>NW_027185872.1:10618701-10689858 GCF_028583685.1 Petaurus breviceps papuanus | reverse complement strand
GTGTGTGTGTGTGTGTGTGTGTGTGTGTGTGTGTGTGTGTGTGTGTGGTGGGAGGGAGGGGGGAAGCTTCTTCGCCTGGAGGTTTTTGTGGAGATGTGGTGGGAGGAGAAAGAAAGGGGAGATGCAAAGGGGGGAGGAGAGGAGAGTGGGGGAGAGGGAAGACCGGAGAGAGGCCCTGGAAGTGCAAGGCCAAGTGCCAAAGTTTCTGGGCTGTCACTACCCGGCTGAGGGCGGATGTGTGGAGGTGGGGGGTGGGGCACACTCGGGGCCACGCCCTCTTCAGCCTCGAAGTCTGGTAACTAGGGACTGAGCGACCCATTGCTTCAAGAGAGACTGAAGGACCGACATCCGACACAACTGGATGAGGCTGGCAGAAGGCAGAGCCCAGGACTGGACCGCCCGGGACGCCCGATCGTTGTCACTCGCCCTCTGCCCGGTGCCTCCGCCCAGTTCGGGGAGGCCGGGCCGCCCTCACGGGAGGAAGGGAAGTTTCCAGGCTCCCACTCTCACCCCAGCTCTCATCCTCGCCCCTCTGGATGCAAAGGATGAAAGAGGATTTGAGGTAGGGGTGGGGGCAAGAGAGAAAAGTGGAGGCGCTTGGGTCCCGCCTCCCCTTCCCCATCCCACCTCTGCGGTTCTGGGCTCCCCACCCTCCAGCCCCTGGAACTCAGCTCTCAGTCCATGCGCCTAGGGCGCACAGGGGCGGACTAGAGCTCCCGAACTGTGCCACCCGAATCCCCCTCTCACCTGAGCGCCACAAATCTCTCGCCCAGCAGCGCTAGAGCCAAGCCCAGCGTAGTGAGAAGCACAAGCCGCGCCATGGCCGCTTCTGGTGCGGCTCAGTTCGGGGACCCCGCCCTCTACCCGCCTCCGCTGCCCCTCGGCTCCCGGCTCCGCCTCCACCCGCCCTGGTTCCCAGGCTCGGCAAATTCCTGAACCAGCCGGGAGGCCGGCTCCTAGGTTTGGCCCAGGGGACTGAGGCTCAGGGCACCGCCCATCTCCTGACCCCCCCTTTCCCCCCCGCCCAGTCTCTCTTTTCTCTGCTCCATCTCCGTCTCCTGTGACCGCCTAGCCTTGCGACCCTCCTTCCTCCCTCTGGGGCTGCCTCCTCTCCTGGCTCCCTTTCCCGGCCCTCTTGTAGTTCTCCCCGCTCCCCTCACACCAGGTCTTCTGTCTCTTCCTGCAATTCCCAGAACAGCACTACACAAACTCTAGAATTTTCCCCAAGTCTCCCAAAGAGCCTCCAAGCCTACCCTCCGTCCCCCTGGCGCCCCCTCTTAACCTCCTGCAAGAAGAGCGCGATGAAGGTGGGGAGAAGGGAGGTGGCCTCCCTTTTTCCAGGCTGGAATTTTTTTGTCTGGGCTTTAAAAAAAAAAAAGTAGTTCAATTGGAGTGAATTGCAGGACCCTCCACCCTACCCCAAACCCCATCTCTGCAGGATTTCCATTTAGATACATTCCTGGAGGGAAAACTTGTGCCTTCCTCACATTTCAAAAAAGGTCTGGAGACCTCTGGTCCTTCTCTGGGCAGGTCCTGTCTCTCCCCCTCCCCAACCTCCTTCCCCTCAAGTGTGCTTCTTTGGTTCCAGCGTGGGGAAAGATTAACTTGTACCTGACAAATGCCACCAATGGTGACCACTGGTGAAGTGAACAAGTGGAGATAGCTGGAAACTCCCCCTTCACTTCCCAGCCAGCAGGCTTGGCCTAAGCAGAGTTAGGGTTAAGCAGGGTTAGGTAAGGCCTTCCTTGGCCCTGGGGTCAGTCCATACCACTTCATCAGAAAGAGTTTCCTTCTGGTGGAAAGACAGGTGCACTCACAATAACACAACCACACACACAGCAGGACCACCACAGAATTTCCCCTCCAGTCCACATGGTCTAAATTGGGTCCTATTTCTCCTGCCTTGGTCATCATGGAGTGACCTCAGTGCCCCTGGACACTGTCCTCACTTGACTCTGGGGCCTCTGGGCTCTGCTGGTTCTCTTCTCAGTGGCTGCTCCTCTGATCCCATTCTCAAGTGGTGTGTGGGTATGGACACCCCTCCTCTCCAGGGTCTTGGGAGAGCCTCCTGAGTCTTCTTGGGCTGGTGAGGTCAGGTCTTCAAAAGGGTCAACGACACTTCAAACAGTTGGGATGGCCTTTGTCTTCAGTTCTGTTAACCTTTGCATAGCTCCTTATACACACTGAGTCATACAGTCTCACAACACCCATGTAATCCTAGTCCAAAAGCCCATTGGTATGGGACTTTCTCCAGAGTGGTGGAGATGAATGGCCTGTATCTGTGTTTGGGGAGTAGGGAACAACACTTCAGTCTTCAAGCTTTCAGTCTCTTAGGTATTTCTGGCTTTGGGGTGGGGGGAGACTGAGGCAGAGAGAGGGAGAGGAAGCAGGAGGGTAGGGATGGAGAGGGGGGGGAGGAGAGGGTAAAAGGGAGAAAGAGAAAGAGAGAAGATGAAAGAGAGCCAACCTTGGCAAGAAGGTGATGTGAGAGGAGCTGGTCCATCATGCTTCTCTCCCCAGCTTGCTTCACTGGACACTTTGGGGAACTTCCCCTTGGATGACAACCAGGACCGGTCCTCTTGGTTAAGCTGAGTTCCCTTCCTCCCAATGGGAGAACTCCTTCACTCTGTATTGTCCAGTATATATTCTTCCTCAGCGTTCTGATCAGAAATTACCCCAAATCTGAAACCCACACTAATATGTAAGGGGACAGATAGATCTCATTCTAGCCTGGTATTCCCCCCTCCCCCGCCCCCGCCCTGAGTAGAGCAGTGTGGCTGTCAGCCACTGCTCTCTTGCTGCTCCTCCCTTGTAGCAGGGGGGAGGAGGGGGGAGAAGAGGCTACAAATGTCTTTTGGTTCCCTTTGAGCCACAGGTGAGAGACAATCTTTTCCCTCCCATTGATTTTTTTGGACCAGAGAACCCTGACACATCTCTCCGGTCTCCATTTGTGCAGCCCTTTGTTCTGAATGAGCAGCTCCTGGGCAAGCTCTCTGAGGCCTGTCTGGAAATGTCTTTCTGGGGTCAGCTTTGTTTCCTCCCAAACTGGAAAACACTTATATTTTCATTTTTTCTTTTCTTTCTCTCTTCAATGGGTGTAGAATTTTTTTTTTAAGAGTCACAGAGAGTTTGGTTCTATCCTGGATTTTTTTATGTAAATTTTTCTTTTTTTTTTTTTTTTTTGGAAATGGCACCAACCTCTCCCAGATTGGCTTCATCCCACGGTCAGGCAATAGCTCCATTTATTAACATGGAACATTTCCCACAAGTCTGAATGCTACTGGATGGCTAGTTACTTGCCAAATGGTGATACTTGAATAATTCCTTGGCTCTGGCTGTTGGTTGGCAGAATTTGAATTCAAATCTTTTGCTGTACTGTTGTATTGCTTAAGCTCAGTATTTTAATCCAATAGAGTGTTGTTGTTACAACACTGGAAATCTCTTAATTACATTAATGTTTGTGTATTAATGTTGGCACTTGGGAAATGATCCCTTGTAAAGATGGTCACTAAGACCCTGAGGGGCTCTGTCTTGCTTTTGCTGTTGAAAAGCATAGAAGTCTGCTGAAATCAGAATTAGAAAACTAGGTGGTATGGTGGAGAGACTGCTGCCTCTGAAGTCAGGAAGATTCATCTCCCTGAGTTCAAATGTGGCTTCAGATTAGCTGTGTGACCCTGGGCAGGTCACTTAACCCTGTTTGCCTCAGTTCCTTATCTGTAAAATGGGCTGGAAAAGGAAATGGCCAACCATTCTAGTATCTCTGCCAAGAAAACCTGAAATGAGGTCATGAAGACACAGCTGAAAAAATGACTGAACAATATGTGTGCAGTCTGCAAGTACTCATACTGAGCATTTGTTTAATATCAATTGCAATGGTATGGAAGATTGGTTGTCTGGAATGCCAGGAGAATCATCCTTGTTTGAAAGCACTGATACTTGGGTTTACACAGTATACTTACAGGTTTTGGACCTGCCCCAGCTGATCTTTGCACGGGACTGAAAGGAGTTTCAGTTCAGGGGAGGAATGTCATCCCTGTCCCAAAGTCCATTGGAATGAGACTCTCTCCTCATTGGTGGAGATGAATGGGGCAGGGTTGGAGAGAGGAGGGTTCTTCAGACTCTTCAAGCTTAGAGTCACTTTGACCACTTCTGGCTTCTAGTTTCGAAAGAGAAGATGGAGGGGACCAAAGTCAGCACGAAAGGAACAGGTAGTCTTCCTCATGCTGATCCACCCCCAGCTTGTTCCACTAGAAATTTCAGGGCATTTCCCCTTGGGAGAGATCTGTGATTGTCTCTCTTGGTCACCCTGAGTTATCTTGCTCCCATTGTGAGACTTCCTTCACCCCTTGTTGTCTGGCATATGTCCTCTGCTCACTTCCTCTGAACTCTGCTTGGCTATTGAGTAAATGGGTTTCTTGGCTGTCTTATGTGTATTTGTTGTACACAGGAATTTGGGGGTGGGAAGAGAGTCAAGACTTGGATCTGAAGCTTGGTCCCTCCTCTTTCCCAGTAATGAACAATGACCAGAAGTTTAGCTTGAACTTAAAGCACACATCCCCTACCCTAACAATGTTTAAGGGAGCAGATCGATTTCATTCTAACTTGGGACCCTCCCTCTCTGAGGAGAGCACAGCAGCCCCCAAACCCAACCACCTGCTTTTCCTCTGATCAAGAATTAAAATACCTTCTGGAAAAATGTGGGAAGAGAAGAGGTTATAGATCTTTTTTCTTCCTCCTTTGGAGCTACACGGTGATGCCCCTATGCTATATGTCAGGGACAGCCTTTGCAATGCATGCACCTCCCCACACTCATTTTACAGATGAGGAGAAGGAAGCCAGAGGCACCTCATGATTGGCCCAGTCATACAGCTAGTGAGTGTTTGAGGATGTGAACCTGTGCTCTAGAGGGGAATTGAGCCAGCAGGTGCAGGAGGCTCTCAAGAATGACATTGCAAGAGAGAGGGGGAGAAAATTTAGAGCTCAAAATCTTTTGGAAGTGAATGTTGAAAACTAAAAATAAATTAATTGTTTTTAAAAATGATGACATTCCAAAGCCACAAAGAAAATCTATTCAGTTGGTGAGAAAATGCATAATTTGCAGATGACCTCAATCTGGGAGTGAGAAATCACACTCTGAATATGAGAGCTGGGTTCCAAAACAGCCTAGAACAAGTCCTGAGCCTAAATCCATCCTGCCTCCCCCTTTTGGACTACCCGTCAGTTAGGAATGGTTTTAGATTTTTAAACAAAGTTTATATTTTTAAATTGAACTCTACAAAAACAGACAATGGGTCAGATTTAACCCCCATTGTTGGCTGTCCCCAGCCTAGAATCTATATTGAGCTGAATCTAATGTGATGAAATGGAGAGTCTTAGGTTTCTTCCAAATCAAACATCTCTAAAAGCACACAAAGGGCCAGCAGAGATAGATAGTGCTTCACCTGGAAGACACCTGGAGGTTTCGTGGATCCCGAGTGGACAGTGTGATGTGGTGAATGGGATCTCAGGTTGCACAGAGGGAGGAAGAGTGAGGGAGGGGACACTGTCTCTGCCTGCTGTTCGGGGGAAGTGAACCCCGCCTTCTCATCTGGTGGCCAAATATTTAAACTTCAGCTTCAGTATCTGACCTTCCAAGGAGTAGCCTGAACTAATTTCTTTAAGTATGGACTGAGTTGATCTCCTTGCTGTTCAGGAAACTCTCAAAAGTCTTCCCTAGCCCCACAATTCAAACACATTGATTCTGAGGTGCAGTCTTCCTTATAGCCCAACTCTCATAGTCACACATTGCTAATGGAAAAACCATAGATTTGCCTCTGCAGACCTTTGTCAGCAAGGAAATGCCTCTGATTTCTAGTGAGCTGTGCAGGTTTGCCATAGATTTCTTTCTAAGGAGTAAGCGTCTTTTAATTTCATGGCTGTTGTTGCCATCTGCAGTGATCTTGGAGGCCAAGGATAGCAAATCTGACACTGCTTCTATTTGCCAGGATGGGATGGGACTAGTGGTCAAGACTTTAGTTTTCTTTGATGTTAAGCTTCAAGCCAACATTTCCACTCTCCTCTTTCACCCTCTTCAAGAGGCTTCTTAATTCCTCTCCACTTTCTGCTGTCAGAATGGTATCATTTGTACATCTGAGACAGCTGTCCTGGCAACCTTTCCCAAGATGTACTCTGCCTAGAAGTTAAACAAATAAGGTAACAATATACGGCCTCATCATTCTTATTTCCCAATCTTAAACCAATTTGTTGTCCCATGTCCAGTTCTCACTGTTGCTTCTTGGCCCGCATGCAGTTTCCTAGGAGGCAAGTCATAATGTGGTTCTCCCATCTCCTTGGTCTTCCTATATTCTGTTGTGATCCACAACAGGCAAAAGCTTTAATGCAGTCAATGAAGCAGACAGATGTACAGAAATAGACAGATATTTATTAATAGACACAAATAGATAAACAGACAGCGATAGATCAGTAGGTAGAAAGATGACTAGAGACAGATAGATAAACTGACAGACCAACCGATACCAAGGTGGTGATAGATACATCAATGGATAGTGTTGCCTTTAAGCCAACTTAACCTGTCTTCTTGTGCTACTATGTTTTCCAGGCACACTGGACCCAGGGTATGAAAGAGTCAAGGATGCAGTCCCCCTTCCCCCCAATCTGACATAATGTGTTATTGGCACCATATACACAACACAACATCATGTGTTATTGGTGTCTCACAGTGTGCCCATGAAGGTTGAACGAGCGACAAGACAGACACCAGTCAGTCTGCACCAGGCTGAGAAACTGCAGTTAGGACCCTTGGACGTAAGCAGAGCAGCAGACCTTCGTGGTCAAGCATTTCTCAAGGGAAAAGAAAGTGTCTTTTGCCTCTATTCTTACTCAGGTTCTCTTCCCCTCTTTCAGAAAGGAATCAACCCTTTCCCCAGCCCGGCTTCCCCCTTCCTCCTCCCATGCCATTCTCATTTGGGAGGAGATTGCCTTCCACCCCCACACCCCACTGCAACTTATAAATGTATGAGCTCCATCCTGAATTGTGAACTCCATACTTGGCATAGGAGCACCATATGCATACTCATTTCTCTTGTAATAAATTCAGTTTCAACCAAAGTCTCATGTACTTGTGGGTATTTTTTGTTAATAGATAGGTAGATAGATGGATGGAATGATAACAGAGACAGATAGATAGGGATAGATCAATTGATAGGTAGGTAGGTAGATGGATGGATAGACAGACAGATGAATGGATAAAGCAATTATTAAGCACTTACTGTGTACCAGGCTCTATGTTAGTGCTGGTGATGCAAATACAAGTAAAAAAAAACCTTTAAATTACTTAGTGGGAAAAGACAACCCAGAAAAAAGAGCTAGAAAGTTGGCAGGGGGGAGGAGAGGAGCCAAAGAGTCAGGAGTGGGACTGGGAAAAGTGGATGAGGATGGCCTGGGCTCTTCATGAAATAATGGTGCTGGGCAGAAATTCACCCTCAGAGGAGGGGCTGCCAGAGGGGAACTGCTTCAGGGTGAAGTGGCCATTGGGGAGGAGAGGAGAAAGCCTAGAGTCAGGAGAAAAGTGAACATCAACAGCCTGGCCATTCCTTCAGAGCATTCCTGTTTGTGGCACCTCTGTTTGAGTGGGTAGGTGAATCTGAAGCATGTTTGTGTGGGTGGGTGTGTATGTATGGCGTGTGTATGTGTGGCTTTGGGTGTGTATCCTTTCTTAATCCTAGGTTACTGAGTATGAAAGTCTCCAGCAATTGGGTGGGTTTATGGATTGCAAAAGGTGTAAATGTTAGAAGAGGCCTGTGGATGGGGCACCTGTCTTCCACAAAGTAACAGTGTTGCCTGGCTCCAAAAGTTTCATTGGAGAATATAGTCCACGGAAACGTCTCAAAGAAGCTTCACCCTTGAACCAGGAGTGGCTGGACAGGGCCCAGTCGAGGTGAAGTCGAAATGCCTGACGGGCTGTCTTGCAAAACTACTTTCCCTTTGGCCTCCTCATGTTGTTGTGAAGAGAATAAGAGCAAGACAAGATCTGGGTTTTAGATAAATTTAGATGTGGATTTATTGATCAAGCTTGTGACTGCCTGGATTATACACTCATATCAGGCAGCCCCTGATTGGGTTACAGGCAATGCTTATAAAGGCAAAAACCACAATTGGGGAGGGGAGCTAGAAGCCAAGAACAGCCATTGGTTGGATCTGCTCAGGGCTAATTTGGGAAACATAGCACAAGGGTACAGGGTTGTGACCCTCCTCCTGATAGGGGTCTCTCCTAGAGGGCACAGGGGAGTGGAATTCCCCAAACAGGCTGGGGTCATGGAACAGGTCAGGGTCATGTTCTGGGTGAAGGGCGTGGGGGACCTTGCTGGGTCAGCATCCCAGAACAGTGTGGTCTCTTGCATGGGATAGACTTGCCCCATGATCTCTATACAGACTTGCACCATAATGCTTATATGAAATGCTGCTTCAAGGTTTACTGATTTAGGGAAGTACTAACTCAGGGAAAGATAAGGGAGCAGGGGACTTATGCCTTGGGTGATTTACTTTTACCCAGGACGATGCCTTTATGCTGTTACAAGCAGTTATAGGGTTTAGCATAAAGACAAAGACAAATAAAAGGGGCTTAATGGTAGTTTAATGGTGGGATCCAAATCAGGTGTCATGTGATTTGGGTTACCTTACAACAATGTATTGTAACTTGTTGTACTGTTAATCCCATGAGTGTGCAGTGATTCTTGTGTGTTTACACCTTTTTTCTGCCTTTTTCAGAAAAAAGGACTTGTTCCTTTAAAAAGAAAAACTACACAGACACTATTATTATCATCCACCCAATGTCATGTTTAACGCATCTGAGTTGGGTCAGGTTGACTCTAATTTAAGGTCATAGTCTACTCCTGTGCCTCGTTTCACTCAGATGAAAAGAACTTGGGTTTAGCTGTGTGATCTTGGGCAAGTCATTTAACCCCAATTGCCTTGCATGCCCCCCTCAAAAAAAATAAGTTTAAGAAAATAAAGAACTTGGCTTGAATCTGGAAGCTGCAGGGCATCATGGGATTTTCCCTGGGTGACTAAGAGGTCTGGTTCAAAGGCTTCCACAAGGTACTTACGGTAATAGGAGAGCCTACCAAGGGGCTCAGGGCAGCAGGAAGTGTCTACTTCTGTGTAGCTGGGAGGACAGGAGAGGCCAGCCTCTGCCAAACCATTGATGGTAGGTATTGTGTTGTGAGCTAACATTCACATGTTTTGAATTCCAAGCTAAGATTTATGCTGCATTGAATTTAGCTAAAAATGTATTCTGTATTGGGTCAAACTAGAGTAAATGTCCACGGGAGCAAATGTTGAGGACATTTAGGTTGAAAAGCTACAGATGTTCTTGGTGGAAGGACAGCATCAGTCCAGATCCTGAGAGACAGAAAAAATTTTGACTAAGCCCTGGCATCCCAAACGCTTGTCTTGAATGCCCATCCCAGGCAGTTTCCCTCAGGATGTCTCCAGTGCTCAGTGACCAGAAGCAATGGAATGGTCCACATGGGCCAGAAAACGACAAAAGCACCTAGAAGGAGGAGCGGATCTCCGGAAATCCTTCCCAGACCTCTGCTGGGGGTGGTCACATGAGTCTGACATCTCAGACACGGTCTTGGGAGTTAGAGGGCAGTGAGATACATCATTACAGTCCTAATTACTCTTTACCCTATGGCCCTGAACCTCTGTGGGTGGAGACAGAGGAAGGCTAGGACAGAACACCAAGAGACAGGGCTACTGGCTAATTCATGAATTCCTGTCATATTTAAACTCCTGGCCCCTCCGCCAAGCCTTCAGGTTTTCTAATTGCTTGGATCTTGTTACTGTCTGTTTTTGTCTGTGAAACTGGTGGTTTGGATGTCCTGGCCCAGCGAGCATTGTCTTCTGATAATTGGCATGTCACCCTCGGCCTTGGTCAAGTCCCTCCTATTCCCTGGTCTCCTTGGCTTCCTCCCGTGTCAGATGAAAGGGGTAGATTTGTGAACTTCCAACTTGCTACTCACCTCTGCTGTCTGAAGAGCATGGCCTCTTTCCCAGTGGAGCTATATATAGAGGACCCTCCTCGGGTCATTGGTCCGGCTTCCTGAACCAACCCCAGTTTGAGCGGGAGCTTTGATCGGCGTTGCCCAGAGCCCAGCCCAGAGTCCAGCACCATCAGCTGGCCACTTCTGGATTGGAGGGAACTTTGATACAGAGGCAGAGTGCCCTCATTTTTTAATTGAGGAACTAGAGCCAGTCAGGTGAAGGGGCTTTTCCTGTTCTTTCCCATCTCATCAGTGTGGGGAAATCCTCAAGTGGAGACGTCCTTTACTGATGCAGATTGCAATTCCTCTGATACCTCAACTCAATTCAGCAGGAATCTGTGAAGTTCCTACAGTGCAACAGGTCTAGGGGAATAGAATGAAAAAGCCCAGCCAGCTTCTGCCCCTTAGAAGCTGTTACTATCTTTTACTGAGGAGGTTAAACAATGTGTCCACAGAGAAGCCAATGCGAAATGCAAAATAAAGAAGAATGTAGCCCCCACATGAGTGTGGGCCCACTGTGCCAAACCCTGGGGCACTGAGTGGGCAGGTCCCCAGAGGGCAGAAGACTTCTCCCCTCAAGGGTGTCAGCCAAAACCCCATCCAGTGCCGCCCCTCCCCCCAATTAACCAGCTGCCATCAATCGGCTTTTGGAAGAAGCTCTTTACTGGGAAGGGCCACAGTTACACCTACAGTCCCCAAAGCAGAGGTACTGTCCCCTCTGCACCAAGGCAGGGAATTCATGTGACTCAGAGTCATCCTCTGGCTGTGGGGACTCTGTTCCCTTTGAAGAGTTTCCCTAAGTCTATTTCTCAATAAGAACTGTCCCACAAATGTACCTGATCCTTTGTATCTCCTGCACTTAGCTGGTGCTCAGCACATTGGAGGCATTCAATAAATATTTCTTAACTTGCCTTACATCCACTTAGAAATGCCCAGTAGGCAGTTTTTAATGTGAAAATAGAGTTCGGGTTCAAGCTGGATACGTAAATTTGGGAGGTGTCTGCATTTGCATGGGAGCTGATGAGATCGCCAAGAGAGAAAAGGGGACCATCCCTAGTTTGGGGCATGATTATGGGGGAAGATTGAGCAAAGGCAGTAAAGAAGCAGTGGTCAAAGGAGCAGGAGGAGAACAAGGAGAAGTGACCATGCCAGAGGCTGGGGAGGGTGGGCACTGATCCTGGAGCGTGCATTTAGGGTTGTGAGCCATTCCAGTTAAGAGAAGAGGATGAGAGCCAGATCCCAAGGAGCTGAGTTCTGAGGGAAAGGCAGCTTCTACCTGCTGTGCTCACTCCCCAGCACCAGCCAGGCCCGTTTCCAGGGCTCCTCCCTGGTGCTCATCCCCAAGACAGGGGCATTCCCTATCCTCCCAACCTCTGGGTGCTGGGTCCCCAGCATCACTGAAGAGTCAGGGTGGGGGGGATGCCTGGTCATCGCTCTGGACACTGAGGCTTCGCTGGAGAGTGCTGAAAGCACAGTCCTGAGCCCTAAGGCATCCCTTCTCCATCACTGGCTGCCTGGCACGCACTCTTCCAGCAAGCCAGCCCAGCAACCAGAGCAGTGCTTCCCATTGAATGGCTCATGGAGCACTTGTGGATTTGAGGTTGAAGGATTCATGTGAAAAAACCTTTTTTTAAGCAAATACTTTGTAAACTTCTAGTTTACATCATTCATTCCTGCAAGATTTTGAGTTACAAATTTTCTCCCCATTTTTCCCCTATCCACCATCCCAAAATAGTGATCCCACTGGATATCCCCTCCTCCAATGTGCTCTCTCCCATATCTTCTCCCATACTCCCTCCGACTTTCCAGTAGAGCATGGTGGATCTCTATGCCCCAGTGTCTGTGTATCTTATTTCCCAGTTACATGTAAAATAATATTAATAATAGTGTATATATATGTATATTTAAACATTTGATTTTAAAACTTTGAATTACAGATTCATTCCCTTCCTCCCTTGTCACCCACCCTTACTGGGAAGATAAGCAATTCAGTATAGGTTGTACATGTGTAGCTGAGCAAAACATTTCCATAGTGGATATATTGTAAAAGACTGACTATATTTCCCTCCCTCCTATCCCACCTCCCCTTTTCAAAATGGGTGCTTCCAACTTCCCTCCCCCCCAGCCTGCCCTCCCTTCCATCATTCCCCCTCTCATCCCCTTCACCCCTACTCTCCTGTAGGGTGAGATACCCTATTTAGTGTGTATGTCATTCCCTCCCTAAGCCAAATTTAATGAGAATAAGGTTGACCCATTCATTCCCTTTTGCCTTCCTGTTCTTCCCCTCCATTGTAACCATTTTCCCTTGCCTCTTCTATATGAAATAGTTTACCCCATTCTGTCTCTCCCCATCTCCTCTCATTATATTCCTCTCACCTCTTAATATCACCTTTTAAGAAACACCCCTTCCTATTAAATTGGTCCTGTGCCCTCTGTCTATGTATACCTGTACACATATATACACACATTCACATATGTATTCATACTCCCATATGCCCTCCTATGTAGACATATATATGTATGTATATATATACACATACATATACATTTCTATTCCCTTCAACTATTCTCATACTGAGAAAAGTTTCATCAGTCACAATGATTATTTTTCCTTGTAGGGATGTAAATAGTTAAACTTTGATAAGTTCCTTATGATTTCTTTTCCCTGTTTACCTTCTCATGCTTCTCTTGCTTCTTGCATCTGAATGTCAAATTTTCTATTCAATTCTGGTTTTTTCAGCAAGAATGCTTGAAAGTCCTCTATTCCACTGAATGACCATATTTTCCCCCTGAAACATGATACTCAGTTTTGCTGGGTAGGTGATTCTTGGTTTTAATCCCAGCTCCTTTGACCTCCGGAATATCATATTCCAAACCCTTCGATCCCTCAGTGTAGAAGCTGCCAGATCCTGTGTTATCCTGATTGTGTTTCCACAATATTGAAATTGTTTCTTCCTGGCTGCTTGTGGTATTTTCTCCTTGATCTGGGAATTCCAGAACCTGGCTATAATATTCCTAGCAGTTTTCTTTTGAAAAATTCTTTAATGGAGCCTTAGGCAGTAGATAATTTTAGAGAATGTTATAAGCAGTAAGTTAAATCACTCTGGAAGTTCTAACATTCTGCTGCTGAAAGAGGATTATGGACCCAAACCAATGGTCAGAACTGTCCCAGAGGCACAGGGGAAGTGGCTTTTGGCTCCGGTATTTCACTGTTTTCATTGTGAGACCCAGGGAACCAGACTCCTGAGACCATTGCTTGTGGAGGAGGGTGAGGAGTATCCTCCTGAGTAAAGCCAGGGAAGCAGGGGCCACACCTATTTGACGTAGTAAGGCCAAGAAAGTGTCCATTGAAGCTATACCAAGCTTTGACCACTGGAATGGGGAATGTGGCTGGCTCTGTTCTTGTGCTTCCCCCACCCCCCATGGAGAGTGTGTCCGGCTTCCCCTAGTCGAGTTCCTGCGGTTCCACAACCTATGATGGTGCAATGCCTATTCTCTCCTGGGTCTCCTCACAAGACCATTACTCCTTCAGCCTCTTAATAGGAGGCATGGAGAGCTGATGGCTTCCTTATTTTCTGCCCCCATGTCATGACACGCTGGAGGTCATCCTCCTGAAGGTACAGAGAACATCCTGTGGCTGGCCAGCAGTGACGATTTTCAATTATGGCATTTAGTCAGGTTTTCTAACCCTAACCTGGTGAGATCAATTCGCTATCTTCATCAGAAACAGCTCCAGAACAGTAAAAAGATTGCGTGCAGGTTCCTGAGTAGGAATGCAGGGTGAGGTGTACTTTGGGCCCTCGGCAGACAGGCGGGAGGCTCTGAGACAGCCTCAATCACAGGAGTGGGTACCACGCTCTGAGAGCAAAGCTGGTCACCATGGCAACAGCCTGGCTGCTATGGCCCAATCAGAAATGGCTCTGCAGCCTCTTCTAGGACCAGGGAAGGGACATTTCCCAATCCTTTGAACTGACTTTTCCCCAGTGGACACCCCTTTGCTGTTCTGAAGTTCCTTACTAGTAAGTTATCTGTGGGGCAGGCAGCACTTCTCTGGAAAGAAGGAAGGAAGGAAGGAAGGAAGGAAGGAAGGAAGGAAGGAAGGAAGGAAGGAAGGAAGGAAGGAAGGAAGGAAGGAAGGAAGGAAATAAAGAAATGGTAACAGAGGCAGTGCAGGAGTTTAAATGGGGAGTTCCATGGGTAGTCAGCATGTGTGTGTGTGTAAGGCAGACCATTAGACTTGAAACTGTTATTTTCAAGGGAGCCTCCATTAGCAGTTGTTGGGGGGGGGGAGGATTAGGGAAGGCCTCGTGTTGAAGGTATCACTTGGGCTGAGACTTGAAGAAAATGAACAATTCTGGGAGATAAAGGTCAAGAGGGAGGATGTTCCATGTCTAGGAGTCAGTCAGGACAAATGTATGGAGGTTGGAGGTGCAGTGCCTTGTATAAAGAACAATAAATAAGGTACTGTTGCCTAACCCCAAGGGGGCTGGGGAAGGAAGGAAGGTGTCAGAAGACTGGAAGGGTAAATTAGGGCCAGTTTGTGAAGGACTTTGAATGCCAAACAGAGGAGCCGTTCCTGGGGGTAATAGGAAGCCATTGAAGTTTATTAAGAGGGGGAGTGGCATGGTCAGGTCCATGCTCTAGGAGCACCGCTTTGGGAACAAGGTGGAATGGACTAGAGTGAGAAGAAGCCACGGGCAGAGCAATTAGAAGGTCACAATAGTCCAGCTGTGAGGTGATTCTAAAAATCTTCCATACTGGCCGGACTCTTAGATAAGGAATCTGAGTACCTTAATGGGGGCCAGATGGCTCTCACACACAGAAAGGCTGCAGAAAAGATCTAGGAGTGGGCAAGTAGTCTGGGGTGACTAGGAAGTAACAGAGAAGGGCTGGGTGCCCTAGGTGGATGCCGGGGACTTGGACCATGTGGCCAAGGGAAAAGGGGGCCCAGATGGGACTAAGGGTGGGAAATAAGCAGGGGTGATTAGGAGGTAACAGACAATGAAAGGCTGGGCTAGGTTAAGGGTAGCAAAGAATTAGGCTTATCCATAATGAAAAACCAGCTGGGGAGAACACCGGATCAAGTGGGGAAATTCAACTAGAGTTGGGGGAGGGGTTTCCTAGGGTCCATACTCCATCATGGGGGGAAGGGGGGTTCCCAGGGTCCATATGCTGTCACAGGGAAAGCATTACCCCTTTCCTAGCCTCCTGCCCTCTGCATGGTGGCTAGCCCCTCATTGGTTGTGGTGATAGAACAAGGGTGCCCCAGTGCCTTAGCAAAGAGGGGAGAAAGGGCAGAAGGATTCAGGGACCACAGGTCAAAGTCCTCCTCATCCAAGAGACTTGCATATGGTGACAGAGGAGCTGGCTTCCAAAGGGAACACTGCAGCTCCATCTGCAGGATGATGGGCAGGTCCCAACTCTCCTGAAGCCCCAGGAGCCTCTTTTGTGGAATGAAGTCATTGGCTCAGATGGGCTTGAAGGTCCCTCCCCTGCCTGACAATATGGTTCCCACTGTGTGTGTGTGTGGCAGGGTGAGGGCTCTTACATTCAAGTTGGCTGCAAGTCACTCTCTCTTCATGGGTTTCCCACCCACGACCCCTTTGTTGAACTCTGTTAGCAAGACAGGGTCCTGTGTCTTGGCCCCAGGCTTCAGGCAGGGGAGGAGACTGTGGTGGAAAGTGCCCTTTTTTTCATCCCTGCTCAGTGAGGGGCTGTGTGACTCTGGCACTCTGTGTGACTTCTCTGTGAAGCTCAGTTTCCTCACCTGTCACGTAAGGGGGTTAGACTCAGTGACTTCTCTGGCTGACCCCTCTGGGCCCTGATAGCCCATGACCCTGGGTGTCCAGGATGGTGTGTTCATTAAGCCCTGTCCATGTGAAGAGCACCTGCCAGAGGTTAGGCAGAATGATACAATGGGAACAATGCAAACAAAGAATGTCAGGGCTGAGGTATTGTGGGGATTAAGTGGGACCAAGGATGGACAAAAATTTAGCCCAGGAAGAGAGAAAAATGTCACACCAGGCATCAGGCACAGCCTGAGCATAGGTATGGAGGTGGGAGAGCACAGATTCTGCTCAGGAGTGTTGAATACTGTAAGACAAAGCCTGAGAAGGTGGGTGATGCCAGGTTTTAGATCTTCTAGTCCAATACCTTCCTTCATTTCCAGCAAACGCCTTCCTTATTATGTGTAAGGCTTTGCAGAGAAGGCAGGTGAGCCACAGGGAGGAAAAGCCAAGGAGCCAGAACTCTGGCCCTGATCCCCGCCGCCCTCCCCCCCAGGATGGCCAGACTATCGTGGGAGCAGGTGCAGCAGGGGATCCTTGGGGGCTCAGAGGCAGGGCTGGGAAGGGCCAGAGAGCTGGTGTGGAGCCTCTGTCCAGATGGTGCCCCATGGGTAACCCCACTTCTCCCTCTCTGCAGTGGAGACTTGCCCCAGAGGGTTGAGAGCCTGGGAAACCTCAAGGCTGGATCCCGATGTCCTGCCAATGGCCCTGGAAGAGCTGGGGTTATTCTGACCCTTTGGAACTTTGGATCTTCTCCTTTAGGGATCCCTGTCCTCCCTCTCCCCCGAGATTCTGACCATATCAAGTTCAATTTTAGCCTTTCCCCAATAAGTGGGAAGTCACTGACCATCCCTTTAAGAATGGAAGCTTGGACTTGCTTTGGGCTACCCCAAAGGGCAGATGGAGTAGTGAGGGAGCTGTCCAACAGCAGAGGTGTCCAGGGACCCTCCTCTGAGATGGGAAGTTGTCTGCTATAAAGATGGGGGAGGGAGGTAGAGTATGCTGTTCTGGGGGAAGGTGGGTCAGGAGGGCACGGGGGTGATCAGGGGACAATGAGAAGCCCAGAGAATGGGGACCCCCTGATTCAGGTTAGGTCTTGTGTTCTAAGAGTTCCAAGGGGCTAAGCCTGGCTTCCTGGGGCCCATGGCAGGTGTTCATTGGTGTGGGGGGTGGGGGTGGGATACATGCCCATATTTTGGTGCTTTTTTCCATGGTGGGTATTTGGAGGCGGTGGCTAGATTTGTCTGCATTGGGATGAGGCCCTGTCTGCAGTGGTCAGGCCCAGGCCACAAGAAGCAGTGTTTTCAAGCCATCTGGGCTGGTCTGCAGGTGAGCAGGGACATGGGAGGCTGGGCCTTTCCTGGGCTGAGGTCTTTGGCCTCTCATTGACTCCTATTTGCTGGGATGCCAGGCCAACATTTGGTGCCTGGCCCTGGGCTTCCATTCTGACAAGCTCCAGGTCACAGGATACCAGAATTTGAGAGGAGGAGACGGAGAGAAGTGCCCAGAGTGACCTGCCCAGGGGTGGTCATGTGACATCTTGCTAAGATCTAGTCTGAGCAAGGCCTGGGTCTTCAGAGGCCCTGAAGCATTTTCCTGGAGCACGTGTGCCTCCTTCAGGTCTCACTTTCCTGATTCTGTCCCATGGGTCCCCCTGGAAATCCTGATGGGAAGCTACCCTCATGAACCCTCCTCAGGGCCTTTGCTCCTGGATCAGGCATTACAGATTGCACAGTCAGAGGTGAGGCCAGTCTGTAGGACCTAGAAGCAGCAGACCAGCTGACGAGGGCATTTGGAAGCCTGGACTGGTCTCAGTATAAATAGCACAAGTCAGCAGAGCTCCGGGATAAAATTAGCTGCAGCCTCAGCCCTCCCAGAACCACTGCTGGTTTGGGGCCATCCTCGGGAGGAAAGGCAGCATGGAAGATACCAAACCCACATCCAGGGCATCCACCAAAATCACCAAGAAAACCTTCCTGGAGGCTCTGAAGGCCAACGACTTCGGAAAGCTGAAGGCTCTTCTAGTCCAAAGGAAGATTGATGTGGACACAGTGTTTGAAGTAGAGGATGAGGACATGGTCTTGGCCTCCTACAAACAAGGTAAAAACACGGAGTGCTCAGGGTGTACTGGCATGCCCACCCTCTGAAATGGCTAGCCGGGGGCTTGACACTACCTGTGGACAATTTCTCCGCTGGCTTCTCTAAAAGAAGCTTCCCCCGCCCCCCATCTTCTCTCTGTCCCCCGGAGCTGACAGCTCAGCTCAGCTCAGTCAGTAGAGTGTTTATCCATCCATTTATCCATCCCTCTGTCCACACAGCCTTCTCTGTTTGTTTTTTTCTAACTTTCTTTACGATAAAAGTATCTATTCAACAGATAAAGCTTCAGAGACTAATGAGCAGCCGTGCTAACCACGTAGGAGTTTCGGACCCAGGTCCGCAGGTTTCACAAAAGGCTTTCCTCGAACCCTTCTGAAGCACACCATCTTTTGTCTTTGTGCACACGGCTTCTGCACTGGCCTCATCCTGGGCACTGGGGGCTTCTGCTTGGTGCGATCCTAGCTGGGGAGCGGGCTAACTTTGACCCAGCTGCTTGAATCTTTTCTGCCACAGAGATTTGTCACCCCAGAAGCAACCAGTGTCTTTCGCCCTCTCCAGAAGGACTGGTTGAACAGGGTCTGTAGCTGTCTGTCTTTCTGCCTTCACCTGAAGCTCTGCTTAGATCATCTGAAGGCAGGTGAGACAGATGTAGGTTCATCTCAGCCTCTCACCTGAGCTCCAGCCCAGGGGTGACCCACACATATGGGCAGCCTTCTGAACTAGGCTGCAGCACTCCCATGGGTCCCACCCTTGGGTTGGGGATTAAGGAGGAAGATTGGCACCTACAGGGATTATTCATTTGTTTTAAAGACTCTGTTTAGACATGTCTACACCACCAACACTATTAGCCTTTACCTCTCAAGAGTAGAAATTGGTGGGTGTCTGCTAATGTCTGGTTTAGGGCCAGGAAAGTGGCTATGGTCTGGGGGAGGCTGGCTGATGGGCTGTGGCAAAAGAACCTTTTCTTTGGCTTTGCCCAAAAAGAAGAGGAAAGCCTCTTTCCCAAGATCCTGCTCACTGAGGAGGGGTTTTTTGGTGTAGGAAGAAAAAGTGAATTTCACAGATTCCCGTGAATGATGAAAATGGGCAGTTGGGCTTGATGATTGCTCTAGCCCCACCCCGGAGGCCTTTTAGTTCTTTGCCTTTTACTTGGGGGAGGAGCAGCCTGACATTGTGCTCTCATTATTGGGGGGTGGGACTCATACTGTGGAGATCCCACCCCCCATACATATCGACAACCCATCAGAGAGGATGAGAAACCTGTCCAGACAGCCCCGGGAAGTGTCAGAGGAAGCCCTGGAACCCAGGTATTCACGACCCTGAGGCCAGCCTTCTCTCCATCAGACTTAGTGTGGCCTCCCACAATGATACTAAACCATCATTATTCTCATTCTATAGATGAAGAAATTGAGAATTGGAGAGGGGATGTCTTTCCAGTAGTCAGACAGAAAGTGACTCCAAGGCTGATCTTCAGCTTACTATATCAAGCAGCCTTCTAAGATTCTAAGATCGAATTCACTAATTTCTTTCTGCTTGACTCTGACCAACAAATGGTTAACACTGATTCCATTTTTTGGAGGTACAGATTTCTCTCATTTATTGAATTACTTTTGCAGTCTGAAATGTCTTGTCTGGTAACTTAATATCCCTGTTCTGAGATGCCCAGCCCACCATTTCCTAAACTTAGTCTGATCGTGCCCTGCCTCAGATCAGACCTTCTGGGGCTCAGGAAGCATCTGAAGTGCCCCCTGATGGGCCCTTGGCTCCAGGGCTCCATGTTTAAAGCTTCCTAGAGGGTTCATTGCGTTGGGGCAGTTTGGATGCCTTCCTAGGTCTAGTGTCTCACTTCTGTGAAGAGGTGTTTTGATTTCATGAGAAACAGAAAGTGACATTTCCTCACACCCGGTGCCCAAGGAAAGGCACAGAACATTGATCCAGTTCCCTTGAGAAGAGCCTGAAGTAGTTCGGAGACTCAGTGGTAAAATTATTGGACCTAGAGTCAGGAAGACACAAGTTCCAATCCTGCCACAGACACTTCCTAGGTGTGTGACACTGGAAAAGTCACTTCAGTTCTGTCTGCTTTCCCCATTTGTGGTGAGATTCCAGTGAGATCATGTATGTGCAGTGCTTTTCCAAGATGGGCTGGGGGGAGAGAGAAACCCAGCATCTTTCTCACCCATCACAGTCTCCATTCATGGAGGAAAGGGGCGGAGCAAAGAAAAATGCTCATTTTTAATTAAATCTTATACTTCCCCATCCCAAAACTGCAAAAGAAAGAGAGAGAAAGGAAACCCCTGTGACAAGTATTCAAACAAAACAAGTTCCTGCATTGGCCACACCCAAAAATACCGTCTCACCTCTGTCACCTTGCTGTCTGGAGGGACTTTCTAGATTCTTCATCAGTAGTACCAACTAATTTTGATGACTATTCCTTTATATGGGGAAGGTAGGTGGTGTACTGGAAAGAACTCTGGAATGGAGTCAGGAGAACTTGAGTTCAAATCCAGCCTCAGACTCTTACTAGTCATGTGACCCTGGGCATGTCCCTTCACCCTGTTTACCTGAGTTTCCTCATCTGTCAAATGATCTGGAGAAGGAAATGACAAACCATTTCAGTATCTCTGCCAAGAAAATCCCAAATGGGGACACAGTCAGATATGACTAAAAATGAATGAAAAACAAGCTTGAGGTCCAGAAGGGCTATTTCTCCTTCATTCCCGATTAAAAAAATTCCCCATGATATTCTAGTTTTTATGTTCCTTCAGATACATTTTATGGTTTTTGTCTAGCCCTCATAAAGTATTCCCTTTCGTGAGGCTAGGTGGCACAGTAAATAGAGCACCAGCCCTGGAGTCAGAGGACCTGAGTTCAAATCCGTCCTCAGGCACTTGACACACTTAGTAGCTGTGTGACTTTGGGCAAGTCAACCCCCAATTGCCCACCAAAAAAAAAAAAAGCAAAGAAAAAAATATCCCCTTTGTAGTTTGACTGGTATAGCACTAAATATGTAAATTAATTTAGGTAGTATTGTCATTTTATTATATTGACATGACTCAGTCATGTGCACTAGATATTCTTCTAATCATTTGAGTTATTTTTTATTTCTTTTAGGAGAATTTTGTAATTGTATCTGTTCAAATATTAAATATGTGTTGGTAGATTGAGCCACAGATATTTTGTGTATTTTGTAGTTATTTTGAATGGGACTTCCCTTTCTATTATTCTCTTCAGGATTTTGTTGCTGCTCTGTAGAAATTTTGTGAATTTTTTGGGGGGGAGGGGGATTATTTTGTATCTTACTACTTTACTGAAGGTATTCATTGTTTCAATTTATTTGCTTGTTGATTCCTGTGATTTTTGATGTAAACCATCATGTCATAAGCAACTCATTTTGTCTCCTCTTTGTCTATATTTATTCCTTTAATTTATTTTTCTTGTCTTGCTGCAATTGCAAGTTCTTCTATCACAGCTTCACAAAATGTGAGAGTTGGAAGGGACACCAGAAGCCATCCAGTGCAACCCCCACACAGAAGAAATATGAACTATGTCAGACCCAACAAGTGATGGGCACTGAGCCTCTCTACCTGAAGACCTCCAGACAGGGTGCCCCCCACTTCCTCGGGAAGCCTATTCCACTTTGGGACACCTCAAATTGTTGAGAAGTTTTTACTGATATAAAACATCACAGCTTGGTGGGACAGTGGAATGGGACTTGGAGTCAGGAATGTCTGAGTTCAGACCCTGCCTCAGGCATTTACCAGCTGTTTGACCTTGGACAAGTCTCTACACCTCTGTGTCTCAGTTTCCTCATCTGAAAAACAGGGATAATGATAGCACCTGCTTCCTAGTGTTGTCGATAGTATTTATAAAGTGCTTATTGTTGTGGTGGTGGCTGTATCATTGTCATTGTCATTGTCACGGTCAGACTCCAAGTCCCACTCCACTGGAAACCCTCCTCCCCCTCTTCAGCTTCCTTCTCGAAGGCAGGGACCATCTTTCTTGTATTTGTGGCCCTAGAACTTAATAACCGTGCCTGGTACATAACAGCTGCTTAATAAATCTTGATGATTATTCACTCTTTTCCAAAACTTTTTTTATAGATGAAAGAACATACACTTGCCTAAGCCAACAAACACCTGATCTCCTCATTGAGGGAAGAGTCATGGCCACCAAGGGCAGGAGCAATTAAGATAATAAGATCCTAGAAATCCTGGAAACAATACAAAGAAGTAGCTGAAGAGAGAGAACAGCTTGAAAGAGTTTGGCTTGGTATTAAACTAAGAGAGATCATTCCTAAGATATTTATTTGTAGATGAAACTGGAAGGAAAGCAACCACCAGATGTAGGGTATTTTATAATGATCTGTTCCTATTGGTAAAGACAGTGGAGCAACCATATCTGGACCCCACTAGCTGGATTCTCTATGTGGAGAAGGGGCAATGACTCTTAGGATGATGAAGGGTGGGGAGACATAAATAGACATTGACAAGAAATCCAGAAGACATCCAGAATGGAGTGGAGATTGTTTTCAATGGATGTGGGATTGAATGTCAAGACATCTTAAAGAAGGCAAGACTCCAGTTCAATTGTTGAAAGTGTTGGTCAGCAGGACAATATGGCAACTGCTT
Source organism: Petaurus breviceps papuanus (assembly GCF_028583685.1). Classification (NCBI taxonomy): domain Eukaryota; kingdom Metazoa; phylum Chordata; class Mammalia; order Diprotodontia; family Petauridae; genus Petaurus; species Petaurus breviceps. The sequence continues at coordinate 10,667,304 of NW_027185872.1, read as the reverse complement.
TAAAAGAGTCAAAGTGTCTGGGAACAGGGAGTTGATATCCCTGGTGCATTCTGCCCTGGTCTGGTCCCAGATGGAGTGTGGTTATGGATTCTGGGCACCCCTATTTTTAGAGAAGATGCCATTAAAGTATAGAGTTCAAGCCGATGTAGATCTGTCACTTGGAAGAGGAAATAGACTTTTTCAGCTCTGCCCTTGGGGGCAAGGAACATTGAGCAGAAGCTCTGTGCAAGGCATGTGCAAGAAGTCTGGAAATATCTTCTGGAGCTAGGCTATGTAGGGCTTGAAATCCCAGATGGATGACTTTGTACGTTGTCACAGAGGTAATAGGAAACTGCTCTAGGTTTCGGAATTTAGTAGAACAACATCGTCAGAGCACACATTCTTAGTAACAATAATTTGGCAGGTGTGTGGTTGATAGATCGGAGAGGGAAGGACTGGAATGGGCATCAGATAGAGGCCATAGCCACAGTCCTGGTGAGAAGTGATGAGGGGCTGAAGCTGGTGGCTGTGTGAATATGGAGAAGAGGGCACACAGATACAGTCTTTTCTGTCATGTCTGACTCTTTGTGACCGCATTTGGGTTTTTCTTGGCAAAAATACTGGAATGGTTTTCCATTTCCTTTTCCAGCTTATTTTACAGATTTGTGTTTTAAAGAAACTGAGGCAAACAGGGTTAAGTGACTTGCCCAGGGTCATGCAACTAGTAAGAGCTGGAGGCCAAATTTGAACTTGTGAAGATGAGTCTTCCTGAGTCCAGGCCCAGTGCTCTGTGTGCACTATGGTGCCACCCAACTGCCCACATGTGCTGCAGTGTGACAACTGACAGGCTTTGGAGAATGGGGGGAAGGAGGAGGAGTTAGGGAGACTGGCGAGATCATGGGAGACCAGGGGGACCAACAGAAAGAGAGAGGCAGGCGTGATGGCATCCGGTTTGGATGTGGTGGATTTGAGATGCTCGCAGAGCACTCAGGTACTTGGAGAAATCCTGACGCTGAATGTGCAGCTATAAGGGTCATCTGCATAGAGAGGACTTCAAACCTATGGGAGGGATGAGATCACTAGCCAAGTGAGAGGCTGTAGAAAAGGAAGAAGAGAGGAAAGGGAAGGGAAGGGAGAGGGAGGGAGGGGAGAGGAGAGAAGGGGAAAGGAGGGGAGAGGAGAGAAGGGGAAAGGAAGCCAGAGGCCAAGGGAAGGGCCTTACTCCCAACACACAGCGATTTTGCTTTGGAAACCCCCGACCTCTGTGTGTTTGCATATTGTGCACTACATACGCACACACACAGACCCACAAACACAACCTCACATGTATACATACATATACACATGCACACTTGCCTCAGCTGGGGATTGTGTCTCCATGAGGCTTAGATTGGAAGAGCCCAAAGTTACAGACTGTGAATCATTAGGGACAGTGCTGGAAGCACACAGTCCTCCCCGGACATCTCTGTGCATGTCTATGCCAGTTCTTGTCCTTCCTGAGGACCCCTCCGAAGGTACGCCCTCTCCGCAGGTGCACAGATGACTCAGGGCCCTGACTCTGGCTCTGTCTTACAGGATACTGGCTTCCTAACTACAAGCTGAAGTCTTCTTGGGCCACGGGCCTGCATTTGTCCGTCCTGTTCGGTCACATCGAGAGCCTGTTGGTTTTGTTGGACCATGATGCTACCATCAACTGTCGGCCCAATGGGAAGACCCCCCTGCATGTGGCTTGTGAAGTAGCCAATGTTGAGTGTGTCAAGATCCTGTGTGATCATGGGGCAAAGCTCAACGCCTACTCCTTGAGTGGACACACAGCCTTACACCTGTGTACGAAGGAGAGCTCCATAGTGTGTGCCAAGCAGCTAGTGTGGAGAGGTAAGTCACACCCTCTTGGCCTGTCCCTGAGCTTCTACCAGCACCCTGGTTTGTCATTCAGGGCCCATCTCTCTGGGTTTTTTATACTGCCAGTTGGATAAAGAGAATCGGAGCCCATGTGATTAACTTCCTTCGCCCATCATAATAGAAGAATTGGTGACCTCTGGCTTCCCCATGCTGGAGGGAAGGGCCTGGCACACAGGCCCACTATGAGACCTTAGACCCACAGAAATCACTCTTTCCCCATCATAACATAGACAACTGGCCTTTCCTGGTCACTATGAGCTAAGGTTTCCCCCTCAGTGCCACTCTGAGCTGAGCAAGGCTGGTTCTGGGCTGTTGGTCTGCCAGCACTGCCTGCCTGGCTCAACCCTTGGGAGGCAAAGAGATGTTGAGGAGAGGATGCCCCAAAAGGGCTCGCCCAGAGACCCGAGCCCCTTTCAGCATTTGTCAAAGGCAAAACCTGAGCCAAGTGCTCTCCTTATTGCTTCTCCTATCTCAAAACACAAGGAATTTAATTCAATAATGGAGCACGATAAGAGATGAAGAAGAGCGCCCCCTAGACACAGATGTATGCCCTGCCTGTCACGTGCAGGGAAGACGCATGATTAGCAACTCCATGTGGTAGGGAACAGGAAGTCAGAGAAGGCACAGCCAGAACTCTGCTGTCTGCCGCTGACACTCTGCCATCCCCAGGCACTTCAGCCTATGCTCTTATCTGACAGAGTCTGCAATTGCTGCTGACTCATATCATACCTCATTAGCTTGGGTCCCCTTTAAATCATTCCAGGGATTCCACTGAGAAAAGATGTCAAGATAGGGGCCTGAGCTATGGGGAAGGGGTGGTTTTTAATCTCCCAGTGCCCCCAGTTGCTGGCAAAGCATTTCAGGAGCAAAGCTGAAAAGGGGCCAATAGGAATAGCCCTTTGCTCTCCATCACTGCATTCCTTGTGGCTTCTTTCTAGCCCCCAAACTAAAGAAAATCACTTATTAAAATAATTCATCCTATGATTCACTACAGTACAATACAACATAATTCAACACAATATAATCTGCTACAGTACAACACATTGCATCTGTTAAGTAACCCAGAATTGTTCTAGTGCTAGGCTAAATGAAAATAAAAAAAACTTATGTAAGATGGGGTCTGTGCCCTCAAGGAATTCACAGTCTTTTAGAGCTTCCAAGAGCATAAGCATAGACTCAGTCAACTGGCAAAAATTCACAAAATTTGCAGAGGTGCAGAATTAAGGGTTATATGAAGACCCAAAGAGAAGGTCATTACCATTGGGTAATGATGGGAAACATTATGGAAGGCTTTCCTGAAGGTGACACCATTTGAGCTAATTTTTGAACAAAGGTCAGTAATTTAAAAACTGATGATGGGGAAGGACATTCCAAGTCTATGGAATAAACTGAAGGCATAGAGGAAGGGTGACCCCAGATATGTTCAGGAGCCACAGAGCTTTTCAGTTTACTTGTCTGGGGAGTGGAGGGGGAAGGATTTATTCTTCATAAATTGAGGGAGGGAGGAACAGAGAGAGAGACAGACAGAGAGACAGAGACAGACATTGAGAGACAGAGACAGACAGAGAGACAGAGACAGAGAGAGAGAGAGAGAGAAAGGGAGGGAGAGGACATGGAGAGGGAGACAGAGACAAAGACAGAGAAGAGAGAGGGGGAGAGAGAAAGAGACTGAGAAAGGAGCAAGAGAGTGTGTGCATTAGTGTGTTAAGATTCAGAGAACGTCTAGATCCTGTTACTTGTCCACAAAGCATAAAGAAGTGTGAGGGGCAGCTTGCCATTTTCACATCCCTGCTGGCCCTTAAAAATCAAACTTACCAGCCCTGAGAAACAGATGAGACAGGAAATCTTGAGAAGTGTTGTAGCAGCAAGCACCCCAAGCGTCCTCAGGGTTTGCAGCTACCACAGGTTCTTGGATCTGCTTTGTTAAAGGAAAGCAACTCAAAATGGGTTAACAAGCTTACTTTAATCAGTCAGACATATATCGTTTACCTTGTTCAGGGGAAAAAGGTCAGCACCCCAGAATTATCAAGACATTAACAGATCAAGTAGATAGCTTTCCAAACTGTCCACCCATTACATCCATACCCAGTCAACATCTGGGTTTCCACATCTGGGTTTTTCAAAGCCGGGGGACTCTCAACAACGGCTTCCCAGAATTCAGATGAAATCACAGAACACTTCTCAAAGTGAGTCCCAAAACAAAGCTACACATCAGGGCTTATATAGCCTTCTCCTGGCTCAGAGAATGTCACAACCTTATTGACTCACTGGCCAATCAAGAAGTATCTACAGAAAAACAAGCCTCCCACCCCAGGCTTCAGGTGCACATTAGCCTAGGGGCAGGGAAGATCTTTAAAATTTACATTCTTATTACATTGTATCTCCTGAAAAACAAGCCTCCCACCCCAGGCTTCAGGTGCACATTAGCCTAGGGGCACATTAGCCTAGGGGCAGGGAAGATCTTCAAAATTTACATTCTTATTACAGTGTGACCCCTCAGAGTCTAGAGGGGAGCCAGTTACGGATGAAGTGCCAGCTCTTGTGAGTGGACCATTCTTCGACATTTTCCTTACATCCCTATCAGAGGGCAGCTGGAATGGGGGATGGGAGGATTTCTCTCACCTCCCCTTTCTCTTTGGTCATTGTGTTTGGCATCGGAAATGCTTAGCTAGTAGGAAATAGCAGTTCCATCAGGGAGCAAGAAATGAATGAAGTGTGAGCCCTGGCAGCATAGAAGAGTGCTGACTATGGACTAAGAAGAGAATTAGCCCTGGCAGTTAGGAATGGAATCACAAAGGCAGGTGGATCCAGGGAGCCAAGCTGGGTGTTAGGGCCTTTCAGGACCATAAGCATGAGTGGCTTTGGCCCCAGGTACTTCCTAGGTATATGATATTCTGTCATTGTTCATGCCCATTCTCACTGATGGTGTTCACTTATGTGGAAGAATGTGAACTAAGGGTTTTTTTTTTTTTGAGATCATGAGAGTTCTTTAAGCTACTTCATATTTCACCACCTTAGATTGTCTGAGATACCTTTGACCTGAGCTAATTTTGTCTACTGGTTGACTACATAGGTCAATCACCAATTCGGCTTATGGGCTTTAATTTAAAAGTGTGGACCTGCAGATTGTCTCTGAGTTGGAGATAGTGGATGATTCCCTGCAGCTGGAGAAGTAGGAGGGGGAAGGTGTATGGGATGCCAGGAATCTAGACTACCTCATATGAGGTGTAATGAGTAAGGTGGGGGTGTCAGGTGCAAAGTTGTGGATGTCTTAAATCCAGCCAAAGGAGTTGAAACTTTGAGGGGAGTACAGAACCACTGAAGCTTTGTGAGAAGAGGAGTTACCTGACTAGATTTTTTTCCCTAAGAAAACCATAGTCCTGTGTCAGGATGAAGCATGGATTGGAGGGGGGGGGGAGAAAGAAGAGTCAGGGAGACCTGCAAGAAGGTGATTGTGACATCCTAGCCCTAGAACAAGGTGGGGCCTGCCCTGGACTGGTAGCAGTGGAGGTCAGGAAGATGGATGGGATGGATGGAGGAGACGCTGCAGACATGGGGTCAGCAAGGCTCAGTGACTGATGGGGAATGAGCAGGGGCAAGGAGAAGAAGCTCAGAGGGCTTTCCAAGCAGGCTGGTTGCTCAGAAAGGAATATAGAACCAGAAGGAGTCAGGGGCAGTGGGAGAGGTGATGAGGTTGGTATGGGGTGCCTGGAGTTGGAAGTGTCCAAAGACCATCCAGGTGGAGAGGTAAGTCTGCAGCACAGAGGTGGGGACCAAGCTTGAGACCTGGGTTTGGGAGCACTGCGCAGGGGCCCACCTGAAGGAAGTGGGGGCCCTCCCAGGGAGGTGAAGACCCAGAGCAGTTCTCTGATGTTTGGGAGTCCTCTGTACAGAGAGACTAAAGTCAGTGGAGTGAAGGAGATTTACAAAAGTGGGAATTCAGAGAGAAGAGGGGAGGGGAAGGGACAGGAGAGAAGAGAAAAGAGAGGAGGGAGGGGAGAGAGTCCAGGGCTAACCCTTACAGAACACCCACATTAGGAAATCAAAAAGAGGATGGTGAGGCTGCCCAGGAGACAACCAAGGGGTATTTTGAGAGGGCATGAGTGGGTAGTCCTCAAAACCAAGGGAGGAGAGAATGTCCAGAGTCTAAGGCTACAAGGTCACCAGAGACCCTGGTGGGTTTCCATCCCCCATCACAGTTATTCTCCATCAGAAGCATTCCCCATCAGAAAAATGTCACCTTTATCTGACTGAAATCTCACTTGCTGCAATGCAGTTCATCCTCTCTCTCCAATGAAGAACTTTACAGGGGCCAGCTGTTGTGGCAAAACCATGTACCTCTGTGTACATATTGTGTACATTCACCAGGGAAGCCTCCCTGGCATAAAACACAGGCAATGGGGCACGTAGCCACACTGCCAGCAAGGGAGGCAGGTTGGGCAGATTTAAACACAGACATTGTATAACCGAAGAGGAATCTGTTCCAATAAGCCTTTCTTTTTCTTTTTTTTTTTAAAGCAATTGGGGTTAAGTAACTTGCTCAAGGTTACACAGCCAGTTATTTCTGGGTGTAGTGCTGAGTATCTGAGCCCGGATTTGATCCCCAGGTCATCCCAACACTGGGGCCGGTGCTCTTACTCACTGAGCCACCTGGCCGACCCTAAACAATTGGGGTTAAGTAACTTGCTCAAGGTTACACGGCTAGGTGTTTCTGGGTGGGTGCTAAGTGTCTGAGACCGGATTCGATCCCCAGGTCATCCCAACACTGGGGCTGGTGCTTTTACTCACTGAGCCACCTGGCCGCCCCACCAATAAGCCTTTCTTAACTACTTATCCCATGCCAGACAGCCTGCTAAGTGCTCGGGATACAAAATTAAAAGAAAGACAGTCTCTGTCCTCAAGGAGCTTGCAGTCTAAGGTTGGGGGGCAGGCAAGGAGTGAGGGGATGTGAGGGACACCAGGGGTGCTTAGTATGGAGGTGTCTTGCTCCAGTGAGAGCAGAGATGGCAGAATGGAGTGTTCTGAGTCCTCTTCCTGTCCTCTCTAAAGGAAGGTGCTGTGTGCTAGGAACTGTGCTGGGGGGAAGGGACATAGAGAGGTTCCCCACAGGGACCCCCATGTAATTGAGGGGAGAGAACAAGGCAGCATGGGGGAGGCAAGGAGAGGCCCTGGTTCTCACTGGCCGTAGGAAGAGCAAGCAGGAAAGGGAGCTGGATCTGCAGGGAAGAAAGAGGTTTCTGCAGCCTGGAAAGGGCACCACAGTGCCAGACTGCCACCCACACTGTCTTCACCATTTTCTTTCTTGGTTTTATGGTACCCAAACACTGGTGTCTTGCAGTCAGCCCAGGGACAAGGCACTCAGTGCTTGACTGGGCTGGTCCCTTGACATCCTGGACTGCCTGGCCCTTGATCTTCTAAAGTCTGGGCTCTGTTAGCTTTATCGGTGAGAACCAGGCTGGTTATCAGAGGGAGCCCTTACCTGGATTGTCTTGCTATTCTAAAACCCAAACCATTTCCACTCACATAGGAGACCAGCCTTTCAGCACCAAGGAGACCAGCTGATAGTGGGACAAGACAGTGGCCCTGGGGGATTGAGAGACATCTTCGAGTGCGTTTGGAGGGCCGCAGAGGCTTAGCTTGGCATGACCTCCAAAGTCCTTCAGGCCTTTCTGTTCTTTCATCCCAAGGCCTTTGCCCTCAGTGGTGCATTCTCCTGTATGACCAGGGGGTGGCATTCTCGCCTCAAACGAAATGAGTCCAGAAGCCTTCCAAACCGGAATCACGGCCCTGCACACTGAGGGCCCTGGTCAACAAATCAATAAAAAGTATTTATCAAGAGCTTCCAGGCACTGCGCTAAGCTCGTCCCTGCCCTCTAGGAGCTAATGGCCTAATGGCGGAAACACACGCCAAAGGCCGTGTACAGGCAGCTCTAAACGGGCTGAATTGGGAACGATTTCAGGGAGAAGCCGCTTAGAGTCCTTAAGTAGGACTGGGAAAGGCTGCATGCAGGTGAGACTGCCTGAGAACCGAAGGAAGCCTGGCCTCCGACTAGGAAACAGAGAGAATTCCGTGTCAGGGGCAAAGCCAGCGCGAACACTGGGATCGGAGGATCGTCTTGGGGGGCTCCGAGGCGGCCAGTGGCCTCCGACTGTGGCATGCATGGCGGGAGGGGCGCGCTGGGAGACTGGAGCGCCCAACATCTCATACTGTAGCTTTTGTATTTGGTCCTGGCGGCGGCGAGGAGGCCCTGGATGGGCTTGAGAGGGGACCCGAGAGTTGACCTGGTCAGACCCAGGCTTTAAAATTAATTCGGTCGGGGGTGGGGGGGAATCCGGAATGTGCAGGCCCACCTTGAGAGCGCTTGCAGCGGCCAGCGTGCGCCCTGTGGGCAGTCAGCGCGCCCAATCCCTTGTGTCGGCCTTGTGTCGGTGGGGACATCATTGTCTTTGTCATCGTTCACTGGTGTCAGACTCTTCGAGCCCATTTGGGGTTTCCTTGGTTTGCCTGTTTCCTTCTCCAGCTCATTTTTCCAGATGAAGAAACTGAGGCAATCAGGGTTGAGTGACTTGCCCAGGGTCCCACGGTTAGCAAGTGTCCGAGGCCAGATTTGGACTCTGGAAGACGAGTCTTTCTCATTCCACGCCCGGTGCTGTATTCCCTGCTCCACCGAGCTGCCTGGATGGGCCCTGCCCCCCTGAGCACCCCACCGCACTCCTCTCCTCCCCTTTCCGGGTCCCCTTCTCTTTTCCATCTTGTCGCCTCCTGTTCCCAGGCGCTAACGTGAACAGGAAGACCAAGAACGCGGACGAGGAGACGCCCCTGCACGCTGCGGTGCGCGGCGGCCTGCCGGAGCTGGCGGCCTTCTACGTGGAGCATGGCGCCCTGGTGGACAGCGTCAACGCACACTTGGAGACCCCGCTAGCGCTGGCTGCCTACTGGGCCCTGCGGTTTAGGGAGCAGGCGTACAGCGCCCAGCACCACCTCGTCTGCCGCCTGCTGCTGGCTTGCAAGGCTCAGGTCAACGCCCGGGACGAGGACTTCAAGGCGCCGCTGCACAAGGCAGCCTGGAACTGCGACGAGGACGCCCTGCGGCTGCTGCTGGAGGCAGGCGCCGAGGCCAACCTGATGGACGTCAACGGCTGCGCCGCCATCCAGTACGTGCTCAAGGTGACCCCGGTGCGCCCCACAGCCCGGCCTGCCCGCTGCTACCAGCTTCTGCTCAACCACGGGGCCGCGCGCATCTACCCGCCCCAGTTCCACAAGGTGAGGCCCCCAGACCGATGGACTGACGGACCGGGCCACCGCAGCGGATGAGCTTGCTGGGCCTCTCCTGCAAGGGGCCCATCCAGACATGTCTAGGGGAAAGAGAAAGTGCCTCTGCCTTTAGGCAGCTTGGTCAACCTCCCCGGAGAATGGGGCCACCAATCCCTGTAGCATCTTCCCCCCGCCCCCCTTCCCCTCCCATCCCAGGACAGGGCGGACCCAAAGGTCAAGCACCTTTGGAACCTGGAGAGCCCTGTACAAAATCCAGCTACTTTCACTTCCCCTGAGGCGAGGGGAAAATGGGTCAGACAGTCAGAAATGCCCAGGCAACCAGGCCAAGGGCCTCCCATCGCTGCTTGCAGTCCCCAGGCTCTGTGTTCTGCTTCCCATGTGCCCACACACAAGGTCAGGACTAAGGCTGTTGGCCAGCTCCCAAGCACTTGACCCTTTCCTGTGGTCCAGAGTATTCCCAAGACCCAGGACCCTTCCTCAACAGCTATACATTGGTACTGTGTCATCTTCTGTGGGAGTCTGTCTAGGAAGCCTGAGGCTGAGGGCCAGTGCTGTCTTCAAAATACATCCTCAGACTCCATAGGGAACCTATACCTCCTTGACTTCGGGGTAGATGGAGGGACTGCCCCTCTCCCACTGCAACCAACAACCAGCCACTGGGGCCAGGACTAACATGACGGATAAGGAAATTGTGAGTGAGTCAGCCAATGGAATTTAGAGGGTGGGATGTTGCAAATCAATTCTATGGAGCCTGTGAAAGATCGGAGGAGTCCAAGGTAAGTCTAAGTCCCTGTCTTTGACCTAGAGGTGCTGGTGAGTCGCAAAGAGACAGGGTAAGGGAATTAATGCATGCATGCCCCTTGACTTCAGAGACACAGATGACCACATACAAGAGACCCTGGGCAAACATTTGCAGTTCAGGCTCCCTCAGGATTGCCCAGATCACGTAATATTTCATGGGACATGGTGGGGTGGAGCACTTGTCACATAATCAGAAGACTTGGGCTCCAATCCTGACTGCCGCTTCCTTGCTAAGTGGCCTTGGACAAGTTACTTCCTCTGCAGGTCTCAGTTTCTTCTTTTCAAATCCAGCCTCAGATACTTGCTGTGTGACTCTGGGTAAGTCATTTAACTTCCATGTGACTTGGTTTCCTGAGTTGCAAAATGGGGTTAGTAACGGAAAGCACCTCACAGGGTTGTCATGAGTGCTAAATGAGCTAATGTTTGTAAAGTCCTTAGCACAGCCCTGCCTGGCACAAAACAGGAGCTGAATAAAGGCTTATTTCTATTCTTCAGTGAGTGACCAAGGCTCCATTTTGCTTCCCAAACCTGGGTCTCTTTATCTGCAAAGTGAAGGGGTTGGGCTGGAAGACCAAGAAGGTCTCTGCTAGCTCTGGCACTCCCCCCCTCCCCAGTTATCTGGCCTTCAGGATCTCGAAGGGCCCTTCTGGCTCAGACTTCCAGGTCTCCAAACGCTGGGGCTCTGGGGAAACTTTACTGAGAATTCCCTACATTGCAGCTGATATCTTCAGGCACTTCTTGTTACATCAGCACCCCCTCTGTCTTGTCTCAGAAGACTCACCAGCCTTCCTGGGGAGCTTTCTTGTTTCCATTCATGCACACAAATAAGAGAATTTATTGCTGACTTTCCAGTGATGGTGAAGTCTTGTAACAATAAGCCTTCCAGCCCAGGTGACTGTGTGAGCCCAGCCGATGTACGCCTTTGGCACCTGCCTAGCCCCAAGCCCATGAGCCCCACAAAGGCAGGGCCACTTTTATTTGTATACCAAATGCCCCCTCGCAGGGATCCATCTCTCAACAAAAGATGCTTTGAATGAGCTAGTGTTCTTGGGTCGATGCCCTAGGCCCATATGGGGGTGCTTTCCATTGGTTAAGGCCAGGTCAACTTTCCCAGGGGTCCTCCTGAGCCTTCAGATACCCAACTGGACCCTTTCTTCCCCCCACCCCACCTAAGCCCTGGGTCAGCTAGTAGAGTGGTAACACATCAGAGGACTGGAGACTGAAGGCAGGGAGGTGGAGAGAGTTTGGGTGCCTGAGGACACAAATCCTGCTCAGTAACTTGGCATGGCCTCAAGAAATATACGTTAGTTTTTGACATCTCTCTGTATGTGCCTGGATGAGTGAGTGAATGAATGAGTGAATGAATGAATGAATGAGTGAGTGAGTGGATGAATGATTGAGTTAATGAACGAGTGAGTGAATGAATTAGTGAATGAATAAATGAGTGAATGAATGAATGAGTGAGTGAGCAGATGAATGAGTGAGTGAGTGAGTGAATGGAAGGCATTTATCAGGTGCCATCTCCATGCCAGGACCTGTGCTAAGGTCTGGGGGCCTGAATAGAGAACCTGGACGGCTCTTGCTCCCAGAGAGCTCACATTCTAATGCAGAGACAACAACCACATAACAGGTTTTGGCTGCATGGTCCTTGGGACGCCTGGGCAAAACAGAAGCATCAATTTGTCTTTAGTGCCATTTGCACAGGTAAAACACCACCCATTTCTGACCCATCCAGCAGCTCTTTGGTCTGTGGGCATGCAGAGCTCTCTCTCTGGGTGTTGAGGAAGGAGTACTGCAGCACCTGCAGAGGAAGCTTCCAGGTCACACCTCCATAGGGGTTTTCTCCCTTGGATGGTGACTGTGGGGGCTGGACTGGTCTGGGGCTGTCACTGTTCCCTGGGCTCTCGGATCCAGAGTACTGGGCTGTCTTCACCAGGGGGTGAGGGGAGATAATGGCTAGCCTGCCCATGCCACCTCCTGCCTCCTTCAGGGTGCCTGGCTGGCTCGCCTGCTCTGTGACTGACAGTTGGGTGGGGATTGCCAGTCCCTGGACAGTGACTATGGAGCCTGGTTGTCCTTGCCTCCCTGGGGAGGGCCCAAGTTCTTTGTGAGAATGAATTCTTGGTCTCTGTTCTGAACACAACAGCTTCCCTGTAGCATGAGTTTAATAAATGCTTGTTGACTGACTGACTAGCTGACTGACTGACTGGCATGGCTGCATGTTGATGAGGGAGATTTCATCTTCTGGTACTGTCACACAGGTGTTAGAGTCCTGCCATGACTGTCCTCTAGCAGTTGAGGTGGTTGTCAATGCCTATGAGCACATCGTGTGGACGCCCAAGTGGAGGAAGGCAATTCCAGAGGACAGCCTGGAGGTGAGGGGGCCCCTCTGACTATGGGTTGGGGCTGGGATCCATGGAGAGCTTGTGAGAAAAGGGTGGCCCAGGTGGGTGGGGCTGGTTCAAGCCCTTGAGAGACCTTCTGGAACAGGGCCTTAGAGCCAGCTGACAGCCCTGTTTATTGGCATCTCTCCTGAGATGTAGAGGGAGAACAAGCAGGCAGAAGTATGTTTGGATGAGGCCTTGGGTCTGGCGGGCGTCCCCTTCGTGAGGGGGTCTGACCACTTTTTATCTGTGACATCACTCGAGCTCAGGAGGGCCCCTCCACACCTATGACTGGCCTCTGGCTAGGAGCCATGGCCCAGAGCTAGGCTAGCCATCCACAGCCACACTGAACTTGTCCAGGTCATTATTGACACCTTTCTGACCTGGCTGGAGAGCTCAGAATCCCCTCTGTGCCCCGTGGGTATCCGAGAAGAATTCTGCATGTTTGGCTACTCTCGTGTAGGCTATCCAGGTCTTGAGGGCAGAGCCAGGTTTACTGCCCTCTCTGGACAGTCACTCCTTTGGCTGACCCTGTACTCCTGAGCAGGCTCTGGGGCTGGGTGGACAGAGGCACCATGCCCTTGTGGGTCCCTGGAGAGCAGTGCTGCTCCTGGAAGGTGGCAGGCATCAGGCAGTGGGGTGGCTGGGGTGGCAGGGCTCTGACTGGCCTCCTTTGTGTCTTCTCTCACAGAGGCACAGGGATTTCTACCACTCTCTCTTCACCATCTGCAGCAACACCCCGAGGTCCCTCATGCACCTGGCCAGATGTGCCGTGCGTAGGGTCCTGCTCAACAGATGCCACAGGGTCATCCCATTCCTGCCCTTACCTTTGCCTTTGAAGAGCTACCTGCTTCTTGAGCCTGAGGGCATCATCTATTGAATCTTCCTCACCAGCTCCTGAGCCCAGGGTGTGCAGGGTGGCCAAGGTACCCACTGCAAGGCCGGCCGTTCTCTGGAAGAAAGGCTGTGCTGTTCCTCTCTGTCCCAGAGTAGCAGGAGAGATTGCCAAGGGGCCAAGTGGGCTCCCCAGGATGATCCCAAAGTGGAAGGGGCTTCCTTGAGAAGTCCTAGATAAGGCTGAACAGCCCATCGCTGGTGGGCACATGATAGGGAGGAGTTCTTTCCTGTAGGGGTTGGACTAGGGGGCTGCTGAGGTCCCTTCCAGGTTCTGGGATTCTGTCTCTGGGCAACAGTGATTTGAATAAATGCCATGGTCCTCATTCTGAGTGGAATGAACACCATACTTCAGGGATTTCAAAGCAGTTACTACAAGAGGGTGTTAATGGCACGCCCTGACCTTGGCGAGATAAAGAAACTAGAACATAGAGTTCGAGGAGGCATGCAGATATCAGAATCCTCTGCTGAGGTCCCTTAGGAGCAGGTCGGTGGCCTTGCCAAATAGTTCATTCTTTGCCCTTGTCAATAATGAGACTATGTTGTCCTTGACCCAAAGCTCCACATGAATCAGCAGGTCGGGAGGGAACAGCCAAGAAGGCTTAAGTAGAGAGGCAGGAAGAGAGACGGGGCACCCCTGGTCCTCTGACCAGTCAAACCAGATAGGGGGCACTGGACCCAGCTCTGGCCAGGCACCCCAGGGATGAGAGGAGAACCCTCAGATGAGAGATGGCCACCAGGACAATGAGAGGCCTTTAGGACTGTTATATGAGGGCAGGGAAGACCAGATTGTTTGGCTTGAAGAGGAGAGGATTTGGGGGATGGGAGGGAGGAGGGATGGACTTGCTGAGTCTCTGGGGGCAGAACCAGGGCCAGGGAGTGGGGGCTGCAAAGGGGCAGGTTTGGATGGGATGAAATAAACAAACTTTTCAAGAAGGAGTCTCCCAAAGTGAAAGGCAGGGTTTAGAATTAGGGGGAGGCCTTCACCAAAGATTGGAACACTGACTGTCAGCAGTGTTACAGGGGACACCGGTACAGGTATCTCTTCCAATGAGATGCATCTGTGGTAATGGGTATCCACTGCACTCTGGTATCGCACACTCCTTGGGTTCAGTTTGTATAGGAAGAAAAACAAACATCCTGCTCCAGTGCCCCCCTGAGACCACCTTGGGAGGACAGAGGGCAGAAGACCCACCAGGCAGAGTAAGGAGCAGGAGGCTGCCACAGGCAGGCAAAGGTTTGGGGCTTCCTCTTCAAGCAAATCTGAGAAGAACTCGGGGCTCCATGCAAGGGAGAAGGGGGCTTCAGAGCCACTGCCTTGTCTGGCTGCCGGTGGGAAACCTTTCTTCCTGAAACCCTCTTGTCTGCCCATCCCTGAAGGTCTCTTGCTTCCTGCTGCTGCTCAGACAGACCCTGGTAAGCCCAGAATTTCAGGGATGGAAGGACCCCAGCAGCCACACAACTGAGGCCCTACTGGAGAAGGAGATCCCCTTTCAACACAGCCAAGAAGTGGCAACCCAGCCTGTTGGGCATTTCCCAGCTCCAGTCTGCCCAGGGCCATTCTCAGACATCTGATTACTGAGCCTTCCTTTTCTTTCTGGAGGGAAACCAGTTTCACACAAATGTTCAGGATCATTGAGTCTACCCCCTCGGTTGGGTCCAGAGAGGGGGCAGCTTGCCCAGGGTCACTGGCATAACTGAACTTTGAACCTCCTGTGCCATTTCTATTCACTTCCTCATCCCCATCCCTTGTGTGCACTCTCTGTCCTGGAATTAAGGGGATCAATGAAAAAGCCCTCAGGAGTCAATCAGAGACGTGTTAGTGAGTGGGTAGGGGCCTACCTGTCTGAGCCCTGAGCCCCAGAGGCTCTCTGACCTGGCCTGTCTGAGCCCTGCTCCTAAGCCAGGTGTGAACACCCACCCGCCTTCTACAGACCCTACAGGATCTTGCCTGGCCAGCCCAGTCCTTGCTGGAGGTCCATGGAAGGGAGGGGGGCGAGGTCTCTGTTCTGCCAGGGTGGGGACAGATCCATTGGGAAGCTGTGCTATGGGGGCTTGCCATGAACATTACTGTCCTCCACCCACCGATCTCTACCCTCACCTGGAAACAATCATTTGCTGATGTCTCCTACCCTGGGTCTTTGGTCCCAACTATGATATGAAGGCCACAGGGATGACAAGGAAAACGTATCATTCTGGAGATAAAAGCAGTGAGCAGAGGGTGGGGGAAAAATGGGAAATGGGAGGGAGGGGGCAGAGCTTCTGAGGAAAGGATGCCCCCACCTGCCTGGGGCTCTGCAATGCCCAGGGCCCCCTGCACTGTTTGAGCTGTCCATGCCCAGGAGGGCTCAGCCATCTTCCTGGGGGACTCAGCCATCTTCCCAGGGGGGCTCAGCCATCTTCTCTGGGGCTCATCCATCTTCCTTGGGAGCTCAGATATCTTCCCAGGGGACTCAGTAATCCTCCCAGGGGAGCTTGCCTCTGCAGCCCTCCCCATGTCCAAGGGCACACAGTCCTCTGTGGGAAGCACCCAGGACTTTCTGGTCGAATTCTCAAGAATAATGCCTCTTAGTTGCATAATTCTTTACACTCCACTGGACCTTGTCTTCCTTTGCAAGAAGGGGGTATCAGTCTGCTGGCTCATTCAGGCACACAGTTAGAAAGCTCCACTGGCCCCTCCTAAGAACCTCCTGGGCTGTAAAAATGGCCCATCAATCCCATTTTGCATCTGAGAAGACAAGGGTTCATTAAGGTTCAATGACAGCCAGGGTTACCTGCCAGCAAGTTGTGGGACCAGGCCTCCAGGCCAGGGCTCCTGCCCCTTGGCACAAGCCCCCAGATTCTCCAGCCCAATGGTCCAGTTTGGGCAGTTTCTTCAGGTGGAGAGGTTGGAATGGAGGATTTTCTAAGTGTGGGGAGCTTCTCTAACTCATGGCCAGCTCTGAGATTGTCAGTCTGTGGCCTTTGACAGAAAAGAAAGACAGTGGTCTCATCCTAGAGGTCAGGTCTGAGGCTCTACCCTGAGCTTGTATCATGAGTCAGGCCCATTGGCCACTGCCATGAGCACAGACTGGGGCTGGGGTGCAGGGCAGGCAGAGCTGGGCCTTGGCTTTCTTCGAAGCCACTTCTGCCATAGGGCAGGAGAAGAGGCATCAGAAACAATATCAGGGGAAGGCACTTTCTTGGGATCTCCTTGGCCCTTGATGTTTTCTTATCACCCCAAGTTCTTCTGGGGGTCTATAGGGAGAGAGTGGCAGATCATGGTGCCTGGGACCCTTGAAGCTGAGAGGTCCCTTGCATAGGAAACCTGTTGTGGCTGCCCCTGAAACCCCAGGGGCACTCTGGGAGAGTCTGCAGGGGGTCCTGAGGGTGGGGAATGAGCTCAGAGACGCTAAGCTAACTCCACCTACTCAATGTATAGATAAGGAAACTGGCCCTGAACTGTCTTGGCTTCAACTGGAAGTCTGTATGAGGTGAGGGGAGCTGGGCCAGGGCCACCCCCGCCCAACTGGCTGGGATGGGGTGGGGGGTGTTAGATCCCTGTTTTCCTCCAGTCACTGGGCCTATGACTGGCATGTCCTGAAACTCCTCCTGCAGAAAGCCTTGTCAGACCCAGGCTGTGAGTCACTTCTGTCTTTCCTATCCTTTCATGGTCTTTTCAGGTGCCTTGTGTGGGGAACCATTGCCGTTTTAGGAAGGCCTCCCCCAAGATGGCAGGTGTAGAGATTGGCAACAGAACCAGGGTCTCTATATTTAAATGTGGGGCGCAAGACAGCAGGAGGGAGGCAGGAGGGCAGCAGGAGGGAGGCAGGAGGGCTCTTGGACCCACCAGAGCAGGGAGGCTGGAGGCCAGCAGCTAGGACCCTGCAGGGGTGGCATGGCTGACGCTGTTCTGTGACTCAGCCCCGGATGTCTGTGCTCATAAACATGTTTACCAGGCCCTGGATCTACTCAGCAGGGAACAGGTTGTCCTCTCTGGGAAGCTGCCAGAGATTTGGGAGCAGGGCAGTCCCAAGAAGGGGAGGGGCGGCCATGGCCTTCCCTCTCTGCCCAGGGCTGATGTGCCAGTTCCTGGCCTTTGAGGACAGCTGTTGGGGGCTCAAGTTTGTGGGCTCAAGACTCCCTCCTTCCTGACCACTGGAGCTGCTCTGGCCTTGTTGTGAAAAGGGGCTTGAACCTCCAGGCACCAGGCAGAGCTCCTCTGGCAAGAAGCCAAAGGCCAGGGTTCGCTCAGCTCCCAGAGGCCCATCCACCCCAGTCAGGAGGCCCAGGGCCCTAGAAGTGTGGCCCCCCATCTTTCCCACCCCCACCCCCATCCCATCTCTCAGGAGCGGCAACAGTCTCTGCTCCAGGTCTACAGGTAGCTTGAAACAAGACCAGGGGAGGTAGAGGAGGGAGAGAAGCTGTCTTTTGGTTTCTCATCTGAGCTGAAGTTCCCACCTTCCAAGAGGTCAAATCAGCCTTCCCTACTAAATGCATACTGTGTGTCAGGCCCTGTGCTGATAAGTACTGGGGGCCCTGGCCTCCAGGAGCTCCCAGTCTGATGGGGGAGATACCAGGCAAGCAGCCAGGTCCAAGCAGGCTCTAGGAAGGAGAAAGGAAGGCTCACTGCCCAGCCAAGGCAAAGGCTCTTGGGGAAGGGGGGACTTTAGCTACTCTTCAGGCCATGCTGCCCTGATCACCTTCCTGCCTGGGGCCCCCTTCAGAAGGTTCCATGCTGGCCCTGGGAAATCATTGGCAGTGACCACCTCCTGCCCCACATCGGTGACCCTCCCTTGTTCCAGGGGTGGGGAGGGGAGGCAAACCCTGCCATTGCCCTCTCCCCCTGAGCCCAGGTCCATGGCCCTAGGTCAATCACTGGACAGGGGCCACATGTTCTGACCCTATATATCAGGAGATTGCTGGTTCACAGCTTCTCAGAACTATGCTGGGACGCCTAGTCCCTCCCCTGCCCTTTGGCTCATCCACCTTTGAGTCTGTAGAGAGCTCTGCCGTGATCAGGAAAGAATCCAAAGGCTGCTCCAAAGCTGAATGGGGGCTGGGCTGTAGGTTTATGAGTGAAGGAAGGGGAGGGAGGTGAGAGCAGGAGATGAGCTGGCAGGGTCCGAGGGGCTGGCAGTGTCAGCCACGATAAAGAAGGAGGCGTG
The DNA here is from genome assembly GCF_028583685.1 of Petaurus breviceps papuanus. Classification (NCBI taxonomy): domain Eukaryota; kingdom Metazoa; phylum Chordata; class Mammalia; order Diprotodontia; family Petauridae; genus Petaurus; species Petaurus breviceps. The sequence continues at coordinate 10,648,921 of NW_027185872.1, read as the reverse complement.
GCAGAATCAGAGGCCGGGGTGACCTCTGAGGGGAGTGGGTTCTTCCTGGAGGGCTTCCAATGGGGTGCACTGCCCTGGCAGTGAAGGGAGCGTGGGAGATGGCCGTTGTCTGCTGGGCCCAGGTCACTCTTTCACGGTTGGCTTTTCCCAACTATGCATCTGCTTTCCAGTCCTGCAGAGGACCCTCCATGAGGGCAATGCTTGAAGAGGCTCCAGGAGGCCGGTCCTCAAGTCCCCATACTCGCCACAGCACTGCCTACGAGGCCATGTGTCTACGATTGGCTCCTTGGCTTCCGCTGCCACAGCCAAAGGATCCACGGCATAGTGACCTGTGGGGGCCAGGGCTCTCTGTCCTCAGCTGGGCAGCAACCTCAGGCCTTTCAGGCAACGGAAACACACCTTCCCAGGGCAACATGGTGGTGGATGCTGGGGACAAGCACCCTGCCACCGGCCTCACCATCCAGATGAGAAAGGCCAGGGGCAAGTGGCTTATTGAGGAGGCCAGGCCTGGAGCCTTTGGGCAGGAGTGAACAGTTTCCAGTAGCTGCCTACATCTGGTCCTGGGGCTCACTATTCACGGGGGTTTTCATTCGCGTTCCAGAGCCCCGGGTTCTGGACACGGACCCAGGACAGCTTTGAGCAAGGGCGGGACGGTCACAGAAACCAGTGCCAGAGCCAGCTATGCCACAGCGTCACCCATTTCTCTCACGTGAAACTCTGTCTTCAAGCCTTGGCCCTGGCACTCCCCTTCATGTGAGGGGCTCTCCATCTTGCAGAACCCCCCCACCTTCCTGGCTAGTCTCTCCTAGTCTCTCCCCTGCTACAAGTTACCCTGTTGTATTTTTCGTCTGTACATATGCACATGTATTCATGTATTTATGTAGTGAGTGGATTCCCTCCTCAGAGCATGCTTGCATTCTCTCTTCCTGGTGCATTACACACTATGTGGGAAGGCAGTTTCTCCTGGCTTCTAATCCAGCAAGGGAAGGTTTGTAGACGCTGGTCCAGGCACGCAACAGAGGGGCTAATCCCTTCACTTCAGAGGAGGCACTGGGCGTCCTCTGTTTCGGGTCCAAAGACTCCATGGTGATGTCAAGTCCTCTGATCAGCTGCTGAGCAGGAACAACTGACTGTGAATAAGAAGGTTTTAATTCGGTGGCTCCCCCTCCCTTTCTCTCTCTGGCTCTGCCTGTCTGTCTGTTCCCCCCTCCCCTTCCTCTCTCTATCTCTGCCTGTCTCTCCCTTCATCTCCATCTCTCCCTCCCTCCCTGTCTCTGTCCCTCTCTTCCTGTCTCTGTCTCTCCAACTCTCTCTCTCTTACTCTCTCTCTCTCTCCTACTCCTCCCCCCTTCCCCCTCCCTCCCTGGCAGCAGTGCATAAGGAGCACTTGTGTGAGCTGCCCAGGGCAGGAGAGGCTGCCATTCAGCTGCCAGGTGCCCATAGCACCTCTCTTTCTCTCATGCAGGTTTTTTTTTTTGCTTTGAGAGGGTGACTTTGTTGACCAATGGGGACAAGCAGTTCCATCAAAACTCTTTAGCAGAATCTTGGAGCCAGCAGCAACCCAGCAGCAGCCAGGTCTGTAGAGGGGACAGTGTAACACCCAGCACCCACTTGACCTCAACCAGCAGTGGACTGTCCCAATGGCTGAGAAGCTGTGCCCTTGAGGGAGTCGGCCCAGCTGAGTAAGGGAGCTGCTCATTTATAACTGAGCCCTCTCCTCAAACTGAATGTGATGGGGACTTCTCAAAGAGATCGAAGGGCTCCTAGGGCCAGGGGCTGTTCTCCCAGGGCCCCCTCTGCTCCTCTGGGTTCTTCTGTCCTCATGGGAGCCATCCCACATACTCAACAGACCATATCTCCTTCCGGTGGACATGGACCCTTACCAAGCTTCTCTCTTGTGCTCCTGAGGCGGCCCTTCTCTCTGCCTCACCTCACGAATGGAAGGGCTCCACTGGGTCTGCCTAGCCAGTGACAGAAGGCTCATCACCAGCAGGTAGGCCTTTAGTAAGGAAGGTGGAACTTCTCCCCAACACCAGGGAGTAGGCTTCAGTCCTGCATGGCCCCTGGATCTGTTTCCATGGCACCTGTGACAGAGCCACAGGAAAGGGGGCAGAGTAGCTGAGGACCCACGTTTTCAGATGATCTCCAAACATCCATCAAGTTCCTGGTGCTCTTCTGGTGTGATCTCTGTCTGATGATCCAGGTGACAGTAGGATGTCTGGCCCCCTCCTCTGTGCATCCCTAGAACCTGGCTCAGGGCTTCCACATAGGTCGTGCTTAATAAATGTTTAGTGTTGAGTTGATACATGCCTGGTGGAGCTGAACTTGGCAGTCTCACTATGAACAACCACAAGGAAGTCACAGCTCCTTGGAGGGACAGCTGCCAAACTCTCCTGGCACCTGTCAGCACACTGGTCACTGGCCACGAAGGACCCAGTAGGAGCTGAGGTAAATGCTTGGTGGGTACCAGGCTATGCATACCTAGCTTCTTCAAGCAGTTGTTGTGCGAGATAGACCCAGGCCCTTCTCCTTCCTAGCTGCCCTCCCCTGGACACTCCTTAACATGGGGTACAAAGAACTGAGCGTGAAGCTGCAGATCAGGTTTGATGAAGAGGGCAGTGGGACTGTCCCTTCCCTGTTCCAGGAAACTCCACCCCTTCTAATGAAGCCCAAAGCCACCTGTTTTTGGCTGATACATCATTGTTCTAGTTCAGGCTGAACTTGCAGTCCACTGGAAGCCCCAGGTCTTTTTTTCAGGACAGCTTTATCTGTCCATGTCTTCCCCATCAGATACTTAAGAGTTCAGGCTTATTTAATTCCATTGTATGTTCCAGCCTTTTCGAGACCTTTAACTTCAATTGGGGAGTGTCACATGGCTACATCCTCACCTCAGGAGGCCTCTGGAGTGGTAGCATGCACCTGAGCTCTGCAGGGAGCCCAAGGCAGTAAGGAAGCCATGTGTCCACCAGGGAGGGGCTGATGGGCTAGTTGGAGGGGATTGTGGGGTGCGTGAATGGGGATAAGATGAAATGGTGGGAAAGGCAGAGAGGAGACAGATGGGAGGGGCTTTGAATGTCAGATTGAGGATTTTCCATCTTATCCCAGAGGGCTTCACTGAGATGGTGGGGCGGGGAGAATCAAGGGCAGACCTGGACTTTAGAAAAACTGTTCTGGCCTCTATGTAGAGGGGAAGGCTGGAGACCAGGACATGATGGAAGAGGCAGCAGCAGTCCAGGGAGAAGGGGACAAGTGTCTGAATTAGGGTAGTTGCCATGTGGGTGGACAGAAGGGGGGGAGGTGGGAACTGACTGGGTGTGGGGGTGAGGGCTAAGTATGAGGCTGGGACCCTAGGGGTCCTGCAACAGAACCAAGAATCTAAAGGAGGGAGGGGCTTGGGGAGAAAGAGGAGCCCCACTTCGGACATTTGGGAAGTAGGTGTCGATTATGACAAACAGTGACTGTGGGATTCTTTGGGACGACAACACCATCCACAAAATAGGGAAGTTTGGTAGTTGGGAATCCGGGGGAGACGGGCCAGGTGCTCAGCCCTGAGTCTGAGCTGGAATGTCATGTTCCAGCTCTCTAGTGAGGGATCTTCATTCTCCTTTTACCCAGATAACTTCAGCATCCCCCACACAGCACATGAGAACACTCATGGCGATTATCATAGTAAAAATATTTATTATAAAAAGTGTTATGTTTCTATGGACAAAGCTTAATTCACACAGCAACAACTTTACAATGGTACCATGTTCTCCTCGGGGCCCACAGGACGGTCAGCCAGCCAGAGCCAGCCCCCACCCTGGATCTCCCAGACTGAGGCCTTCCTCCCTTCACTGGGCCATAGTCACAGCATGCAGGCCAGCTGACCCCCTTTGATGGTGACATAAAGTTGAAATCTGGGGGCAGTGGAGGGTGGTGCTGGCCCTGCCCCCTCAGCTCTGGCCAGCCCCAGGCCAATGATGGAGGGGAGGACCGCCCATCTACTCTCACCCCACCGCCACAATCCTCTTAGCACCCATGGGACAAATGGAGCCTGTACCAGCCAGAACTCCGCCCACTACTTTAGGAGGGCTGCATGCAAACTCTCAGATAAACAGATTTCTAGCACCCTTGGCAGCAAAAAGGAACAGCGTCACATCCAGCAAGGACGCAGGACTCCAAGCTGGGCTGGCCCCCCTCTGTTACTCTCACTTCACTCCATCCCCCAACGGGGCTGCATTTCCAAGGTCCAGCCCTGCTCCCTCACCACTGTCTGGCCACACACCCAGGCCAGCAGGGTCATGGTCTGAGGGAGAACTCTCAGCTTCTTCTCCTTCTATCCACCTTCCACATCCTGACAAACACAACTCCCCACCAACATGCCACCACAGCCTTGTACTGCCAGGCTCCTCTCTTTTCAAACCCACACAATGACCCTAGTTATGTCTAAGCTTCATCCTCCAAGCCAGGTTTACCTGACCCTAATTCTAAGCACATCTCCAACCTGCCCAAGAAGGCTGGGGTCCTATCGCAGTTCTCCATGTGGCCCTGGCCTCCAGCCTTCTCCCACAAATGGCGATCTTCCCACATGCCCTGACCCTAGGGTGAGTGTCCACCCTTAGGAGACCTGTCCACACAGGCATGTGGGCCACTGGCTGAGCCGGGAGGTGGAGGAGTATGGGCTGGGGTACAGCACCTCCAGCCCTTTCCCGTGCCTGGCCTACAAGCTAGCCAGGGAGGTTTTGATCCTTTCTTGGTCTTCTACGTTGGTGTGCACTTGGCTGTCTGCCTATTGTCTTGGGGTTATTCAAACAATGGCTAAAGGACATGGGTACACTTCCAAGGATGTGACCCTAACTTGGGATTTTCTGGATGGCCAGTAAGCAGGGGAGCAGCTGGCATTTACCAGTCCATAGTAAGACCCTACTCACTCCCACAGCTCCAACAACAAGCACTGGATCAGAGCTGACCTTGGGGCTGAGAAATGGAGGCCAGAATGGGGTGTCTAGGACCATCTCTTCCCCCAGGTGTAGGGAGGGATGGGGGCCCAGAACACCTTCTTGGCCTGCCGAGGGGGGGGGGGCTTGGTAGCTTCTGCCAGGTCCTCCACACAAACAGCTCGCATGCAGTCAGTCCATGAGGCTGTCTTCCCAAGGTTCGTGCACACACACACACACCCGGCTCTTCTGACCAGCATTCTGATCGAGACGGGACTTGTTTTTTGTTCCCACCAAAGTCTGGAGGCCCCACGTTTTCTGGAACAGCCTGGTTTGAGCCTCGCTCACATGGCCGCCTTCTCCTTGGAGAGGTTCCTGGGCTCCCTGCTCGGGGTACACCAATCCCCGGTGTCTGGGCCTGCCTGGTAGTGTTTGAAGGCCGATTTGTTGAACACAGGGAGCTTTTCTATAGACTCAGAAGACAGCGCCTAGGCACAGGGGAGACACACAGTTTAGCAGGAACCCCAGGCTTCTTGGGGTGCAATGCAAGTCTTGTGTTTTTATCCCTGGGAATGACCCAAAGGAGCAGCCCGACCCCCAGCAGCTGAAAGCTTCCCTGCTGTTTGTCTCCTGATTAGAATGGGAGCTCCCTGAGGGCAGGGACTATCTGGCTTTCTGTGTGTAAGCCCAGTGCTAAGCACTGAGCTTGTGCCCATGGTAAACACCTAAGCCTTCACTTGTTCATTCATTTGTCCTATACAATGGACAATTAATAAAGGATCTGTGGGATTCATGAGAGTGAAGGGAGCTGACGGCTCTGTGGCTGCCTCCAAGCAGAGGGGAGGCCAAGGAGACAGCCAAGCCCATGCCTGCCCCCACCCCCAGGGCTCCCAGGCTGTACCTGGGTCTCCAAGGACACCCTCTGCCAGGATATGCTGCCTGTGGGAGGCGAGCCTGGGGAGAGGGAGCTAGACTAGAGGAGGCCTTGGGAGGGACCCTGGAGTTCTGATGTTCACATGTGGACATTTACACATTGTTAACTGATGAGGGATTCACACACTGGGAGGGGAACTTATACCAAAAGGGCCCATCACAGGTAGAGAAATGTGGCCGTCCTCCCTGTTCCCTTCAGAACTGACCCAGGAAGGGTGGCCCACTCCCCGCACCCACACAGAGCCCCTGTTTCCTTCCAATAAGTCTCTGGCAGGGTCATTTCCAGGTCTTGGCTTACCCAAGCTGCTGTTTTTCAGCCAGGGCATGATTAGCATGATCTTTTGGAAGCTCAGGGGTCACATGTGGGTGACATGTGGGTGACCTCCCAGGGGATGGTCACCATCACAAACAGCTGAACCTGAGATCAGCCCAGCACAGAAGAAAAGCCTCTGGGCTCAGGGGAGGGGATTGCCCCTCCATGTTAAAAGGAAGAAGGCGGCTGGTTAGGGTGATTTTTCACATGCTGGTTCCCATGAGCTATACCTTTAAGTAGATGATTGCATCTGTTCCATACCCTGACAACGAATACAGATTCAGGTCCCCTTGAAAGTACTTGGCATAGAGACGAGAAATTGGCAAGCCATACCCGAAACCAGCCTGGGATTGGGGAAGAGAAAGAGACACACCGGTCTGGGTCATCTGGGTCACCTGGAGAGGGCGGGTGATCACCCTTCCCAGAGTGTCGGGAGATCAGGGGGGTGTTCTTCAGCACTGCCCTTCACCACAGCTTCCCCATTCAGATCTGCTTGATCCTTCTGGTTGGCTGATGCTTTCTATTCTTTTTCAGCCCTTCTTCCTAATCACCTCTAGAACAGGGGGTTGGACTGGAGAGACTTCAGTCACTTTCTGCCCTAAGTTGTGACTCTGCTCATCAGAGCACTCTCCCTCCCCCAGTCCCAAGAGAGGCCTCTTACCAAAGGAGCGTTCCTGGAATTATCCATCACAGGGGTGGGGGCGGTGGTGTACGTGTAACTGAAGAGGCGGTCAATGATTCTCAGGGGAACACCGCCCCCGAGGTCTGAAATCTAGACCAAAAAGGCAAAGCCTCAATGCCCCAGATCGAGAACCCCGACTCCCAGACCAAAGCCACTTGGTCAACATGACCTTTGCTGGTACATCATCACTGACTTGCTTTGGCCCCACCCACCAACACCAGAGTAAAGGACTGGGTGCTTGCCTTGATGGTTAGATCTTCATTTCCTAGAACAACAGTCACGTCAATGGGCGTGAGGGTTGGCTGGCTTTCCTGGTGCTCCACTGTCGCTCTCATGGCATTCTGGGGGAAACAGCCAAGGGGACCTTGAAACTCCCAAGAGTTTTTGGCTCAAAGCTCCCATCTCAACACCCAGGACCGTTAGTCCACTTTGATGCTTTGTTCCATTTAAAATGAATGGAACATAAGGGCAGGGAGGGGCAAGACAGGGACCTCTTTCTGAGACATGAACAGTTAGGAGTCCCACAAACAACTGGGCTGGTGTGACTTCTGGGAGGTGAGGAGGGAGTGCTGCCTGGGTGCATTTCATGGAAGGGAAAAAAGTTCTGGGGCTGCTAGTGAATCTCTTTTAGATGTAAGCTCATACAAAAGGACTAGAGGCGTTTGGGTAGAGCATGTTCCCCCTCTTTCTTTTCCTCTCCTCTCTTCTTGCTGTGAACAGAGAGGCTGACAGCCAAAGACTACACAGCTAAAAAACAAATCCCCAAATTTACTCAAGAGTTAGCCTTGCACGACTAGATCTGGTGAAATATTCTCTTTAACATCCCAAGTGAGATACAGGATTTGCTGAGGAAGAAAACCCCACAAGTTTTGTTGGAGGGCTCCTGCAATGGCCGCCGGAGCAGCCCGGGCCATCTCCTTGTCCCTCCAGCATCTTTAGGACAGCTTAAGCTCTGTGATTTATTGTGCTTGATTCAGTTAAGGGGAGGGAGCAAGAATTCCAGCCTATTTACATTTTTGGTCCAATATAAACTAAAACCGGTGGCTGAATTTTTTTTTAACTTTTCTGGTCCGTTTCCCTCCTGTGGGCACAGTCTCTGCTGTAGGCAGCTCCAGGCTCAAGGCACTGGGCCAAGACTCACTGTCATGGAAGCCCTGATGCATGCACACTCACAGTGGGAAGAGAATCGCCTTACACCAGAGACCAGTATCTGGAGCAGAGATGAGGTATCTCATTTGGGATATTCCTTGTTGACAGAGCAAGTGAATGGATGAATGGATGGATAATTGGATAGTTGCATGGATGGATAGTTGGATGGATAGATGGTTAGATGAATGGTTGGATATTTGGATGGATAGAAATTTGGATGGATGATGGATGGATGGATGGTTGGTTGGATAGTTGGATGGATGTATAGATGGATGGATGGTTAGATGGACGGATGGATGGATAGAAATTTAGATGGATGGTTGGATAGATGGATAAATTTGGATGGATGCATGACTGTGGCACTGTTGCTGGGTTAGTCTGCCTGTGCCCTGAGACTGAAGGAGCATCCACCATTCTGGGAATGGCCTGAGATACGTAGTGAGGACCAAGGGGCGGAGTACCTAGAACAAGGCACTCAGGAGTACCCCGACCAATCTTTCTTGGTGGTGTGGTGCCTTACCTTAAAGAGCTCAAAGAGCATGTGGTGAAGGTGCGAAGGGACGTAGACTATGTGAATGGGCTGGTCGGGTGCCTTTCCTGTGAAGAAAGAAAGCAGACCATCTGAGAAATGGCGAAGAAGGGATTCAGTTAAAAAGAATAAAGGCCATTCCCACTACATGGGGCATACACACACACATACTAGGGGACACTTTGTTTCACTGGTCCAATGCCCTAATCAGAGCTGAATGAGGCACTTGATCCTTATCTCACGGTCCAGAGACCAGAAAACAAGTGTCGGGCAGAGCCTCCAGGCACTGGACCTCCTGTGTTGGGCTGAACACTTGAGGCAGGGGAAATTTCACAGACACACTGAGAGGATCTAGAGTTTTGTCCACCTTGAGAATTCTGAACTTGGGAAATCCCTCTGGCAAAGCAGAGCAGATCTGAACCTTCTCTGAGTAGGTGAGAAGGGACTTGCCCAGGGTCACTGGAATTGTTACAACTAACCACCAAAGGCAGAACCATGAACCCTGATTGTCCTGCCTCCAAGCCCAGTCCTATCCACTGCCCTACCCTGCCTCTATGTAGATTAAGATAGAGGAGAGAATAAATCACATGCTAACCCTAAGCTGACTGGTCCCATGTTTTCAGTTTTCACTTGCAGTATCACAACAGAAGACTTGGTTAGTTTCCTGTAAGTCATCTATTAAGTTCCATATAGATTAGATAGAAATTTCACCCACAGACTAATGTACAAAGAAGAAAAATCAACCATCTTTTATACTTTGGAGAGATGCGAGTCTTTCTTTCCACCTCTAGCCTCTGACCTCACTTGTATCTGACCCCAGAGCTCTGGACAGTGTTCCAGAATCCAGGTCTGTGCCTCAATGTTCCAGAATCCTGTGTCCCTTTGAATGCACTCAGGATCATGAGCCTGCCTGGAGTCAAATACCTCTGCTTGTCCCACGGCCTAAACCCTCATGCTCTGACCTCAGTCTTCAAAGAAATGGGTACGTGTCTAACACGTAGCTACATAGCTAGCTAACCTCCCCTGGAGCTGAGCCCTCCCCCAAGTAACTGGGAAAAGGCATTTGTGCTGAGACTGAAGATGGGCTCTCCCAGCTGGGGCTATGGCCAGGGGATGCAGGGGAGAAGCGTAAGGAGGGGGCCCTTTGGGCTGCCCCCTGACGGGCTGTGCTTGGGTCATTGCTCTCATGGGGTGAGTGTCCATTCTAGATCTTACCATTCACTTGTGTTAGCTTCAGTTCAGGGGAAACGAGGTAATACTGGTCACAAAGCATGCGGGCACTCTCATAGGCATCTGCAACACACAGAATGGGGGCTTCAGACACTTGGAAACCTTCCCTGCCCTCCTAAAGCTCTGTGCTGCCTGATGCCCACCCTGGCTCAGAGGGCCAACATCTCTAGCACTTCTGACTCAAGTGCCTCAGGCCGGACTGTCACAACACAGAAGGAATCATCTCCCCCACCCCCTCCCCCGCCCATGCCAGAGGCCTCGTACCTTGGACCACAGCAACTACATCACAGTGGGGATCGATGCTTCCTATATGGCTTGGGTTTCCTGTCTTCGAGTCACTAAATATGAGAACTGGTGAAAGGAGAGCATATGACAAAGTCATTAGAAAAGGAAAAATCCATCACCTCCTTCCCAAGTCCCCTGTTCTGAATCGGCCTAGTGGGGAAAGCAATAAACTCACTATGTTGGTTCATGAGCATTCGAGTGGAGATGCGGTTCATATAAAACCTGTCCAAAAAGTACTGGAGATTCTGATTGGTGACAGGGTCAACAGCGCCTGAATCCTTGTACTCAATGATCCCCTGGGCCATGGTGGGGACCACATCGTGATGTCTATTCCGGACCTTGATCAGCGCATCTACAAAGCTGAAGCCACAGCAAGGTTAGGAAGAGCCCAAGGGAGTCTCCTTAGCCCAATCCCAGAGGAGACGTGGGCACACCTGTGGCTTTAGGCCCAGCCTCACAGGGCTCATGGGCTGTATCTGCCCCTCATCATGAGAGAGCTTCCCTTGTCCTTCAGAAGCTCCCTGAGTCCTGAGGGTGAGGCAGGATGGGGCATCTTGGTCCTTAGAAGGGGTCAGCGGGACCTGACACACCCCAAGGACTTCTACAGCAGTGGTGACTGTCCATGTTGCCAGGAGATTTGGCTTACTCACTGCAGAAGAATCCCAGCATCGCAGAACACTGATTTTCCTGCTGTTTATATCTATACCTCTGAGCTGAGCTGTCCCACCGGCACATAAGACCTAAGCACCCACAGATCACCGTTAAAGGAGTTTTCCTGTCTCCAACTGGGGCCTGCCCAAAGGAAGCCAGACCATCCACACCTGCTCACCCCTCCCGGCCAATGGCTAGGCACCAGAACTTTTTGGATTCACTTTCTAGCATTTGAAAACCCACCCCTCTCCTCTGCAAATGTGGGCAGGAGGTGTAGATGACAGAACTGGGGTCCCATATGGGTTGACTGTCTCTGCCTTTGGATCCAAGAGCCCAGAACAATAGGGACAGTGTTCCCCAATACCCAGCATAGGATCTGGCATGAACCAGTATTGGTGGGGGCTGACTGAATCTCTAAAAGTGGGAAAGGTCACTTACTCAGACAAAGCCTTTTGGTCCTCTGGGCTCTTCTCATGGAATTCCACTAAATCCATGAGGCTCTGGATGTACCTGAGAGAGAAGAGCTTGGAGTCAAAAATGAAATGCATCTGATTTTTTTAAAAACAAGCCTGTCGGCAGAAGGGAGTTCTGAAAGCTCCACTGCAATCTTGTGGGGATCAAGGGGTTTCTGACTGCCACTGGGGCTTCTGGTGGAAAACTTTCTGGGCAGAGCTGCCCCAAACCTCTGGTGTACAGAAGGTGGAGGGAGGGAAGGGGTTTGCCCCCCTTTGTTTCCCTAGGTGGGCACCTTCTCTGGCATGAGACTGTCCTGTGCTCACAATAGCTTTGACTTCCCTCCTCTCTATGGCCACCCCTGCAACTTTCTACCTAAAGTCTCCTAATTCCATTCAGGCATCACTGGGGAGGCACCAGTGGCCTGGCTACCTGCTCCCCTAAAAGGCCTCCTTCTGAGCCTCGACATGGAACTGGCATTTGGGCTCCTTTTCCCAAACAGTTGCAGATAACCCCAGATATCACCTCAGGAGTTCTCCAAGAGCCTTAAGGTGGGGTGCAGATGGACATTATCTGTGAAACCTCAAGCAGGCAAAAGCCTGAGAAGTGGAGGCTACCTCTTCCTGGGAGGGGTCTCTTGGGGGAGTCCCTGAGCTGCTGTCTGTCTGCCAGTCTATTCCACATGCTTCACTTTGGAGTGACATTGCTGCCCTCATAACGGTGACAGCACCAAGTGTGTGCAGGGCCTTGGCACCCTTACTGGGGAAAGCCCCGGGGGAGGCCTGAGGCGCTGGTGATCCACTCCTGAATGACAGTGCCCCCGGCGGGCAGGCTCTCCACCACTCACCAGCTCTTCACCAGCTGAACGGACGAGGTCTTGACCAGCGGTTCAGGAAGGATGTCGATTTCTTTCAGGATATTGGCGAGCCTCACGGGAAGCTCTTGTCTCAGGAAAGAGAAGGAGGTCCTCTCACAAGCGTTGCCCGAACCTGGAGGGGAGCGATCTTGTTTATTCCTTGGGGTCTGGGGTGGAAGGAGTGGGGAGTGCCTTGTCTGTGCCCTTGCTTCTGGGGCCTGAACACTGCTGGGTAAACAGGGCACGCATACCACAACCCTCTGGGCACACACGCGCTTTGGGGGGGCAGGACCCCACCGATGAACTGACTGCCTACCAGCCCTCAGAGGGGTGAATGCCAGCCACCGGGCACACGAGACGGTGCGAATGGAGAGGACAAGGGGCTCTCTAGAACAGCTGCCCCAGGGACCGCAGCTCCAGCCCACCCCACTCCAGTGCCCCGCACCCGGAGACCAGCCCCGGCTCACCGAAGTCTAACAGCTGCTTCATGGACAGCGGGGACGGGCTGTAGCGGGAGAAGCGCTCCACTGCCCGCGGGACCGGGGCCACGGATGGAGCGGCAGCCGACGAGCCCGAGGCGCCGCGGAGCACTATGCGAGCAGCCCGCATTCTGGAGGCTTGGCTCGGGACTGCGGGGGCCGGGAAGGCGGCGGTGCTCCGGGGGCTGCGGGGGCCGGGAGGTCGCGGGCTCTCGGGCTTGCTCGGGCTCAGGCTCGGGGGCCGTGGGCAGATGGCTCCGACCCCGCGACTTCGGGTTCGAGTGGATGTGTCAGTGCACGGATCTGGCGCCTGGTTCCAACACCGGCTGCTGTTTAATCTTCAAGCGTTCTAGCACAAGTCGGGCCACTTGTCTCGCGGAGCCTGCGTGTCCCGAGCTTTTGTCGGTCCCAAGGAGCCTCGGCCCGCCCATGGGGCTCTATGACGCCACAGTGAAAGGCAGGCCCGGAATGCAGACTAGCCAATCAACTCCAGAGACTTCTTCCGCGCCCTCCCCCCCTCCCCCCCTTTCCCAGGCTCTAGGAGTTGACAGGAACGGGAGGCCCCCCTCCCGGAGACCATCCCCCCACCCCCCTCCCAGGACCGCTCACGTTCATTGGTGTGCGCTGGGGCGGCCTTTGACAGCAGCCAATCGGAGAAGACCACTGGTTTGGGGTAAACAGCCCCACCCGTCGAGTTTGGTTGGGGTCCAGAAATGACACGTGGGGAGCGGTGCAGAGGTTGGGAGGCAGTAGTGGTCGTGGGTACAGCGTAGATCTCCTGAGGCCTCTGAGCCTTCTGCGTTCTCAATCCGATCCCGACCCTGGCCCAGGGTCCGCCAGTACCCTTACAGCCTCATCTTCCTCTGAGTTCAGCCCCGTTGGCCAATACGGGACAATCGTCTTTCACTCGCCCGCAAACCTTCCATGGCTCCCAGTTGCCACTGGCCCCTTGAACTGTGGCCTCCGCAGCTTGGACCGAAGGCCTTGCTGGGCTAGCCTGACCCTCCCCCTTTTCCTTTCCCCCCTTTCCAGTCCTTTTGGTCACTCTCTGCCAGGTGACTTCCCGCCCGAGCTTCGACCCAACTATATGGAGCTTCCCTGACGTGCGTCACCGCCCGTCTTCACCTTTTCCCACTTTTGCGCCTTTGTCCCTGCTAGACCCGGCAGGCCAGGACTCCCTAAGAACAGTATTTCTCCTGCCTGGATGATCCTAACCATTGATTAACAAAGACAGCGTCACCACCATCAGGAGACAGTGGGGAATAAAGGAGCAGGCGTCCAGAAGACCTGAGCTGTGCCTCAGACTAGTGGCTGAATGAATCCGCCTCGGTTTCTTCATCCAGAAAATGGGGACAATCGAACGTTCGTAGTGGCCCCTTTCTTGGCCCAGCCATTGTGAGGCTCCAAAAGTGAGCCGCCAAGGAAAAGTGCTTGGCAGTTCCTGCGGTGGAGCCCGGAATAGTAGGGACAGAAAGAGGAATTCCCCGCGCAGGGGGCTCTTTATCATTCCCATTGACAGACGAGGAGCCTGAGGCCCAGTGAGGGCAAGTGACCCTTGCCCGGGGTCAGGGAGAAGGCAGCAGGGGGTGGACCCAGGCTCATGAATCCTCCTCCCCAGTGGATCTTTTCACTCCTCCCAATGAGCATCACCAGCACCTAGTAAACATTTGTTGTCTGACAGACTGAATCAGCTGGCCTTGCCGGGAAAAGTCCCAATTTCCACTCACTCGCCCAGTTGTTTGTCCTTTCTTTTCTGCCCCCAGGAATTTGGGAGTGAAACCCAAGTGGATGGCAAGCTAGGGGTCCTGGCCCTGTGAGAGGGGGCCCCCACCTGCTTCTTGTCCCACGGTTTTGTTTCTTTGAGGAGGGAGTTAGAGCAAGAGGAGAGAAATGATGGAAGGCATCATGCACCATCGTCAGAAAGGGAGGCCACTTTGACAGTGGGCTCATCTTTCTCTTGCTTCTCCTGGATTAAATAGCTGAATTAAGATAGCCAGAAAGAGACACTGGAGCCTCTGGCCACATTAAGCAGTTCATGAGCCACTGTGCAAGGTTCTTAATAATTCCTACCACCTTGATCATTGTGTCTGGGCGTCTGAGGAGAGAAAAAATCAGGTGCAGTGGCCCAGAGCCCCCAGGCTGTGCTGGGGAGGTGGGGTCCCACTCTCCCTCAAGGCCAGATCTTCCTTTACAATCTTCTCCAAGTGGCTCTGGGCCCCCCTCACTGCTCCCTCCCCAAAGTGAGGTCAGTGGAAGGTGGGGCATCCAGCTTTGGACTCCACTCATAAGGGACACTTCCAAAGGATTTGCTGGGAGCAGCTTCTGCTGAGGGCCTTAGCCATTTGGTGGTCACACACCTGCTCTCAGCAGCCAGGCTAGCCACACATCTGGGTGCTTGCTGGGAAAGCCCCAGAATAGGAATGAGGCACAGTCCTGGAGTCTGCCCAACTGGGGCAGAGGTGAGGAAATGAGGCTGATGTGGCAGAGAGATGTTTACCAACTCTGTTGACTCACCTGCAGTGAGGAAAAGTCAGGGGCTGACTCTGGGAACAAGGAGGGCAGTGATGCCTTTCCCAGAAAACGCCTATGTCTGCCCCTTGAGTATTTGAGGGTTTTCTTCTTTAGGAGGGTCTTGGCCCCCCTGGACCATGAGTGTGGAGCTGGGGTTACCTGGAAGTTAGATTCCTGGGGTTTGGGGATTGTCTGCAACCTATTGCTGTGGGAAGCATGGCATGGGAGTCCTAAGCATTCCAAGAACTGAAAAATCTCAAGGCAGCCGGTTCTTGACCCATCAAAATATTGCTCTAAGAAAGGTGCAGAAACACCAGAGACCTGGTGCTGCCACTCACTCCCTTTGGGGCATGGGGCAAGTCAGTCCCTTCTCTGGGCTGCAGGTTTTCAGTTGTAAAGTAGTGGAGTTTGAACTAGGTGACCTCTGGGGTAACTTTCAGCTCTCCATCTGTTGTCCTATGGCCCTCTCCCCCAACCATTCCCTCTGGACAAGTGATAACTCACCTGGGGAGAGGGGAAGGACAACTATGCCCCATTTGGGGAGGGCTTTTATACACCACCCCTGGTTCTGAACCTAATGTCAGGCAGAAAAAAATCTCCTTTGGTGTTCTCATCCATGCCCATACCATGGCTTTAATTTTCATCCCCACAATGGCTCTCAAATCCATGTACCCAACCCTCTTTCCTCTCACCACCTGGAGGTTCCATGAGTATATCATACTCTATGTGTCCCCCTATCTTCCCCATGTCTGTTGAAGGTGCTCCCACCTCCCAATCACCCAAACTTAACCCTCAGCTCTCCCCTCTCCCACATACTCAATCCAATCAGTCACCGAGTGGTGTTGATTCTACCTCCTCAGAACGTCTCCAGCATCTGCTCCCTTCCCCAAGCTCACACAGCTCCTTCCCCGGTGTCTGCTACCTCAGCTCACACCTGGGCTACCAGGAGGCAGTTCTCATTGATCTCTTCCCCTCCGATTCATCTTCCATACCAATGGCCAGTGGGTATCCTTGAGACACAGGCATCTTCTTGCTCACCAATCTGTTGTGAGCTCCTCATTTTTGGGATAAGATACATGTCCCTCAGGCTGGCATTTGGCACTCTGCCATGGGCCATTCACTGCCTCCCTGAATATCTACTCACTACCCATCACCCTCTCTCTGCTCTACCTTATCAAGCTGGTCTGCTTCTAACTGTGTCTGCCCTTCCCCCTCTGGTCTGCCTTCAGGGTTGTTACTTCCCCTTTTCCCCCAACTTCCCAGCCTCAGCCTCTTCCAAAGCTCTAGGGCTCTGGAGAGGTCTTCCCTGACCTCGTACTTAGCTCTCTTCCCCCCTCCCTCTCTCTTTCTGAACCCCTTTACATCATTGGTATATCTGTTGCGGTTCCTTTTATACCTGCTGTGTTTGTTAAACAGAACTTGAGTGGGGGCAGGCACTGTCTCTGTTTTTGTGCCGTTATCGCCCCTCCTAAATGGTTCCTGAATTGAAGTCTCTTCCTTCCACGTCTAGAAAGTGCTTCAAGTCTTTGAATGCAGCCTACATTTCCCCTTTAGTCTTCTCTTCTCCAGGCTAAATACCCCCCAGTTTCTTTAACTCCTCCAGAGTGAGGTGGAATCCAAGCTCCTCCCAGTCCTATTCACTCACCCCTGGACGATCTCGAGGTTACCATTGTCCTTCCCACTGGAGGATGGTGGCACCCAGAGCTGAACCCTTCAGACTCTCCTTAGCTCAGCATGCAAGACCCTATACAGTCTAGGCCCAAACCACCTTCCCAGGTCTGTCTCCACTTTTTCCCTACACAGATCCATGCTCCAGCACTGGGGCTATCCACTGTTCCCCAGCCACCAGCTGGACATTGAGATGTCTCTCAGTTTTCACATCTCTTGTTTCTTTTGAGCTGCTTCCAATCTGCTTTGTTCATAGAGCACTTTGAGGTGTTTGATGGGCACACCATGCTGGGCAGTCCAGTGCCCGTGGCTCCCATGCCTCAAAATCAATTCCAAAGTTCTTCGGAGAGACCTTGAGAGGGTCCTTGTATTGCTTCTGACCTCCATGTGAGCCACTGCACTTGGCATTCGAATGACGGCCAGACGATGGGAGCTTCCACCTCTGCAGTGGAGTTTGAAGGCCTGGCGGGTCAGCTCCAGAAAGGACCTCAGTGTCTGCTACCTTATCTTGCCAGGTGCTCTCCAGAATCTCCCTAAGACAATTCAAGCAGAAGGTATTCAGTTTCCTGGCACAGCGCTGGTGTGCTGTCCAGGTTTCAGACAGACCACAGTGAGTCATCAAAGCCCTTTCCATCCACCATCTTCCTGGGGACGGGAATCAAAGGTGGGCACAGGCATTCGTTGTCATGTCCATTTTATGGATTAGCATGTTGAAACTCAGAGAGGGAGAGAGACTTGCCCAAAGATCATCAGGACAGAAAGCTGGGTCTCTTCTGCTTCTGACTCCCTGTCCCCTTCAATTTAACTAGTCAATTAATTTAGTTGCTAGTGCTAATTAATGTCATAATTGGTACTGTGCCTGGTATTCCTTGGATGAGCAGCCAGAAGCTGCATGGTTGATGCCCCATGCCCCCAGAGCCTAGCCCAGCACTGGGCACCCAGGGCCTTCATGCTAGTAAACATTTGCTGGCAGGCCAAGGGGGACTCATTGAGAGGACAGGTCAGAGGTGCTATGGAGAAGGAAATGAGAAAGGGGGCTTCTTCACATGCGCCAAGGCTGCAGGAATGAAAGTTTCACAATCACCACTCCTGAGGAGTGGAGCCAAGGGGACCCCGCAGACATAGTGCTAACATCTGGGCAGAGAGTGAGGCAGAAGGGACTCCTTTGACTATGGACTGAAGGCTGTTGCGGGGGAAGGGGGGGAGGGAAGAAAAAGATATTGAAAAATACAGCTTGGGGGCAGGAAGTGAAAGAAGCCACAGATGGGGGGCCTATTTAGTTAACTGCTGAGCTCACAGCTTGATTAAGCAAACATTTACTTTCCTGAAAAATGGGCTAAGCAGAGGAAGGGAAGGGAGATGGGGAGGGGGCAAGCATTTCTCTCTGTAGTGGCTACTTGTGCCCGGCACCTATGCTAAGCTCTTTGCACATATGATTTTATCTGGTCCTCAAAACTGCAAAGCAGATGGTGGTGTGTCCATTTTACAGTGGAGGTCTTCCTAACTCCTGATCCCTTCTCTACTATCTGCTGCCTCAGAAAACCAAGAGACATACTTATCATGAAAACTCAGAAGAGAGCGTGTCAAGGAAAGGGGCTGATTGACAGTGTCAGAGGCTGCAGAGAGCTCAGGAAGGATGGGCACCAGAAGTGGCCATCGTCAGAGCAGCCAATGAGAGGTCATTTGAGGGGGGGGTTCAGATAAGTGATGGAGTTGAAAGCCAGCTTTGGGAGGGGAGAGAAGAGAATGAAAGGGGAGGAAGTGGAGTCAAGGAGGAGAAACAAAAAACAACTGGCTTCTAATGTGGGACACAATCAGCTGTCTGTGTACAGTCACCACTCACTTGGAGCTACTTTAGAGCCAAGGGTAAAATCAACATCAAATTAACAGGAAGGATAAAGAGGAGAGGGAAGCAAGAGCACAGCCTCAGAGAGCTTCTATGGCTGCCAGCCTTTGCGGGGGTGGGGAGGGGTGGCTTGGAAGTGGATGATGACACAGATGGAGGGACCTCACCCCAGTTGTGGAGTCTGAGCACATATTCTGTGACTGTTTCTCATGTGATTACTTTGGGGTGAAGAAAAGTCTTTTGATTGGTTGTTAAGACAGAACTGATTCTCTCTCTTCCCTGGTGGTGATGAGGCAAGAACCTTTGTAAGCCTCCAGGTGGAGAGAGAATGAGCTCCAGCCTCCCCCTGAGGCTCACATGGTCCTTGATCACATGCCACTGCATGGCCTTTGGTCTCTGGGGTGCTTTACCTTTCCTGCTCTTAGCAAGTGAGTATCAGAGATGGAGCTTCAACAGATCAGGAGTCACCAGAGGTCCAGCAGCAGCAGAGCAGGGGGCAGAGCCGTGCTGAGGAGCAGCCTGAATGGGCAGCTCTGTCCTGCAGGGGAAGGACTGACTTATCCAGGGCATAGGCTGCAACCAGAATCCACTCTCCCCCGAAGTGAGGGCTTTATGGATGGAGAGGGGAAGCCAGCAGTTTTACTATGCTTCTTGCTGTATCTTATCAGTTAAGATTTTTTTTTTGGTGAAAAGTTATTTAATTGGTTATTAATGGAAGATGTCAATGAGTTAAATAATATTGTGGCACTAATCGATAGCAATGGTATTGGGGGAACACACCAGATGGGGCCTCCAACCTATAGCATTAGAAGAACCCCACTGCCCCTCAAAGGTGCTCCTAGAGTGCTGAGAAGAATGTCATCGTTTGTGCTCTAGGAACCCAACTGTTAGGGTGTATTCGGGTTGAGAGTAAATCTAGGATCTCCTTACAAAAGCATAATGTTGAAGGTGATTGCAATAGTTCCAAATTAACCTATTTAAGTTTTTTACTTTGAAAAATGGAAAATGGATAAAAGCTAAGACATGGACTCTAAATATCACCATTCTTTGAGATATTTACCTGATATAAAACAGGCCTCCCAACACTGAGGCTGAGTCCAGAAACTGTCGACCATTCATTCATTTAAGGATCTTTTCTTAAGTGCCTACTATGAGCCCTGTGCAGCCCTGAGTGATGGGAACACAAAAACCAAAAGAACATAGTCTCTGTCTTCAAGTAGCTTCTGTTCCCTAGGAAAGCCAGCACATGCCTGCTCTCTTTGCCAGGCAGAGACATGGTGATCAAAGGTAAATCTGGAGTGTGTGTTCATTGGCCAAATGTTGCGGAGGAGGATGGCATGAGACTGTAGGCTATAAGGTCTTATAAGACAGTAAAGAATGGTGGTCAGGAAGGGAAGCTTATGAAAGACTGGTGGAAGTTGACAAAGTCAGATCCTGCATTAATGGATGAAACTGGAAGGCTGGAAGGATCAAGGGACCTGGCTCAGCCACTTGCTGTCTATGCGTCCATGGAAGTCAGTATTTCATCTCTCTGGGTCTCACTTTTGGCATCTGGAGAGTGAGGGGCTTGTCTCAATGAGCTCAGGGTTCCTTCCAGCCCAAGACCTGGGATCCAAAGCTCTTGGGACCTGATGCTTTAATCTCTCCAGGGGTGACAGTGGATGCACTCCATCTGACTCCTGCCATAGGGCCAGCTAAGAGGCGCCATAGTGCACAGAGCACTCGGCTTAGAGTCAGGAAGACTCATCTTCCAGAGTTCAGATATGGCCTCAGACACTAGCTGTGTGACCCTAGGTAAGTCATTTAATCTTGTTTGTCTCGGTTTCCTCATCTATAAAATGAGCTAGAGAAGAAAATGGCAAAACATTCCAGTATCTCTGCCAAGAAAACCCCCAATGGAGTCATGAAGAGTCAGACAAGATCGAAACAACTGGACAGCCACAATCCTAGCCACTGATGAGGAAGTGGAAATGGCCTGAAAGGGGTGGGGGTGGGGAAGGCTGGATGGATCTGAGCTAGCACAGAGAGTAGCTAATTCCATACTGGAGGTGACAGGACTGGGCCAGCACTTGGGGGTCAATTCTCAAGACACCTCCTAGAGGAGAAACTGCTAAAATAATGAAAAAAGTAACAGGTGGCCGATTACCCAGAAAAGGCATTGGAGAAGGTACCAGCTGACCCCTATAAATTATGCAAGTTCTAGAAAATCTCCTTTATGAGGGGGTGAAGGCATGAGAAAGGAAGAGGCAGGCTGTCCCAAACAACATTCCACAGAAGACTGTGTCTGTTCAGCCACAGGACTGATGGGGAGGTGCAGAGAACAGGACCCCAGTGTGACCTGGCCTTCAAGACTTTCCTCCCAGAGACTTTTCCCAGGCATGATGCATAGGATCTTGGCTTTTGGAGCTTTTGCTAGATGCCACCACATTTAGATCAAGCAAGGACCAAAACTGGAAGACATTTATCAAAGATGTGTGCCAATGACAGAGTATGTTTGTTTAGCATGGGCAGGCTCCTTGGAAAGCCATTTGCTGATCCTTGTGCTGGTTGCAGGGAACACCAGAGTCAGCTGGTGCCCTTCCCGAAGGACTTTCACACAAGTGCTTGAGATGCTACCCTTCTTTGCCATCTGTTAGAATTTTGGTTAAGCATTCATTGCCTCTCCCTTGGGCTTCTGTTTTAAGAGGTGAAGAATTCTAATATTCTGTTCTTTCTCTTAAGCACTGAGTCCAGGCGATTTCTTCTCTCTTCTGGGCAGTGGGGAATTCCCAGGCACCTGGGAGGGGAAGGGTGGAAAGAGAGGGAAAGGTCGAAGGAGGGCTGGTTGGGGACCTGGGGAATGGGCTGCCACTCAGCCCATTCTGCTGTGACCAGCTTGAAAACAAGAGGATCCTTCATTAGGCTGAGAGCATCTATGAGGGATGCAGTGGTGGCCTCAGGTTTGTCCTGTCTGTAGTTAGCATAACAGCCCTCATGGCTAAGGCTCTCCGAAGCTCTAGCTATGCAGACTCAAGCATTATCGCAGGCAGTGTGGTCCAGTGAGAAGAGTCTGGAGTCAAAGGGTGAGGTTCGAGTCCTGGCTCTGGGGTTCAGTTTCCTTCCCTGCGAAACAAGGGGCTTGTGTTTGCTCACACCAAAGATTCCCACCAGCTGCCATCCTTCGGCATCTTTGGGACCCAGACTTTGCCTTTGGAATACCTGAATTGCGTCATGTCCATTCATCAGGGCAGGGGGCACCCCTAGGGTCCTTCCCTGCCTAGTGCCTCCGGCCTGAACCTGGTCCTTTCCCATTTCCTGATTATCCCGCTGGAAACAAGCCCGGCTCAGCTGAGCCGCTGAGCTCAGGAATGTGCCGCTCTGGCTGGGAACGCGATGTTACTGACTTTCGGACCAGTCAGACTGAGCCCAGTAGGAAAGTGAGACCTTCACCAAGGGAAGCAAGAAGAGGAGGGGGAGGGGAAAATGCTCACGTCCAAGTCCCAAATAGGGTAACTGGACTTGAGGTGAGGAGGTCTGGGTTTGAATCCAGCCTCAGAAACTAGTCAGCTGTGTGGCCCTCATCTGTTAAATTTTAACTGAGAATGACATTGTGTGCATTTAGGGTTAGAGTTAGAGTCGCGGGCGCTGTATCCCAGGAATGCATTCTAGCCCCGAGGTCACCAAAGAGAAAGTCTGAGAGCAGGAAGTGACCCCGCCCCACTGCCCAACAGAGGAAACTGAGGCCCAGAGAAGTCCTGCGGGAAGTAACAGAGCTGGACCTCGAACCCAGGCCTTCCACCCTTCTTCCGACGTACAGTGGTAGCGTTTCTTTCTTGGGGGCTCGGATTGGCCGGGAGGACGGGCCTGGGGGGACCCAAACGGAGGGAGTTTGTGTTTTCTCTCCTCCCGCCCGGCTTCTTCTTCCGCGGTGCAAATAAGCAAATCTTTGTAAAGTGCTAAGGCCGGGCCTCGCTCACGGCAAGCGCTTTCCTTTCCCTTCTCTTCCCCTTCTCACTTCTCCTAAACGAAAATAAACAGTGCGCCGACGAGGAGCGAGGGGCAAGCCTGCAGTCTCCCGCCTCCCCCGCCCGCCCGTGTGGGAAAAGGCCGGCCAGAAGCAGAAAAAGTAGGTGAGAGGTCAGCCCCGACCCAAGCCTGTTGGAGGGCGCCCTCTGGGAGAAGCGAGAGTTTAGTAGGTGAAGGGTCATTGCTGCGAAGGACTTTCCAGGAGTGGACTGCTGAGCCAGGAAAGGCCCTCAGTAGGGTAAAGGTCGCCGTGGGCGCCGCCTCGAATCTCCCCCTTCCCCACCCCGCGCTGACTTGGCAGCCCCAGTGGAAAAAAATCTGATGCGAATGACTGCAGAGGACCGTGAGGGAGGGCCCAAAGGGGGCCCTGAGCCCTTGCTTCTGTCCGCTCTTTGCGGTCTCCCCCTCCACCCCAGCCTTTACACGTTTGAAAACCTGGGCAAGACTTCGAAGATGGGAATGCTTTTAAGAGCCGCCTTCCCAGCCCCAAGCCCTGGGTTTGGCCCGGCCAGGGGATCTGGAGGGCAAGTGGAAGGGGGAGTGGGTGTCAGCGCTAGGTCCACAGCCTTTGGCAGAAGGGTAGCGAGTCCCGGAGCCCTCAGGAAGCAGCCAGTTTGCCCGGATTATCTGGCCAAGTGCCGCGTCAGCATTGTTCTTGGGAGGTGCCCCTTGGAGCCCGCAGCTCGGGGCCGGTGGTGCTCTGCATCGGGCTCGGACAGAGGGGTGGGGTAGAGGGATATGAACCATCTAGGAGTGGCTGCCCCAGCAGCCAACAGCAACTGAGCCTTCTTTTAGCGGAGGGACCCATGAGGAATGATTGATAATAAAAATACTAACCACAAGAACAAAACGCTGCCTGGAAGCTGCCCAGCTGCAGGGGCTGAGGAGTGGCGGGGGGCAACAGAAGAGCTGTCTGGGGGAACTGAGGGAGAAACCCCAGGCCGCGGAGAAGGCACTGGGCAGGTCCCCCGGCCTGCCCTGGAGCCCCAGCCTGCTGGAGTACTGGTTGGTCATCTGGGGATTTTCTTCAGTTGCTTTTCCACCCTGCTCTAACCCTCCCATGGGTTCAGGGTCTGTTTGGCTGCAAACCAAGAAGTTGAGAGCCTCTTTCCCCCAGCAGTTCTGAGAGCCCCTGGCAGAAGGCCCCGGGGCCAGTTTGTCTGGAGGGCCCCAAGAATGGAGACTGGCTTCTGCTGTGCTTGGATGTTGACTTCTATAGACAGAACAAGGGCCTGGAGCTGTCCCCATCCCTTCTCCCCCAACTCTCCAGGATTCTCCCTCCTCTCCCCATTGCTCTTCCCACCCCCCATAGAACACCCCTTTCTCCCCCTGTTGAGGTTTAGGGAAGCTTGAACCTGGAAATAGGGACAGGCCAGTCCTGCCTCCAATGAATCCCACCCAACCCTTTTTTCAGCCAAAGACTATGTTTATTAGAATACCAGCCAGGGTTGGTGTGATTCTAAAAATCCGCCATATTGGCCAAACTCTTAGGGAATCTGAGCAGCTTAATGGAGGCAAGATGCATCTTATACAGAAAGACTGTGGGAAGGTTCCAGGAGTGGCCAAGTAGTCTGGGCTAGCTGGGAGGTAACAGAGGACTGGGTGCCCTAGACGAACACAAGGACCTGGACCATGTGGCCAAGGGAGGATGGGGTCTAGATGGCCTCTGTGGGTTGATCTGGATGGAACAGACAATGAAGGGCTGAATTAGGTTGTGGGTAACAGAGAAATGGGAAATTGGGCATAGGCTACAATGAAAAGTCAGTTGACTGAGAAGGGTCAGTGCTTTAGATGAACACCAGAGACTTGACCAAGTGTGAAATTTCAAGGAGAGTTCAGGGGAAAGTACAAGGGAGAGATCCCAGGGCCCATAAAAAAAAATGGACCCATGTGAAAGTCTTGGCTTGGGCCCATACCCCACCACCCCCAAGACTCTTCCTCCTACCCCAACTCCTCAACACTTTCTCTCCTCCCCCCCATGATTCTCTCTCCTCCTCCAGCTCTCCAGGACTCTCCCTCCTTCCCCCATTATTCTCCCTTCTCCCTTCTGGGAAATGCTTCTCCTCTGCCCTGACTTTTCATGGTAGCCCTTGCTTATTGACCTGGAGCCAGAAGGGACCTTAGAAGCCAGTCAGTCCAACCCAGTCATTATACAGATGAGGAAGCTGAGGCCCAGAGAGAGGAAATGTCCCAGAGTTCTTCAGAGACAGAGCAGAGTGTGAATCCAGAACCTCCAACTCCAAACCCAGGATGATTTCCCCTGGGCCTCGATGCCTCCCATTGACCTTGAAATAAATGGTTGAATGGGGGTCAGCCCCAGGGACTGCTGGGAAGGTGAATCTGGCCGTGTTCATGCTCTCCATGGACCTTGACAAAGGAAGAAGAGGGGACTGACCCTTGGAAGTCCAAACTACTGAGTGACATGACAGAAGGGGAGGGGTGCAGGGGGATAGAGCACTAGTCCTGGAAGACCTGAGCTCCTCAAACCTGGCCTCAGACACTCACTAGCTGTGTGCCCCTGGGCAAGTCCCTTCACCCTGTTTGCCTCAGTTTCCTCATCTGTAAAATGGGGTCATAATAGTGCCTGCCTCTCTAGGTGTTATGGAAGATCAAAAGAGACATTTGTCAAGTGCTTAGCACAGAGCCAGCCCACAGTAGGTGCTACAAATACAAATGCCTTCCCCACCCCCACCCCCCAGGCTGTTTTCCTCCTTTGTGTAATGTTTATGAGATTGGGACCAGGGGAAGTGCAGCTTGTCCAGCTTTCAGTGAAAGTTTAATGAACTGCTAAAGGTTAATTGACCCTCAAAGTAACATTGCCCCAAAGCCTGGGTGAGCCAAAGCAATGTTGACCATTGAGGTTGTAAAAAGAATAATGGCCCAAACAGAGAGAGTGGGGAGGAAAGTTAGGAATGCCTGAGAGAGAGTGGAGGAGTCAAAACCTTCCAGGGCATAACCCTAGGGCACCTGGGTGGTACCCAGGAGAGAGCAAATCTGGCTTCAGTCACTTACTAGTTATGTGACCCTGGGCAAGTCCTTTTACCCTGTTTGCTTCAGTTTCTCATCTGTAAAATGAGCTGGAGAAGAAAATGGCAAACCACTCCAGTATCTGTGCCAAGAAAAACCCAAATGTTGCCATGGAGAATCGGACATGACTGAGCCACATTTCAGGAGGGCTGAGGCAGGAGAGACGGGAGAGGAGATTCAGGATGAGGAGCAAAAAGGGACCCTTTGGCTGGGAATTGCAGCCTCCATCCCAGTGTTGTCCATTTAAACAAGTACCAGGAAATTTATTGGGGGGGGGGGGGGGGGATGGAAGTGTGTGGAAATGATGGGAACTTTATAAGGAAGCAATCACTCCACCTGAGTTTGGGATAGAGGAGCCAAACCCCCTTGGCCCCTAGATTTGGGGAAATCAGAGTCCCAAAGGTTCAGAGGAAGGAAGGCCAGGATCCCATGGGTAGAGGCATAGGAGAAGCCTGCCCACCCAGGATGGGAAGCACAAGAATGTCATTCTGAAGACCCAATGGGAGAAGGGCAGAGGATATTTTGAAAGACCAATGGGGAAGCTCAGCAAACCTTCTTCAGCTCCCCCAGGACAGAATCTCGGAGCTGGACAAGGAGGCTGAGGCCGCTCTGGACATGACCAAGAAGGCTGTTGGCCACAGATGGCACAAGGGGCCCCTGGCACTGGGCCCAAAGCTGCCTCTGTGCCCAGCTCGTCACTGTCCAAGGACCCTGTCCTCAGTAGGCTTTGATTCTGCTGTGAGTACACAGTGTCGCATTCCAGGAGGAGCAGAGAAGTGGGAAGCACTTCCTCTTGGCAGGACGTGGCTCCTGTTATGCCCCTTGAGGGAAGCTCATCTCATTCCTAGGGAGGAAGAGAAGGGGCGCTAAAGGAAAAGAAGAGAATTCTGGTGCCAGAGTGGGAAGGGATAATCATTTAGTGAGACGTATGTGGGAGACAGGTCCACCCCCTCATTTTACAGGCAAGGAGACTGGGGCACAGAGCAGTCAAGCGGCTTGCCCAGGGACACACAGTGGTAAGTCAGTGCATGAGGTGGGCTTCAAACTCAGGTCTTTGATGCCCTAGCCAGCTCTTTGCTCTGTTTGCCACTGCTTCCAGAAGAGACCCCAACACCACAAGAAGGGTTTGGTGGAGCACAGAGGAGGGCATCTTAGACAGTGGGTTTGTCCAAAAGAAGAGAGAACGCTTCTGACCAGAGAGGCTGGGGAGACACCCTGACGTATCTGGGCTTGTGCTGGGAAGATGGACGGATGGTGGGACAGATGTCAGTCCTGCTCCTAGATGAGGAAGCCCCAGACAAGGGGTTCTGGTCCCTCATTGCTCCTGCTCTTCCTTCCCTGCTGGACGGTGAGCCTGGCAGGGGAGGAGGGGAAGCCAGTGGGGGTCTGGAGCTTACCTTGGAACATGGTTGCCCGGGGTCACTAGTGTCCTCGGAGTGATTTCAAGCTAGGCCCCAGATTTTCTCATTTATCTGTTTTTTTCTTTGGGTAGGTCCTCACGAACTCCTCTGGGCTCAGTGTTCCTCCCCACCCCCCAGACTCCAGGCTCGCCACAGGTTTTCTCTGGGTGATCCCACCCCAAGGCCCAGATCTTCCTCCAGACCTCTCCGGCATTTCCCAAGTCAGACCAGACCGAATCCCTGTTCCCCACCCCACCTCATCTGCCTCAGGGATTTGTGAAGTACTGGACCCACACCATGTGATGAGCCCGGGCTCTCAACCAGATAAGGCTGAGCAGTAATGGCTTTCTGATGAGACTATTCGATCTGGATGATGTTCCCCTTCAATAGCTCCTGAGAGACAAGAGAAGCCCCCATCAGTGGTGGCATCAAAGTAGGGGCACGGGGACACTCATCTTCATGTGTACACAAACAGCACTCAGTCTGGAACATGCTTGGCCTTCGGGGTCATTGGGCTTTGCCCATAGACAGCTGAACCTGCAGGTAACCTCCAGGCCCAAACAAGTCTGGAGGAGCCATCGAGGTCATGGCCCAGGACTTTCCCTTTCATCCTGCCCTGTTCCTGCTGGGCTGCAGAGTCTGCCTAGCCCAAGGAAAGGAGATGCTTGCATGTGGGCCATTGGGCAGGCCAAGGTCTGCATACTGGAGGGGAGGTGGGACCAGGGTGCACCTTCCCTTTGGAGCCATAGGGAAAACAAAGCAGCAAGGCTCAGAGATTTGACCCTGGGAGGTGATAAAGGCCCCAAAGGACCCAACTTTGCATAGGGTGGATAGGTTCAGCTGAGGTTACAGTCTCCACATGATAAGGAGACTTCAGCCAAGCCCTGGCAAGTGTCTGTGAACACAACGTACAGTAAACAAGTGTTGTGGTCTAATTAGATGTTGTCAGGTGTGGCCCAGAGTTCCTGCCATAGCTCAGTCATTGGTGACACCTTGGAGGGACCCTGAGACCTTCTTTTGGCAGTGAAGCCTCTGGTTTGGGCTGGGCAGGGCCTGGGAGGCAGCTCCCCAAGCTCTCCACTCTACTGAGATGAGGGAACTGAGACCCATGGAGGGGAGGGGCTTTCCCTAGTTGCCTAGGAAGAAAATCTATACTTTAAAACAAAGCCTGGAGCTAAGTTTATTACAAAGAATCAGGGGCAGGCAGAGGAAAGTTGATGAACCCCAAAGACTGTTGACAAATTATCAGTTGAGAAGGGAGACATTTTCCATACTGGGGCTTTGTGGCTTTCTTTCTTTTTAAAAAATGTAATCTAAATTCGGTCTCATTTGTTTTAAATTTTTTAATCTTTTTTCTTTGCTTCTTTTTTTTAAGTTTAATGGTATTTTATGCCCCCCCCCTGCCCCTCCAGGTACATGTTAAGGAAATTTTGACATGATTTTTGAGTTCCAGATTTTGTCCCTTCTCCCCCTTCTGAAAATGGTAGGCAGTTGGAAATAGTTTACTATCATGTGAAAAACGGTTCTATATTAGTCACAGTGAAAGAAGAAACAGATTTTTTAAAAAACCACAAGAAAGAATAAAGTGAAAAGAAGTGCTTAACTCTGCACCGGGAGGCCGTCAGGTTTGTACCTGAACGTTGGGAGAGTTTTCCTTTCTCAGCCCTTCCTACTTGCTTGGATCATTGTGTTGCTGAGAAGATCTGAAGCCTTCACAGCTGGTCATGCTTCGTGACTTTCTAGTGCGAACGCAGCCAACGCAGCTGGAGACCTGACACAGTCGTATTAGAGAATAGAGGTGGAGGGGAAGCCTTCCTCAGCAGGAAGATGCCTCAGAGCATGGATGGGCTGTGGGTAGAAGGCAAATGTCAGTGAAAGGATGCTTCTCAGGGTCAGCCAGGTAAGAGCAGGGCGCGCACTCCCGCCGCCACAGGATCGCCACCCTGGACATCAAACCACGACTGGCACCATCACTCCCCTTCCCGCTCGGTCCCTCTGGCCCCCACTCATGAATAAACTTCCCTTCTGTGCCGCCTTCCTGGCCTAGGTTCTCAGGCTCAGCTCCAGCTCTTCCCGTCTGTGCTCTAACCCACCCGCCACCCAAATGTCAATGACATTTTCCTTGGTTGAGCGTCTGATGGAGTCACTCTTCTCATAAACCATAGGGCTTCTCCATGGGCCCCAAGCCACAATGTCAGCTCCTCTACCTGCCTAAAGAGCCCTCTACCACCCAGACCAGTTTCTCTGAACAGGCTGAGTTTGTCACTCTCTTTTCCAAACTCAGTGACCATCCAAATCAGCCTTTTCCCTGCTCCTCACACGTGGTACTCCATCTCTGTCCTCAGCATCTTTGCTCTGGCCATCCACCCTGCCTGGCATGACATCATCCCTCCCCCCTCTGCAGAATTCCTCACCTTCCTTCAAGATGCAGCTCAAGAGCTTCTAATCTAACAGAGACTTACCTGTTGTCTCCTAACTGCCGTGTGTGGGATTGAACAGCCTTCGTGCCTTTTGGATTTTCTCTGTATGTTTGTAATAGCTTACATTTATAGAGGCTTCCTCCACTAGACACTGCCCTTTGTAACTATCATCTCATTTCATTCTCAAAACCTTGGAAAATAAGGTCTATCACCATCCTCATTTTACAGGTGAGTCAGACAACCGTGAAGTGACTTGCCCAGGGTCACTCAGTGAAGAAGTGCTTAGAACAGTCCTGAGGCTGGAATAGAGATGTGCTGTGGCTGGCCCAACATCACACCATTAGATTTAGCAAAGGTAGGAATTGAACCTGGTTCTTCCTGGCACCATATAAGGCTGTTGGCCCTGGGATGCAGGATGCTCCTGGTCTTGACCATGCAGGGACAGAACGCCAACCTGACTTCACTGGGAGTCTGGAAGTGGCTGGCCGTTTGGCTCCAGCTGGGCCTTGGCAGTGGGCGATGGAGTCATAAGATGGATTGCTGGACTATTTTGGGAACTGTCCTGTGTAGTTCTCAGGAATCTAATATGTGGCCCATCCTTCTGGATCATGTGTGATGCAGCTGCCCAGATCCTCACAGCCTTGGCTCCCTTCTGCCCTTGACCCAGACCAGAGGAGCTAAGGGCAGTGGAAAGTCTAGCTGGGCAGGGGTCTCCCTTCAGGGGACCCCTTGAGGCTTCCAGATGAACAGATCTGAGAGTCAATGGCTTAAGTATGAGTCACATTCAGGAGTGGGAAGTTGTATCAGCAATGCCATATTCACAATGCCTATGGAGATTACAAATATGCTGATATAATTATCCAT
>NW_027185872.1:10585494-10618691 GCF_028583685.1 Petaurus breviceps papuanus | reverse complement strand
CCAGCTGATTCACCTGTGCGTCGGAGAGAAGGCCTATCCCGTAGCCCATCCTTGAAAGCTGACACAGCCGAGACTCCCTCGGCGGGTGCGGGTGGGGGGCTTTGCCCCGGGCTGGGGCCCGCTGCCCCCTGGCCTCTCGCCCAGCCCTCCACGGGTCCGGCCCCTGGGTGGGGCAGGTGAAGGGAGCCCGAGGTAGGAACCTCCCTCTGGAGCCCCACTGGGGGCGAAGGTGCCGCAGCCACCCTGGCTCCCGAGCCGGAGGCGGGGATGTGCAGGGCGGGGAACACGTCGTAAGTCCCCGACCGGAGCCGGAGCCCAGTCCTTGGTACTGCTGCACATACAAACCTAGTGTGACCAAGGAAATTGAGCCATTTCAGAATCATGGGAGTGTTGATGTCCAAGAGGCAGACAGTGGAGCAGGTTCAGAAGGTGAGCCTGGCTGTATTTGGTGACGAGGATGGGATGGAAACAGGATACCAGGTTCTCATGAAGACAATATCACTCATCAACAACTTGTCCTCAAAGGTGGCTCTGAAGGCACCTTCTGGGGCTCGAAGAGCCTTCTTAATCTGCCCCCTTATCCCACTGACAGTCCGGATTGCAGCACCTTCAAACTTGGCCACTTCCAGGGCAGAGTTGAACATTCCCTTAACAAAAGAAGTGTTCTTGAAGATTTTAAAGGGAAAACCTATTAGCTTTAATTTCTTTACAATGCCTATGGAGATTACAAATATGCTGATATAATTATCCATCACAAAATACATCATGCTTGCCATATGGGGAAATAAACTAGAAAATTTATTAAGATACCAAAAGACTGAGTCCCAAAACCAGAAAGTGAAAACCATCAGAGTAGTTATGATATTGGCACAAGTAGATAAAGTAAAAGCACCCACATTTTCAAGCCTTTAAAACAGAACAGGCTACCTCAGGCAAAGGTCCTCCTCTCCCCACTCACAGCAACCACCCAGCATCCGGGAAGCGCGCTCCCAGCAGCTCTGGCCCCTGGCAGTCCTCAGCAGGAGTCTTTAGCAGAAATTCTGGTTAACTCAAAAAGGGCTTCGCGCTGCCGCTGCCGCTGCCTCTGCTGCTGCCACCGTCGCCGCCACCGCCAGCCATCGCAGGAACTCTAGTTTGGCTTCCGCTTCCTCTTGCTCCTCCCCTTCCTGCTACGTCAGCAAGTCCAATGGGGGCATGGAAGATCTTTAAATCCCATAACCCTTACAGAAGTCAGACCTTCAGCAGGGTATTGCCTCTGTCCATGCACACCTGTGGGCCTGCCCAGGGAGGCCATCCTTCATGCTCATTATATTTTTTTAATTTGATATATTTATTTACTTTTAGTTCACAACATTCAGCTCCACAGTCCCTTGAGTTTCAAATTTTCTCTTTCTCTCTCTCCTCCTTCCCCACCGCACCGCCCCCCCCCTCCCCGCCATGGCAGCATGCAGTCAAATATAGGATCTAAAATATCTTCACATTAATCATTAGTCAGATTGTAAAGAAGGATTATAACTGATGGAAAGATCAGTGGGAAAGAGGAAATAAAGCAAAACGAGAAAAAGAAACACAGCAAGTAGTTTGTTTGAATCTGCATTCAGACTCCTCGTTTCTTTCTCTGGATGTGGACATCTCTTTTGAACATGAGTCTTTTGGAGCAGTCTTATAATCTTACCTTGCTGAGAGGAGCCCAGTCGTCATACATACGTTGTGTCTGTGATTGTGTACAGATTATTCCTGGTTCTGCTCTTCTCGCTCAGCATCACTTTATATAAGTCTCTCCAGGTCATGAAGAAGTCCATCTGCTGGGGCAGCCAGGTGGCTCAGCGAGTGAGAGCACCGGCCCCAGAGTCTGGAGGACCTGGGATCGAATCCAGGCTCAGACACTCAGCACCACACCCGGAAATAACTGGCCACGTAAGCTTGAGAAAGTTACTTAACCCCAATTGCTTAAAAAAAAAAAGTCCATCTGCTCCTTGTTTCTTATGGCACAACAGTATTCCATCACTTTCATATACCACAACTTGTTCAGCCATTCCCCAATCGATGGGCATCCCCTTGATTTCCAATTCTTTGCCACCATAAAAAGAGCTGCTGTAAACATTTTTGTGCATACCGGTCCTCCTCCCACTTCTCTGATCTCTTTGGCATATAGCCCTAAAGGGGTATTGCTGGGTCAAAGGGTATACACTTATTTATAGCCCTTTGGGCAGAGTTCCAGATTGCTCACCAGAATGGTGGGATCAGTTCACAACTCCACCGACAATGCATTAGTGTTCCAACTGTTCCACAGTCTGTCCAGCATTTATCTTTGTCCTGTTTTGTCATCATAGCCAATCTGGCTGGTGAGATGTGGTACCTCAGAGTTGTTTTGATTTGTATTTCTTTAATCTCTAGTGATTTAGAACATTTTTTCATACGCTTATAGATATCTTTAATTTCATCTTCTGAGAACATCTGTTCATATCCTTTGACCATTTATCATTTGGGGAGTGGCTTGTATTCTTATAGATTTGATTAAATTCTTTGTATATTTTAGAAATGAGGCCTTTATCAGAGACACACGTTGTAAAAATCCTTTCCCAATTTTCCACTTCCCTCTTAATCTTGGTTACGTTGGCTTTATTTGTACATAAGCTTTTCAATTTAATGTAATCAAAATTATCCATTTTGCATTTTATAATGCTCTCTAACTCTTGTCACAAAATCTTCCCCTCTCCACAGATCTGACAGGTAAACTACCACTTTCTCTTCCAGATATCAGCTTTTGTACCTAGATCATGCACTCATTTTGACTTTATTTTGATGTATGGTGTTAGATATTGGTCTATGCCCAATTTCTGCTATAATATATTCTAGTTTTCCCAACAGTTTTTGTCAAATAGTGGGTTATTATCCCCCAAACTGCGATCTTTGGGTTTATCAAACAGTAGATTACTATAGTCATTGACTGCTAAGTCTCGGGTATCCAATCTACTCCATTGACCCACTACTCTATTCCTCAGACAGTACCAAGTAGTTTTGATGATTGCTGCTTTATAATACAGATTAAAATATTGTATGGCTAGGTCACCTTCCCTAGCATTTTTTTTTTCATTAATTGCCTTGATATTTTGGACCATTTGTTCTCCAAATGAATTTTTCTACTATTTTTTCTAGCTCTACAAAGTAATTTTTTTGTAGATTGATTGATATAGCACTAAATATGTAATTTAATTTACATAAAATTGTCATTTTTATTATATTAGCTTGACCCAGCCATGAGCAATTGATGTTTTTCCAATTAGTTAGATCTGACTTTATTTGTATGAAAAGTGTTTTGTAGTTGTGTTCATGTAAGTCTGGGATTTGTTTCATCAGGTAGATTCCCAAATATTTTATAATGTCTCCAGTAACTTTTTTTCAATTAAATTTTATGTTTATTTTTAGTTTACATCATTTCCACAAGATTTTGAGTTACAAATTTTCTCCCCATCTTTCCCCTACCCACCACCCCAAAACAGCGATCCCACTGTATACCCCCTCCTCCAGTCTGCTCTCTCCTATATCCTCCCCCATCCCCCTTCTGATTTTCTGGTAGGGCAAGATGGATCTCTATACCCCAGTGCCTATATATCTTATTTCCCAGTTGCATGTAAAATAATAATAATAATAATATTTTAAATATTTGATTTTAAAACTTTGAATTCCAGATTCTTTCCCTTCCTCCCTAGTCACCCACCTTTACTGGGAAGATAAAAATTTCAATATAGGCTATACATGTGTAACTGTGCAAAACATTTCCATAGTGGATATATTGTGAAAGACTGACCATACTTCCCTCCATCCTATCCCACCCCCACTTGTTCTATTCTCTACTTTGACCCTGTCCCTCTTCAAAAGTTTGTGTTTCTAACTACCCCCCCCCCCCCCAACCTGCCCTCCCCTCCATCACCCCCCCTCTCATCCACTTCCCCTCTGCTCTCCTGTAGAGCAAGATACCCAATTTCATGTGTGTGTCATGCCCTCCCTAAGCCAAGCTCAATGAGAGTAAGGTCAACCTTTTGCCTTTCTGTCCTTCCCCTCCATGGTAACAGTTGTGCCTTGCCTCTTCTATATGAGAATTTACCCCCTTCTGTCTCTCCCCATCTCCTCTCATGATATTCCTCTCTCGCCTCTCAATTTCACCTTTTAAAGATCATCCCTTCCTATTCAATTGATCCTGTGCCCTCTGTTAATGCATACCTGAACACATATATACACACACTCACATATGTATTCATATGCGCATATACCCTCTTATAAAGACATACATATGTATACACACACATATACAGTTATATTCCCTTCAACTATTCTCGTACTGAGAAAAGTTTCCTAAGTTACAATTATTGTTTTTCCATGTAGGCATGTAAGTTCAACTTTGATAAGTTCCTTATGATTTCTTTTCCCTGTTTACCTTTTCAAGCTTCTCTTGCTTCTTGCATCTGAATGTCAAATTTTCTATTCAACTCTGTTTTCTTTTTTTCATCAAGAATGCTTGAAAGTCCTCTCTTCCACTGAATGACCATATTTTCCCCTGGAACATGATACTCAGTTTTGCTGGGTAGGTGATTCTTGGTTTTAATCCCTGCTCCTTTGACCTCCAGAATATCATATTCAAGCCCTTCAATCCCTCAGTGTAGAAGCTGCCAGATCTTGTGTTATCCTGATTGTGTTTCCACAATATTCAAATTGTTTCTTCCTGGCTGCTTGTAATATTTTCTCCTTGATCTGGTAACTCTGGAACCTGGCTATAATATTCTTAGGAGTTTTATTTTGGGGACCTTTTCCAAGAGGTGATGAGTGAATTCTTTCAATTTCTATTTTACCCTCTGGTTGTAAAACCTCAGGGAAATTTTCCTTGAGAATTTCTTGAAGGATGATTTCTAGGTTCTTTTTTTGATCATGACTTTCAGGTAGTCCAATAATTTTTAAATTATCTCTCCTGTAGCTAATTTCCAGGTAAGTGTTTTTCCAATGAGATATTTCACATTGCCTTCTATTTTTTCATTTGTTTGGATTTGTTTAATAGTATCTTGATTTCTCATAAAGTCACTAGCTTCCATTTGCTCCAATCTAATTCTGAAGGAATTATTCTCTTCAGGGCTTGGATGGCCCTGGAAAGAAAACACACTTTTTGGTAGCAAACGAATGTCATCCCCTTCCCATTGAAGCCGGGCTGCCCAAGTTACATAGTGTAAGAGCCTGGGGAGGCCAGGTCCAGATCTCTCTGAACAGCCATGATGGGCAGATTTACGGCCAGTTTGCCTACCGGTGGCAGATGTCCCCATCCCTTCATCCCTCAGCCAGGTTATGCAGCCCCAGCCCAAGGCATCCCCAGGATCCAGCAACCTGAGGTCAAAGCCATGTTCACAGAACTGACTCTGGAAGCAGCTGAAGGACAGTTCTACAAGCTGACTGTGGTGCCCTCTACTGGCCTCTCAGGTGAGCTGAGGACCTTTGGAAGGAGTCCCAGGCTCCTGTCAAACCACAGCGGGACTCCAGAGGTGAGCAGAACATTTCATTAAATCTTTCTTTGCAATTTAGGGTTAACGACCCAGACTGAAAAACAGACTTTTGGACTTCCCTGCTGGGTTCACTCAAGTCTGTACCTGGGACCTGGATGGCTGCCTGGGTGGTGGGACTGGAGGGAGGCTGTGGAGTGCAGTCTCCCTGCGCAGAAAGGTTGCCCCTCTCCCCCTCCCCCTCCCCCTGCCGCACACATCCTAGCAGCCTGCCAGTCACCACCAAACTTTGTGCCTTCAGTATGGAAGGCTCTTCTCTTTGTTAGAGTCCTCTTGGGAAATGTTGGCACTCTTGAGATGAAGAGAAGAAATGCCAATCAGCTGAGAGTCAGACTTGGGGAAAGGAACCTGGACAGGTGCTGGGGGCGGGGTAAGAAGGGAGGGAAGTGACTGGGAAGGTGACAAATCTAGAGCTAGTCCTTAGAGTCATAGATTTGGAGCTGGAAGGGACCTTAGTTGTTACCTGGTCCAACTCCCTCCCTTGACAGATAAGGATACTGAGGCTTAGCACAAATTTCCAGTGAAGTCTCTGGCCTGAGGGCCCCCAGAAAGGAGCAGAGCCAAGAGCCAAAGTGAGGTCCTCTGATCCCCATGCCTAGCTCAGCTAAGCCAGATGGCATTTTGTCTGCATTCAAGTATGTGTATAGATTACATTACATCTATTACATAACTTGTCCATCCACCCATCCCTCAGATTTCCATTGTTTGCTACCTCAAAAAGGAATACAATTTTTTGCACCCTTAGAATTCTTTCTCTTAGGAGTAATCCCTCTTAATCAATTCTCTAATTCCCCCTCCCCCTTTTCTCCTTTCCCTTCTATTTCATTGTTGACTGAAATGTGTTTCTGTGCCCAGTTCTTTGTGTTTCTGTTCTTCCCTCTTTCGACCAGTTCAGCTGAGAGTGTCCCCTACTCCAAAACCTACTCTGTCTGTATTTATTGAGTTATTATGGTGACAGGGACACACAAGAAGAAGAGAATGACTGGAAAACATCTATGAACAAAGTCTCAGAGAAAAACACAGCTTGGACACAAACTCAACTAGAATTCCTGGGAGAGATGAAGGACCTGCCCAAACAACAAACTTCATGAGAGTTAGAATAGATCAAAGGGAAGCCAATGACTCCATGAGGTAGCAAGAAATATTAAAACAAAACTAAAAGGCTGAGAAAAATTGGAGGAAAATGTAAAATATTCCAAAGCAAAAACAACCAACCTAGAAAATAAATCAAGGAGAAAACAAATTAAGACTCATTGAACTATATGAACACCATGACCCAAAAGAACCTAGACATCCTACTAAAAGGAAATTGCCTACGTCTCTTAGAACAAAAGGGCAAAGTGGAAATATAAAAAAACTCCACAGGTGACCTTCTGAAAAAAACAAAAAAAAAATAACTCCCAGGATCATCATAGCCAAAATCTAGAGCTTCCATGTCCAAGGAAAAAAAACTGCAAGTAGAAATAGAAATTGAAAAAAATGGAAAAAATAGAATAGAAAGAGTTCAATAACCGAGGAGCCACAATTAGGATCACCCACAATTCAGCAGCTGTCATTATGAAGGAAAGGAGAACTTGGAATACAGTATTACAGAAGCCAAAGGCTTGTGGTCAAGGATCAAAACTGAGTCTAATCCCAAAGAGGAAAAAAGGATGAAATAAAGGGCTTTGCAGTGAAATAAAGGGCTTTCAAGCCCTCCTGATGGAAAGATCAGCATGGTAGGGAAACTTTGAAATTCAAACACAGGAGTGAAGAGGAACCTAGGCAAATGTTGCATGAACGACAAAGGATCAAGCAAGCATAAAGTGCTGACATTTACACATGCAGAGATAACTCATGCGTCCCCTCTGAGCCCCATCATCATCAGGGGCCAAAGGGGGGGCACAATTAGCTAGAAGCACAAAGGGATAAAGACAGACCGTCAGGGATCCCAAATAGACTTCCTTTGTGGATGGCCAAGTCACAATCAACACTCCAGAGTTCCCCAGGGATCACTCCCACCAGGGCTCACTTCCAATCATCACCACTCTGTGGGGGCTGAATGGACCCTGTCTCTGTGTTTGGGGGTTGCAGCATCTCTGCCTGCACCCTCCACCCTCAACCATTACTTGGCACAGTCAAGTAAGAGAAACCCTCTAGGAGGGTGACCTGGCTGGTGGGGGGTGCTCCACTTGCTGGGGCAATGGAGATGAAAGATTCAGGAGGACATTTCTGTATAAACACAGTAAAGAAACAGCAGGTAGAGCCTTGGGCCTGGAGTCAGGAAGCCTTGAGTTCAAATCCAACCTTAGGCACTTACTAACTGTGTGACCCTGGGCAAGTCACTGTTTTCCTCATTTTCCTCATCTATAAAATGATATGATAGCAGCACCTACTTCTCAGGGTTGTGGTGAGGACCAAATGAGTTAAGGTCCACAAAGTACTTCACAAACCTTGCAGCTCTACATCAATGCTAATTATCATGGCTGTGAGAGAGCATCCGCAGAGAGCGCCAAAGGCACCAGCTCCTGCATGAGCCAGGCATGCACAAAGTAGATTAAATGGCCCCAGACAGTGATGATGATAAGTGGCCCCACAGTGGTGACCGCTGTTTGTGAAGCACTTGGGGGTTTGCAAAGCACTTCACACACACACACTCACACCACACACTGACACACACTC
This sequence comes from Petaurus breviceps papuanus, assembly GCF_028583685.1. Lineage (NCBI taxonomy): Eukaryota > Metazoa > Chordata > Mammalia > Diprotodontia > Petauridae > Petaurus > Petaurus breviceps. Next base: position 10,610,484 of record NW_027185872.1, on the reverse strand, counting down.
ACACACACCTCATTTTATTCTTGACAACAACCCTGGGAAGTGGGTACTATTATAACCGCCCCCCCCCGCCACCCCATTTTATAGATGGGAAACCAAGGCAGACAAGGGAAAATAGGTTTGCCATTTTCGAGTTTTCTTTCCCGATCTGATGGCTGGACAGTGGTACCTCTGGGCTGATTTTCTCTAATTATTAGGGATTTGGAGTATTTTTTTGTAAGGATACCCATAGAGAGAGTTTCACTACCTCTCAGGTAACTCCCTGTCCCCTTCACACTGCCCCAGTAACAGGACAGAGGGTGTAGCAATTCATAGGAAGACATCTCTTCCCTGAGTCCTTAAAATTCTATCATCTATCTATTCATCCATCCATCCATCCATCCATCCATCCATCCATCCATCTATCTATCATCTATCTACCATCTACTGAGACAGATTGAAGACCTATTCCTATTCACTCAAATGGTTCTCCAGAGCCATGATGGAAGTCCAGCAAAGAGTCCAGGGTGAGGAGGGATCCCACAGAGATGGTAGGAAGATCCTGTTTGTGGCTGACTTTGGGCTAATTGCTCCAAGCCTCAGACCACCAAAGAGCCTTCTAAATGAGACTCTGAAGCTTGGGAGAGCTTGGCCAAACCATCCACAAAGGAAACCCCTTGTCCAGATTGTGGCATACAATTGGATGGAAAATGAATACTTACTAGTATACTAGAATACTAGGGCAGAAACTATCAGGGGTCAAGGAGCTGGGCTTAGAATGGAACTGAATGAAGGGAGCAAGCTGGATTGCATTTGGGAGATGGCCTTCAATGACCCTGAGATTCTCTCTAAAATAAGACCCACTTTTTTTTAAAACACCAGCCCTTCTTCCATGACTGTGAATCCTGAAACACCATGGACACTTGAAGAGTCAAAATTACAGGCCATCAGAACAATAATAAAGAGATAAATAGGGCCATGCAAGCAGAGCAATGAAACAGGTCACCCAGGACATGGAGAACCAGAAAAGGGAGTCAGCTAGTCATTCACTTGTCTGGGATGTCCAGTGGGGATGCCTTTTTCACATTGGGTACGTTGGGTGGCCACTGAGGTCCCTTCTGGCTCTCAGAGGCAGCTCAGTGGAGAGTCAGAAGACCTGGGTTGAAATTCTGCCTCGGACTCCAAACTGTGTAACTCTAAGCAAACTTCTATTTCCCCATCTGTAAAATGGGGATGGTACCAGAAGTAACATAACTGTGCTGCTTGGTTACATGCACAAAGTTACATGGTGTCAACTCAGTGGGACCCTCCCTCAAAGTCCTTTTACTCCTCCCTGATGACTTATCTGTCATAATGTCCACAGTCAGTCACCGGACAAGCACTTATTAAGCACCCACTCTGTTCCAGGCCCTGTGCTAAGTGCTAGCGATTCAAAAAGAGCCAAAGGACACACAACCCCTGCCCTCAAGGAATTCACAGTCTAATGAGGGAGATAACATGCCAACAGCTCAGCACAAAGTATCGATAAACAGGTGTGGTGATTAAAAGATTCCAAGAGACTTCCTTTCTAAGTAATTTAACCATCTTATTAATAAGTCCAGCATGTTATGAACAAGAGGGTGGTCATTTAGCCATCTCTTGGACCAAAGACAGTGAGTGACAGTGGCGGGCCTCAGGGCTTACGTGTTCCTTCGGAAGAGGAGTGGCATTGACTCTGATTGGCTAACACAATGGCTAACACACGCTCCTTGAGGGGCTAAGAGTGACATCAGGTCACCCTCACACAGAAAAACCATCTCTAATCTCAGACCACCCCCAGCCTTGGGCAGTCTAGACAAAAGGAAGCTTGATTGAATGGAATTCACCCGAGACTACAAATTCCTTGTAGGGTTGGGTTGCAATGGATAGAGGAGAAGTTTAGCTAAACCTTCAGAGACTGAGGTCTTGAAAATAGAGAAGAAAGGGGGAACTCAATCTGTCCCAATTACATAATTATAAACAATAATTTCTCTCACAGGATAAATAGGAAATGAGCGATGTAGGGAAGGCACTAGAATTAGTAGTTGGGGAAAGCTTCTTGGAGAAGTCAAGTTTTCTCAGAGGCTTAAAGGAAGGCAGTAGGTAGAGTTGAGGAGGGATAGCATTCCAGGCATGAGGAATAAGCAGCCAGAGAAAATGCCCATAGCCAGGAGAGAGGCTCTTAAGGAAGGCCAGGGTGACTGAATGGAAGAATCTCTGATGTGGCAGGGGAAGGGAGGCTTGTAAGGTGTTTAGAGGACTGCACTGGTGGGAGTGGGACTGGACGTGAAAGGCTTTCAAAGCCAAGCAGGATCTCATAGTTTATCCTGGAGGCAAAAAGGAGTGTGTTTAGTAGGGGGTGCCATGGTCGGGCCTTTGGTGACTGAGTGGAGGGTGAGCTGGAGGGGGAGAGCCTTGAGGCAGGGAGACCCTCAGTAGACACTGAAATAGCAGGGTATTTAGGGCATTCAGGAAAGGCTAGCACCTCTGGTCTCGGGGCTGCTGAGCTCTTTTCAGAGCTGCTCGTTGACCTTTGGTGCCCACCTGATTCAGCCAGCTCTCACCAGTGGCTCCAAGAAGCTGTAGCATGCTCAGTGGCCACATCTCAACAAAGCATCTTGGCTACAGAGGGAAACCTTCAGGTCTCAAACCCACTGGTGAGTTAGCGGGCTGTCTACCCCAAGCTCATGAAGACGGTGCACACTGGAGCAGGCAGATGAGAACAGTTGATTCCATCAGCCATGACGGCAGCTGGAGCAGTGCTGTGGAGCCCCATCACTGCAGATCTGGCCATCACCAGTTGTCCTGTCACTGGGCTGGGAGGACTCTGGAGGGAACAGTGAGGCTGAGCCCTTTAAGCGGCTCTTCCTCCCTGAAGTCCATCCTGCACCGGGATGTCATTGGTCCTCTTCAGGAATGAAAATGAACAAGTGCCATCATCCAGGTGTGGGGTGATGAGAGAGGAGAAGGGGGCAAATTTGAGAGAGGCAGCAAAGGGGAAGTTGGCAGGTCTTAGCAACAAATTGGATCTAATTAAATAAATAAGTAAACAGAATGATCTCTGTTTTGGACATGTGGGATTTCATAGTTTGAGGTGTCCGGAAGGCAGTTGGAGATGGGAGCCTTTAGGTCAGCAGAGAGGTTGGGGCAGGACAGGCAGAGGTGAGGGTCATCAGCACAGAGGGTCATGAGCTCTTCTAACCACCTCCCCACCTTAATCCCTTCAGCATCACCTCTCATTCCCTCCTTCTTGGCACTGCTCTCTGATGAAATAGTGCCTCTTTTCCTGCCCTCACACTATGCCCCTGACCCATCACCCCCACCATTGGCCCCTTCTACCACCCCACTCCACCCCCTTCATCTTTAATCTCTCTAGGCACTGGCTCATATAAACCTGCCCAGGCTTCTTTTTCATTTGCTGTGTGTTCATTGTGGATCTAGCAATAAGTGGTAAAGGGGTCAAGGTTTGGAGTCTCCCTTCCCCCAGAGATGATAACGTGATCAGAAGATAGATAGAGCCCATTCACATCCCCTAGATAAACAATATTTAAGGGACCAGATCGATACACTTATACCCCAGTACTCTCTCCCTGAGGAAAGCAGAGCGATGGCCTCTGACTCCAACCTCCTGTTTTCCCTTTTGGCAGGATGAAAGTCTCCCTTGAGAAGGATGGGGGAGAAAAGGCTGGAGAGGTTTCTTCTGCCTCCCTTTGAACCAGACACAAGAACAGGACCTTCACCACATTTATACCTCTCCACACACATGGGGCACATGCTATTTGCTGCACATCTCCCAAGGAGCCCTGTCCTCTTCTCTTTTCTCTGGTCACGTTAGCATCAGCTCCCACAGATTCAACTACCACCTTCATATGTCCTCCCTCTCTTGAACCCTTCTTGTATGACCAAGTGTACATGGGACATCTTCATGTGAATGTCCTGTAAGCATCTCAAACTAAATATGCCCAAAACAGACTTGGCCTCGTTCCCCGAAACCTGTTCTCCTTCCAGACTTCCTTGTGCTTGTCCAGGTCCCTGCCTTTCCCCTGGGCCTATAACATGGGTGTCCTCTCAATGTTTTCCTCTTCTTTGTCTCCTCTTCCCATTTTCAGTAAGCTGCCAAATCCTGTATTTCTGCCTTCATGTCCCCTTCACAAGTCACCATCCTGGTCAGGCCCTTGTCACCTTTCATCTGAGAACTTCTGGCAAAAGCCTCCTAATTGGTCTCCCTCCCTCCCTCCCTTCCTTCTTCCTTCTCTCTCTCATCACTTTGTCCTTCCCTCTGTCCCTTCCTTCCTCCCTAACTCCCTCCTTTCCTCCCTCCCTCCCTTCCTTCCTTCCTTCCTTCCTTCCTTCCTTCTTTCCTTCCTTCCCCCCTTGTGTTTGTGCCACAGTGATTTCCAGATGTGGACTTACCCTAATGAGCCTTACATAGTGACAAAGAAAAAAACCAATTCACTAAATTGCTATGTGCCCTGACCATGGACTGCACCTCTGTGCTTCAGTTTCCTCAGCCATAGGCCAGGAGGTCTTGTCTCAAATGATCCCTTGGCTGCAGTTCTGAAGGCTTTCTGTAGAATTTGAGATTTGCTGCAATTCTAGGACTTGACCTCTGGGGGCCTCCCTCATCCCACAAATCACACAAGGCACCACGCTCTGTCAGTGGAAAGGTTTCATGACTCTCCTTTGGCCAAGCTGACTTCTCCATGCTCCATGAATAAAAGGACCACCCTTTTCACCTCCTGTCCTGGATGTCTCTGGCCCTTAGCCATCCTTTGTGGTGTTTGAGCCAAGGACAGTCCAGGATGGAGGCAGGTTCAGTCTCTTGGCCTCTCACCCACTTTAGGGGAGTTGTCAAGATCAAAACCCAAGCTTCCCCTGCCCTCAGGGTGAAGCCCCTTGGCTTGGCATTCAAGGTCTGACACAGTCTGACCCAAACCTCTTCCCCTTTCTTCTCTGTGTGAATTCTCAGCTCCCTTCAGAGCTCGGAAGGGAAAGAAACATGCATTTATTAGGTACCTACTAAGTGCCGAGCACTTTCCAAACATCACTCCATTTTCTCCTCACAATAACTCTGGGAGGAAGGTGCGATCATTATCCCCATGTGTGTGAGTGTGTGTACGTATGTGCATGTGAGTGAATGTGTGTGTGCGTGTACATTCGTGTGTGAGCCTTGCATGTGTGTTTGCATGGGTGTGTGTGAGTGTGTGTGTGTGTGTGCTCGCGCTGTGGGCTACCTGACTGGAAACTGCCCTCTGGGGTCAGCTGGCCAAACAGTTCTGAAGTCATTTACTTATCTGATGCCGTGGCTCACATCTTACTCTCTTTTCCATAAAATGGCATGAGTGACTTTGTCTAATGCTTTGATAAAGTCCAGGGAAACTATTTCTAACACTTTTCTGACCTAATAATTGACACCAACAGGAATGATAGCTGGGATTTATGCAGCACTTTGAGACATGCAAAGAACTTTGCAAACATCCTCTCGGTGTCTCCTCACCTCAGCCCTGGTAGGTCAGTGCTCTCAGTGCTGACAATTGGAGGTGGGGGCGCAGATTCACTTCCAAGCACTTTGTATCTGTATCTTTTGTGCACATCGTTTTTTGAATGCCCCCCCCCCCAGAATGTGAGCTTCCTGAGAGCAGAGATGGTGGTTTTTCCTTTCTTTGTGTCCCCACAGCTCAGTACAGCGTCTGATGTGACCGACCTCCAGTCCCATTCTCCACAATCTTCCAAAGATCACTAACAGCAATAACCCCTGACAATCCTTTGTCCTAAGGTGCTTCATCAGGGTCTGGTGACTTGAATTCATCCAGGATAGCCAGGGGTCCCCTTCTGTCTCCTTCCTAATCTTGGGTACCAGCTCCCTCAGGCAGCCACCAGGAGAACAGAGCTGAGCAGCCTTTCCCAGCCATTGGTAGCCCCAAGCAGTGGGCTCATCCCTTCTTGCAGTTTTTTCCCCTTTCCTCAGCTTCCTAAGCTCATGCTGAGTCCATGTCCTACTCCCACCCTTCCAGGCTCCTCCGGCTCTCCCAACGCAGGATTCTGGTGCCTCTACAATGGTTACCCAGGGGTGGGGGTGGTCCAGGAAATGGGAAGTCATGACCCTGGCTCTCATTAGTCAGTTCATGAATATGTAACTTTAGACTTTTGGTTAATGTCCCTGAAGTTTGAGTCTTGGACCTTTGGAATGTAGAATTCTAGCATCATCTAATTCAACCTCCTCATTAGACAGTGCAGGGAGAAGTTCATTGGAATGTGCTTAGATGATATAGCCAGGCATGACACATGATCCACAAATTGAAGAGGCCTGCCATGGAGCATTCTGCAGTCACTTGTGGGGGAGCATTCCCATTCTCCTAATCTTTCCATAAGAGCATTTCCTTAAAATCCTTCTAAATTCCTAAAAATGCTTCTTTGGCCTCACCAAGATCTGGGGGCCTCTGATTCTTTAGGCAAATTCTCTGTCTCTTCTTGGAGAGGAAAGAGGCACGTGCACCTTCCACCTTCCTGAAGTGGGGCCAGATGTAGCTGCCTCTCTTGGTATGAGGTCTTCCTACAGTTGTAGAGCATCAGAGAAAAGGTCAGAGATAGTTGGAGTCAGGCAGGTGCTCAGATGGATGGGCAGCACCCCTAGCACCTGGTGGGCAGAAACCTGGGCATCCTGAGGCCAGACAGGCAGAGGACATCCATGATAAGCCCTGAGGACTACTCCTTGACTGGGTCTTAGTTCCACCAATTCCTGACAATCAGGGCCCCTTCCCATTTACCCTGGGATGGTTCTCCAGCAGCATGTTCCCATCCCTCTTTCCCTGCCACACCCAGGGGCCAAAGCACTTGGCCATTGCACAGCCACACAGCCCTCACTAGGTGGTGGGCAGTCCAAGTCAGCAAGGCTCCATCATAAAGAGCCTCAACCCCAGCATGTGTGGGCAGAGCATGAGGGAAGGAAAGGGAGCTGACGTGTCATGCTGGCGTGTGAAGCCCAGGAGCAGCTGGAGCCTGGGCAGGAGCAGGTGGCAGCCTAGGGGAGGGGGTGGCGTGAGTTGCCACAGTGCCAGGCAGGCTTCTAGGAGGCCTTTGAGGACAGGATTGCAGATAATAATATGGTGTTGGTTGATTTTTCCTCTGCTAGCTGTCTATGTCTCTGGCTTGGTCCTGTCCAGGTGCTGATTTGTACAGAAACAATTTCCAGTCTCCACCTCCTCCCACCCTCCCTTTCCCCTCATGCTTTCTTTAGAAAGTTGCTTGCTGTCCTCCCTCTGATGTGGAAGGAGAGTTCTCTTCCCCACCCAGCAGGTCCTGGGACAACATGTCCCCCTGTCCCTGCCCTCCTTGCATTGGCATCTGCCAGTGATACTACTTTGAGAGAGAGAGAGAGAGAGAGAGAGAGAGAGAGAGAGAGAGACAGACAGACAGACAGACAGACAATCAAACAGACAGACTGAGAGAGACAGAGAAAGACTGAGAGAGACAGAGACGGAGAGAGACTGAGAGAGACAGACAGAGACAGAGACAGAGACAGGGGAGGGGGAGATCCAACACTCCTCACTCCCAAGGGAACAAAGTATTATTTATGTTCAGAAAAATCAAGGGTTCACAGGGGCAACTAGACGGTGCAGCAGTAGAATGTCAGACCTGAAGTTGGGGATCCCTGAGTTCAAGTTCAGATTCTGTAATGGCAAACACAGAAGCAGTTCACACCTTGTTTCAGCTATTGAATTAACACATTGTTTCAGTTCAAGTTTCTTTTGAGCCTTGTATCAAGTCTGTTAAGAAACAGAATGTGTGAACTCCACAAATTGTGAACTCTAGAACTCATGAACTCCTGCAACAGGAAGGGGAGGAGCTAATGACTATATATAAGGAGAATTTCCAGGCTAGAGACAAGAGAACTGAGAAGAGGACTCTTGTGGTGGCAGAGTCAAGAAGGAGAAAACATGTGGTATGCCGGCACTCTGTTTGCTCTGTCTGTGTTGATGTTTGTTTGTGATACTTTGTCCAGAAGCCCTGGGACCTTCCTGGAAGCCCTGAAAGAGGAGTTTCTGGTTGTCTGTTTACAGAAGTCCTAGAGGGGGGTGGTCCTGGGACTTTACTGATGATTTGTGCTGACCTCCTGGACCTTGTTTGTGGGTCTGTGTTGATTTCTATACTGATGATTTGTGTTGAGTTCTCAGCCCTTGTTGGTGGGCCTGAGTTGATTTCACAGGCAGATAGTGAATTGATGATGGTGCCGGCAATGTGCATGAATGTTGTTGTAACTCTGTCAAGCTTTGTCTTCCCAGAAACAGGAACTGTGAAGGACTTGAGGTGGCCTGGACACTGTGAACTTCAATATGGAACAGAAACTGGATGAAGAACTGGACAAGGAACTGGGAGCTGCCTGCCTTTGAACCCAGGTGACAGTTGGAGCTGGGACCATGGAAGAGGAATCATGGAAGCTGAGAGACAGCCCTGAGTCAAGCTGAAAGAAGACTTTACTTGGATACTTTGTACTGACTGAGAACATTATGATTTGCTGTGACCTAGGGCTGGAGAACTTGGACTTTTGTACTCTGTGACTGAATTAAAGATTTTGTGATTGACTAAATGAATATACTTTGTTTAAAACTATGTGACCACTTTGGGGAAAACTGTGTGGCCATTTTAGTGACAGATTGTTGAGTTGTGACATGATGAATGCTGTATCTTGATTTTCTGTGATAAGTTGTAACATTGTGAATGATGTATTTTGATTTTCTGTGAATGTTTTGCTCTGGTTTGTTATTGAATAAATAGAGGGTTCACTATCCCATGTAATCAAAATCTTAGAAGCTGTTCACAGCAGCAGTCCTCTGGAAAGCTGTTTGTGCATGGCTTTACAGATTCAGAAACTCATTTGCTGTGTGACTTTAGGCAAGTCACTTAAGCCCTGTTTACTTCAGTTTCCTCCTCTGTAAAATGGGGATAATAACCACACCTACCTTGCAGGGTTGCTGTGAGGATCAAATGCGACTACAATTTTAAGGTGCTGAATATAATGCCTGGCACATAGTAGGTGCTAAATAATTGTAAGTTATTCATATTATTGTTATTCCTCTGGCTCCTGAAGTTAACAACATGGCTCATATTATGCATTGGAAGCAGACACATTCCAGAGATCCCGGCTAAGATGATGGAGACCAAGTGTAATGGGAATGTAAATTTTTAAGATCTTCCCTGCTCCTAGGTTAAAGTGCACCTGGAGCCTGGGGTGGGAGGCTTGTTTTTCAGTAGATACTTCTTGATTGGCCAGTGGGTCAATAAGGTTGTTACATTCTCTGAGCTAGGAGAAAGGTATATAAACCCTGATTTGAGGCTTTGTTTTGGGGCTCACTTTGAGAAGTGTTCTGTGATTTGATCTGGATTCTGGGAAGCCGTTGTCCAGGGCCCCCCCGGCTTTGAAAAACCCAGATGTTGAAACCCAGATGTTGATTTGGTATGGATGTAATGGTTGGACAGTTTGGAAAGCTGTCTACTTGATCTGTTTCTGTCTTGATAATTCTGCCTGTATACTTTGAAGTTCGGGGTGCTGACCTTTTTCCCCTGAATGAGGTAAATGATATATGTTTGACTTATTAAAGTAAGCTTGTTAACCCATTTTGAGTTGCTTTCCTTTAACAAAGCAGATCTAAGAACCTGTGTTGGCAGCAAACCCTGAGGACGCTTGGGGTGCTTGCCACTACACCAAGCAGAGACATGTCCAGACCAGCAGATTATTCTCTTGGATATACAAGCCCTGGAGAGATCTAGCTCTCTCTGTGACAATTGGTAGTTGTCAGGGACACATTGCAACTTAGTTAGGCCACGGCATCATTCATGGTTAGAAAGGTAAATGACGTTGGAGTTAGAGAGAGCTGCTCCCTCTCTGTGGCTTCCCAGGATAGGCCCTGATGCTAAGCAGCAACGCACACTGCGTGAGTGCCCATGGGCCCACATCAGGGCTAAGGTGGAGAAGCGCGCCCACTCCCTGCCCTACTATGCCACTGCTGGATGAGCTGGGGACAGCCCCTTTTCCCTGAAGAGCTTGTTCTATGAGGAGTTTTTTTTTATTCAATCTACTGCTCAACCCCACTGGGATTCAACAAGAATAAAAAATTGTCATCATCATCAACAACAAAAATAATAATGACAATGAAGACCTATATTTGAGTTTTTTTGGTGGAGAGAGGGAGGGAGCAACTGCTTCAGGAAACAGGTCTGTGCTCCATGGAGCTTTCACTTCCAGGAACTGTGGGGTGAGAAGATCGTGGTCTCAGGACTCTAGCACTCAGAATGGGAGTGGCTCCTTTCTCGCTTGTGGAGAAGACTCCCTTTTCTTGCTCAGAGATTCTTGTTCATGGCCTCCCCTGGAGTCCTTCACAGAAAATCAACCCATTACCCTAGAGGTCATCCTCAAGGTCATTCTTTTTTGTGTCATTTTATTTTATTTTTTAAGCTTTAATTTTTAGCATTTGTTTTTAAAACTTTGAGTTCCAAATTCTCTCTCTTCTTCCCTCCCCACCCCACACTCCCATGAGAAAGACAAGCAATTTGATATAGGCTATACATGTGGATTCATTCAAAACATATGCATAGTAGTCATGGTATGGAATAAAACATAGACAGGAAAAAAAAAAGAAAAATAAAGAAAGTAAAAGAAATCTGCTTCAGTCTGTATCCAGACACTGTCAGTTCTTTCTCTGGGGATGGAGAGTGTTTTCATCATAAGTCCTTCAGAGTTGTCTTGGATAGTTGCATTGCTGAGAATGGCAGTTATTTCAGAAGTGAGGAACCCTTGCCCCTGAGGCACATGTGACTTTCCACATCCCCGGGTGTGGTTTCCCAACTGAGTCCAAGCTCCACAGAGCAAATCCTTTTGTTAAGGGGATTTGCTCTGTGAAGTTTAAACCCAGTCAAAGGGATGAACCCGAGGACCCAGAGGGCCAGACATGGCCCCTTGAGGTCATTCTCACAGCCACCAGGCTGTCCATCACTCACTCTATAAACGGCCAACCTCTGTTTCTGGATATGTATTTCCTGGATGGTAATTTTGTTTTTTAAGGCTTTATAAACTTCTGATTTACATCATCCGTTTCCGCCAGATTTTGAGTTACAAATTTTCTCCCCATTTTTCCCCCACCCACCGCCCCAAAATTGCAGTCCCACAGGATATTCCCTCCTCCAGTCTGCTCTCTCCCACATTTTCCCCCATAACTTCCACTTTTCCAGTGGATCTCTATGACTCAGTGCCTGCACCCATTTCCCAATTACATGATGGTATTAATTATAGTGTATATATATATATATATATACATATACACACACATAGTTGAATATTTGATTTCAAAACTTTCAATTCCAGATTCATTCCCCTCTTTCCCCGTCACCCACCCCTACTGGGAAGATACGCAGTTCAGTATAGGTTGCACATGTGTGGCTAATGCAAAACAATAACATAGTAGATACATTGTAAAAGACATTTCCCTCCCTCCCATCTCACCTCCCACCCACTCTACTCTCCACTTTGATCCCGTCTATTTTCAAAAGTGGGTGCTTCCAACCTCCCTCTCCTCCAGCCTGCCCTCCCTTCTATCATCCCCCCCTCATCCCCTTCCCTCCCTATTCTCCTGGAGGGTGAGATCCCCTATTTAGTGTGTATTTCACTCCCTCCTCAAGACAAATTCAATGGGAATAAGGTTGACCCATTTCCTTTTGCCTTCCTATTCTTCCCCTCCATTGTAACCATTTTCCCTTGCCTCTTCTGTATGAGATAGTTAACCCCAATCGGTCTCTCCCCATCTCCTCTCATTATATTCCTCTCATCTCTTAATTTCACCTTTTAAGTATCATTCCTTCCTGTTAAATTGGACCCGTGCCTTCTATCTATATATACCTGTAAACATGTATACACACATTCACATATGTATTCATATGCCCATATACCCTCCTATATAGACAAATATATATATATATTTCTAATCCCTTCAACTACTGAGAAAAGTTTCATCAGTTACAATTATTGTTTTTCCATGTAGGAATGTTAATAGTTCAGCTTTGATAAGTTCCTTATGATTCCTTTTCCCTGTTTACCTTCTCATGCTTCTCTTGCTTCTTGTATCTGAATGTCAAATTTTCTATTCAACTCTGGTTTTTTCAGCAAGAATGTTTGAAAGTCCTCTATTCCACTGAAGGACCATATTTTCCCCTGAAACATGATACTCAGTTTTGCTGGGTAGGTGACTCTTGGTTTTAATCCCAGCTCCTTTGACCTCCGGAATATCACATTCCAGGCCCTTCGATCCCTCAGTGTAGAAGCTGCCAGATCCTGGGTTATCCTGATTGTGTCTCCACAATATTCAAATTGTTTCTTCCTGGCTGCTTGTAATATTCTCTCCTTAATCTGGGAATTCTGGAACCTGTCTATAATAGTCCTAGGAGTTTTCTTTTTGGAATCTTTTTCAGGAGGTGATCGGTGAATTCTTTCAACCTCTATTTTGCCCTCTGGTTCTAAAACATCAGGGCAGTTTTCTTTGAGAACTTCCTGGAGGATGATTTCTAGGTTCTTACTTTGGTCATGGCTTTCAGGCAGTCCAATAATTTTAAAATTATCTCTCCTGGATCTATTTTCCAGGTCAGTGGGTTTTCCCATGAGATATTTCACATTGCCTTCTATTCTTTCATTTGTTTGGATCTGTTTAACAGCATCTTGATTTCTCATAAAGCCATTAGCTTCCATTTGCTCCAATCTAATTCTGAAGCAATGACTCATTGAGTTTTTGAGATTCTTTTTCCATCTGGCAAATTCGGCTTTTTAAGACATTCTTCTCCTCATTGCCTTTTTGGGCCTCCTTTGCCATTTGAGTCAGTCTGTTTTTTAACGTATAATTTTCCTCAGTCAGGCTGTTGACTCTCATTTCATAATTTTCTTGCATTGTTCTCATTTCTCTTCCCAATTTTTCCTCCACTTCTCTTATCTGCTTCTTAAGGTCCTCTATGGCCTGTAACCAGCTTATATTTTCCTTTGAAGCTTTTGGTGCAGGAGTTCTGACTTCACTGTCTTCCTCCTGTTCCATGCCTTGCTCCTTCTTATCCCCAAAATAGGAGTGTAATGTTGGAATCTTCTGTCTGCTTTGTTTCCTTTGCCTGCTCATTTTGCCACTCAGTTATTTGGCTTTTGGGCTTTTTGCCACAGTAGGACTCTGCCACCAGACAGGGGAGCTTTCATCCCAAACGCTGGGGTTTTCTCAGCTGCCGGAGGTATTAGATGGGTGCCGTCTCTGAGGTCTCCACACGCTCTGGCAAGCTGGACACACACCCCAGGACCTCCACCCTAGACTGCAATCCAGATCCAAGCAGGTTAAAGCAAGAGCGATGACCCCTCAGACTGGTGCTTGGTGCCCCTACACTCTGCAGGCCAAGAGCTGAAGCCGCCAAGTGGTGCTGGATGGCTGTGCCGGCGTCTCAGTGGCTTTTCGCCCTGGGAGTAAAAGCCATGCACTCCCACTTACTTGTCCCAAAGTCCAGACTGTACTGACCTCTCACTTTGTCCTTTGTGTCTATGTGTTGATAAATCTGGAAATGGCCACAGCTGCTGCTGATCTGGAGTCCCTCTGGCCAGTGGCTGGTCAGGCCCGCCCTGGGGCTAAAGCCTTGGTGTGGGGCTGTGCTGGGCTCCCAGAGCTGCTGGGCTGTCCTCAGCGGGAGGTTAGCTTCTCTGTGTCATTTTGTGGGTTCTGCAGCTCCAAAGTTTGTTTAGAGTCCTCTTTTTACATGGATTGGGGAGGGTGGAAGCCGGAGCTGTGGGAAGGTCGTGCTTCTACTCCGCCATCTTGGCTCCGCCCCCTGCATGGTAATGTTTATGCCAACTATTGGATGTAAATCTGCTATGGCTGACTTATGGCCACCCAGATTCCTTTCACTCTCCATGAGTCACCTGCAATCCCAATGTTTTGTTGATTCTGGATTTCCATCTAATCTAACTTATGTCAATCACTCAGGATATTGGTTCTGGAAAGATAGGTTTGGATTTCATGGAGCACTTGGGAATCAGAGAGTCCTGTGTGATTTCCTAATGCCATACAATCCATCTTCTCCCCCTAACCACTTGTGGGTCCAGAGAATTGTCCTTGTGCAGTGTGGGGCTGAGATGTATATACTGACGGGCAGCCCACACTGACTGCTCATGCACCTGCTCGCTGCAGCCTAGAAAACAGGTGTTTTTCATATGCTTTGTTTTTTCTCCATATGGACTGTAGCTGTTTGATCTCAAATGGCTACAGATGTCACGTAGGATGCTCTTTAATGCTCTGGGGCTTGGTGGCATCAATGCCAAGTCAGACACAAATAAGAGCATTGGGAAAGCCTTGACATTGACTGGGATTTCCTCTTCTGTTTGGACTCTTGTAAGACAGCCTCCCAAACTGGCAAATGTTCACAGTAAGCACACACCTTCTTATAGCAGGGCTTGGTTAATTTTTACAATAAGCCAGTCAATCAAAAGCATTTATTAAGTGCCTACTCTGTAGCAGGCACTGGGCTAAAGACTGAGAGTGCCAAGAAAGGCAAAACCCAACAGTCCTTTGTGTCAAGGTGCTCAGTGTAATGGGGAGACACAACATCCAAACAACTACGTACAAACACAACTCACACAGAACAAATTAGATGAGCAGGAGAAGAAGGGCATTAACAGTAAGAAGGACAAGAGAGTGCAGATTTGGGCTTTTTCATATGAATAATGTGGGAATTTCTTTCTGAAAACAAAGCTGAATGTTAATAGCAGAACAACTGGAAAAGGCTGTCTGAAGAAAGGTGAGCTTAGCTGAGCCATGGAGGAAACCAAGGAAACTGGGAGGCAGAGATAAAAAGGGAGAGAGCTTCAGGACTGGGGCACCATGGGAGAAAATGCCCAGAGTCAGAAGATGGAGGGTCATGTTTCCAGCCAGGCGGCCAGTATCACCACACCAAAGAGTATGTATTGGGAAGTGAGGTACAGGAAGATGGCAAGGCAGGAGGGACTAGGTTAGGAAGGGCTCTCAAGGCTAGACAACATTTTGTTTTAGATCCTGGAGGTGGTAGGGAGCTCCTGTAATGCATTGAATAAAGGGATGACATGGTGAGATGTTTGACAGCTGAATGGAAAATGGCCTCGGGTGGAGAGAAACTTGGGACAGGCAGATTCAGCCGAAGCTACTGCAGGAGTCCAGGCGTGAAGCGATGATGGTCTGCACCAGTGTGGTGACAGTCAGCAAAGAAAAGGGGGTCTGTATGAAAGGAAATATGAAGGCGGACATGGCAGGACTTGATAACTGATTGATATGAGGATGAGAGAGTGAAGGGGTCAGGGATGACACCCAGGCTTCCAGCCTGTGTGATGGGGAGGATAGTGGTGCCCTCAATAGGAACAGGGAAGTTAGGAAGAGAGAGGAGGGTTTGGGGGGAAAGATCATGAGTTCAGTTTTATTAGGTTTGAGTTATCTATGGGCCATCCCACGTAAGATGTTCAAGAGGCAGCTGGATACGTGAGTCTGGAGATTAGGAGAGAGGTTAGGGCTGTGTATGTCGGATTGAATCCGTGGAAGCTAGCAAGATCACCAAATGAAATGAACATGGGGAAAGAGAAGTGACCCAGGATGGAGACGTGTGTGATGGCCACCCTCAGTGGGGTGAACTAGATGAAGATCCAGCAAAGCAGACTGAGGTGAAGCTGTCCAACAGTAGAACAAGGATTGTCACCAAAATCTCAAGAGAAGAAAGGATGCAGGGGAAGGGGTCGTTGATAGTGTCAGAGGCACCCATCAGAGAATTTCTGACAGGAGTGATCTCTGTGGGGATATCTGCCAAGGGATATTGAGGATCTTGTCTGACTGGGCAATTCTTTGTTACAGGAGAGCTGGTGCTGGGAGTGATGGGATCCCCTTGGAGGGCTTCAGGGAAAGGCTGAATGATTGCTTTGGGAGATACTTATTTTCTATGCCTGGGTTAGGTTAGACCATCACTGACCATGACAGCATCTATCTAATCATAATCTTTTAGGTTCCTTCCAATTTTTGATATTCCCCTATTGTTAACCATCACTCTTGGTCTTGTCCTTTGGTGACGAGCTGAGCACGGCTGGTTCTCCTCACCAAATCAGCTTGAATTCAACCCTTCTGTCACCACTGAACCTTCTCTTCTCACTAAGGCAGAACATTCCCAGTTCCTTCAAACCATTCTCATCTGAGATGGACTCAAGACCCTGCTCCCTCCAGCTCATCCTTCTCTGACTGTTCCTCAGCCTGTCAGTGTCCTTCCTGAATGAGATTTCCAGCCTGAAACACTGTACTCTATATATTAACTGGCTAGGGTGGAAGAGAGCAGGGTTATCATATGTCAAGTCCTAGACACCCACCCTGCTGACTCAGAAGAAACAGAATCTCCCTCCTCCTCTTTGCTTTTCTCTCCTCCTTTCCCTCTGTTTCTCTCTCCTTTCCTGCCTTTTCTCTTCCTTGACCATCTTCCTCCCTCCCCCCCTTTCTCTCTCTTCCTCTCCTCATGTCTCTTTGCCTCTCCTTTCTCTTCTCTCTAAACTTCTTAATCTAACCTAAATGGAACTGGCCTGCACAGTTTACTCTAATACTCTGAATAAAGTTTTTGCTTCCCATTAAATAAACAGGAGGATAATCAGAATGTTTTCAATTTCGCTTAAATAACCAAGTTGAATCATTTTTGACATGTAAAGGTTATTTATGGTTTTTCAAGTTAGCAATTCTTGATAGAAAAAGAAAGGTTTTCCTTCACTGCTGTAGGTGCATCTCCGTGTGATTCTTAGCCTCCTGAGGGTAGGGATCATAATAGTACCTACCTGTCAGGGCTGATGTGAAGACCCCATGAGATAGTATTTGCAAAGTGCTGAGCCCAGTTACTGGTACATAATAGAGGCTTAATGAATGCTTCCCACTTGTAAGTTGGATCTGATGTCAGAGGACCTGGGTTCTAACCCTGAATCTGTGGGACTTTGGACAGGTCCCTTTACATCACTGGGCCTCAGTTTTCTGATCTGTAAAATTTGAGAGGGGAACAAGACTGCCTCTGATGTCTCTTCCCTCTTCATATGTCATGTCCTCTGTGTTTTACACATGTTAAAGACTTTCTTTGGAGGACCAAAGTTGAACTATGTAGCCCTTTTGCCATAGCTTGAATGTTCACAGGTGTCTTTGGATGTGACCATTTAGCTTTCCACTTCCCAATGACTCTCCCCCAGAGATGTGCACAGCCAAAGTCACTGTGGCTGTGCTCATGGTGTGGTTTGCTGTGGTGCATTTGGTGCAATGAGTTTTAGGGGAAAGGGGAGTTCAGAGCAGCTACAGAACCACAAAATTGGACATTTAGCCTGTTGAGTTAGTAGGTCAACAGTTGGCCTGAAGCAGGGCCTTTGGTGATGCAGATAGCAAATTGGCCCCAGAAGACTCCAGACACTCCCCTTAGTGAAATGACATGGTGTGTGGGCGTGTGAGGACCCAGGGCTGCTCTGTCAGGTCCAGGAAATCTCCAACCCCTTCTGTTGGCATAGCTGTTTTCTGTGACCCATAGTTTTTCTGTGTTGGCATGGTCAGACCCACAGCTCCCTCTTGGTTCTCCTTCACCTAGACACTTGGCAGTCTTTGCCCTCATTCCTGTCCCCTCCATCAGGAGGCTGGAGCCATGCCTCCAGGTTGTGTTTTTAGTTAGTCTTACTAGAGTTCTTGGCTTCTGCCACGTATGCTTGCCACCACGGACCACCTTTCACATGAAGCCTCTGAAAACCTGACATTTTGGTGCATAACAGTTTGAATTTTGGACTGAAATGATTTTCTGTCCTATTCTGCTGCAGGGACAAAGCATGTAGACGCATGGAATTCTTTTTAACTTTATTTTATTTTGGTGTGATTTTCATTCTTGTTGCAGGATGATTTATTCCCAGGAACCAGGATTTTGGCTAAATCCTGTATCTTATCAGATCACACATCTGGTGTATACCACTAGGAAGTGGGGGGATTGGGTTTAAGAAGGAGAATCCATTATAGGAACAGATGGAGAGACTCTCCCCTTTCATTCCTTGCTTCCCCTCCCATGCCTGCTCAGGTGAACTCTGCTTTCAGAAACTTTGGTGTGTGAAAATCAACAGACAACGTGACCAGGGGTCATTGTCCCACAGAGAATTCCTCACAGCGATCATCTGAGATGGAATTGTTTTTAAAGCTACTTTTCTCTGAGTTTCTCTATTCTTCTGTATTTCCCCGAGCTCCATCTGTTGTATTAAGGGTCTAGTCTGCCCGTATGTGATCCTTTACTCAGGGCTCTGTTCCTGCTTCTCTCTGAGGACATCATTGGTGACCAGGGGCTTCCATGCAGAATCTGTGCACACAGGGTTTTTCTGTGCCTAGATGAGGCGCCAACCCCTGGTCTGACCTCCAAGTCCTCAAGGTGCTTGGAAGATATCTCGACCCAGACATGTCTTCATCAGCTGAACTCATCACATCCTCCTTGTGGCCAAGGCCAACAGAACTTCCACACTTATCCCCATGATTGCCACCCCCCTCCTCCTCACATCAAGTAGCATATGCTGAGGATGGGACTCAGCCATTGCTGGACTGAACAATGGTAATCACCAGCATTTATGTAGTTTTGAAAAGTATTTTATACTAGGATTTCATTTCGTTCTCACAGAGAGGAAACTGAGGCAGGCAGAGGGTAAGGGGACACACAACTAAATGTCTGGGGCCCAATTTGAGCTCGGGTCTTCCTGACACCAGATCCAGCGCTTATGCACTCCGGTGTCCCCTCGCTGCCTAAAACCAAACATAGAGAGCCATACTGCTACAGTCGTCCCTGGCCCCCACGTGGCTCCACATCTACTTTATCTACTTCATTGTTCCACTCACCTCTCCAGCTGGGAGCTTGAAGTCATAGTGAGTGTCTCAGGGTCTTTTCCTCTGGCGTCTTAGGTAAATCTTGCTACTTCCATGGCTACCCTTTTATACTGCCTAGGGTCAATGGTGAAATGCAAAGGGGAAGAGGACCAGAGTCTTCTTTGCACTGTTCCCCTTGGCCCCAGCCCTAAGTGAATGTTCTCCCCAGACATTGGGAAACTCCAAACTTTTAGACAGGTACATGCAGGAAGGAGGAGCTTGTCATGTTCCCTGTGAATTCAAAAAATGCTTGCCTCCAAGTATCTGAGGGGGTTGTCCTCTAGAAGAGGACTAAACCTGACTTATTTGGCTTCAGAGGGCAGATCTGGGGGGTGAGGCAGAGGGTCTTATAAAGAGACAGCTTTAGATTTGACATAAGGGAAAATTTCCTACAGCTAAAAATTATCTCAAAGTAGAATAATCTGTCTCAAGAGGTGGCAAACTGCCCATTCATGAACAAAGTGGTCTATAGAGAGATAGATAGATGAATGGCAGACAAACAGATGGATAGATATATCAAAAGATAAAAACATAGAGGGATAGATAGAAAGCTAGACAGACAGATAGGTGGATAGATAAATGATAGATAGCAGACAGACATATAGGAAGATAAAGAGATAAGGCATAGATAGAAAGACAGATAGATGAATAGATAGGTAGGTAGAAGATAGAAAGAATCTCTAATCAGATTCTCACAAAGACTCTGTGAGGTGGGTGCTATTATTACACCCATTTTATAGATGAGGAAACAGAGAAATGAGGTGACTTGCCCAGAGACACGTATATTGAATGACTCAAGCAAGATTTGAACTCAGGTCTTCCCGACTCTGAGCCCAGGGCTCTAAAGCTGAATGCCTACTTGGATTTTGTAATCCAAGCTTTTGTAAAAGATATTCTACTTCCAAGCATGGGTTGGACCAAATTAGCTGTTGTTCATCAGGGACATAGGAACTTTTTCCAAAGCATTTTGATAATTGTGTTTCAATATGACTATAGTTTCTCTGTAATCCCATGTATTATATCTAATGCATGTAAAAATGTGGTTCAGAGAAGGGATCCCTAAGCTTTTCCAGGCCACCTAAAACACCCCAGCCACAAAAGAAGTCAAGAATCCCTAGCCTAGATGTCATGAGGTTCCCGCCAACTCTAGAGTTCTGTGTGATTCTGTGAATTCAGTCAGTAAATGCTTATGAAGTGCTGACAAGGTGCCGGGACTGCAGGCACAAAGGGAGTAGGGGAAGCCCATCCTTTACTCGCGGAGCTAAGAGCTGGCCTGGAGTGTTTCTGAGAGGATTAAAGATGGGAGAGGGAGTGCAGGAGGGGCTATACAGGAGCCTTCTCAGTTCAGAACAAATGTGCACATCTCACAAAGACAACTTTGTTATTAGAACAGAATCTTCAAACTTAGTCCTAAGATAGGAGACACAGTATTTGCTTACAATGAAAGACTGTAGCTACTAGCATAAGGAATTTTGATCTGATGAAGATTGTTGGGAAAGCTGAAAAGCAGTCTGGCAGAAATTGGGGTTAGACCAGCATCTCACACCATACAGTGAGGTGAGATTCGAATGAACACATGACCTAGACTTGAAAGTTCACATTGCAAACAAATTAGAGGAGGAAGGAATAACCCATCTTTGGATTGCTCGATGGGGAGTGGCTCATAACCAAATAAGGGCTGGAGACAATACCAGAAGCTAAAATGGAAAATTCTGATTGCACGAAATTTGAAAGTTTTTGCACAAATGAAGCCAATGCAGCTAATATTAGAAGGAAAACTGTTAATGGGCAAAAATCCTTAAAATGAGTTTTTCTGAAAAAGGTTTCATTTCTAAGATATATAAGTATTAGAGCCATTCACCAGTTGAAAATGGTCAAAGGATATGCACAGGTAGTTCTCAGAGGAAGAAATTCAAGTTATCAATAGCTACATAAAAAATGCTTCAAATAAGTAAGAATTAGAGAATTATAATGAAAGCAACTTTGAGATTCTATTTTGCCCTCATTTGATTGGCAAAGTTGATGAAAACAAAAGTAAAATGACAAATGTCAGAGGGGCTATAGATAAACAGACATGTCGATGCACTGTTGGTAGAACTGTGAATTGACATTGCATTGACTTTCTGGAAAGCAATTTGGAACTGTGCCCCCAAATCACAAAACTGTATAAAGTTTCACTCAATGATAACACTAGTAGACCTATGCTGCCAAAGAGAACAAAGAAAGAGGAAAAGTGACCCACACAGAGAAAATGATGGATAGCAGCTCTTTTTGAGATGGCAAATACTGGAAACTGGGGAAGTATTCATCAATCGGGGCATGGCTGAATGAGTTATGGTAAGGAATGTGATGGAACACCATTGCACTGTAGAAACCTGGGAAGCCTTTTACAAGCTGATGTAGACTGAGGTGAACACAATGACAGCAACACTGTTAAAGGCAAACCACCTGAGGCACTCTGATCAGAGTAATGATCAAGTGAGACAAGATTTGTAGGTGCTTCATAGATTTTTTTCCCTCCATGATGTCCAATCAAGAGTCCAGGGAGTCCATGAAGAAGAATGGACTGCCTGAGAGCGGGAGGATGGATGTGCAGAATGGGTCAAATTTTTGGACACCAAGATGGGATTATGCATATTGGTAACAAGGCTTTTGTTCTTTTTCTTCCAGTGCAAAATGGGAATAAATGTTTGAAAATTGAAAAATAAGATTTAATTATAAAAAAAGACTTGGAACAGATTACAATCCCCTAGCTGGTGCCAGACTCAGGGCCCATGAGAGAATCTCCATCAGAGAATCCACCAACCTGAGCTCTGCTTACCCCCACCTTCTGCTCTAAGCATGATAATCTATCTGATCAATAGGACCCTTGCTTCTGGAAAGGGTGAGTCAGTTAGATGCTGGGTGGCTCTGCTCCCCACCCCTGGGATTGTCCGGAACCAAGATCTCTTTCCAGGGCACCAGTCCTCAATATGGTTGGAATTTATCCATTAGAATGTAAGCTCCCTGAGGGCAGGATGTGTCTCGCTTCTGCACTGGCATCATCTGTATTCAGAAGAGCCTGTCAAACATTAGGCTTAATAAATGGCTTGCTCATTCATTCACCCATCTGTTCATCGTGACCCCAGTGAGAGTGAGTTCCCCACTTTCTTCTACAATGGCCTATTCCCCTTCTGGACAGTACTCATTTTAGAAAGGTCTGCCTTATAAAAAGCCTCAGTCTGACCCTTTGCAAATTTGAATGTTGTCCCTAGTTCTGTCTTCTCATCTGAACCAAAGAAATCTAACCTTCCAAGTGACAACCCTCCAAATACATCTTCCCTCCTGCCTTCCAAAACATTCCTTCTCCATTCTAAACATGCCCAGTTTCTTCAACCAATATTTGAAGGATAGAGTCTCTGGGCCCTCACTGCCCTCTGTGCATTCTCTCTCAGTCATCTCCTTCCTTAACACCTTTGTCCTTGTCAACAACTTTGTCTCTTAGTCCATAGCCATCTCAACACCTGTGATCTGTACCTTCCTCCATGCCAACCCCAGCCACCCCCTTAGGTGTCATGACCTATCACTGTATCACCTCCATGCTCTTGAACAGTGACATTTCCTCCTCTGATGATAACAGTCTTTTATCTCTCCCATTCTTCAACCTCACCTCACTGAAATGCCCCCTTCCCCACTCCTTGTTCTGTTCTATCCTAGCTCTGGCCTCACTTCAGAGTCTTGATCCTATGAATGACCAGGTCAACTCTACACTGTCCTTTATTCTTTTTTTTAAGCAATTGGGGTTAAGTAACTTGCTCAAGGTTACACAGCCACGTGTTTCTGGGTGGGTGCTAAGTGTCTGAGCCCGGGATTCGATCTCCAGGTCATCCCAGCACTGGAGCCGGTGCTCTTACTAGCTGTGCTACCTGGCCACCCCAACTGTCCTTTACTCTTAAATACCTCATCCTTTTGCTTACTGCTGGTCAAGTCCAGGGCCACCCCCTCCATTCATCTTTGCTCCTACACCTGTGCTGCTGAGTGGAAGAAAGTCCTACTGCTGGGTAAATCTTGTGGCCCTCTACAAATTCATGTTATATGATCTTCTCCTGGCCCCCATTGCTACACACTAATCCTTTTATTCTTCATCACCATCTCAATTTCCCTCCTTCCCTCAGTGCTTCTTCTAGAGAGGTAAGTTACTTGGTCAGGGTCACCTGCCTAGTGCTGAAGGTATCCCACATGGCATGTGGGTCCCCCAGAACATTTACCCCAGGCTCAAGGTACACTGTAAGTCCCCAGTCACACAAAACCAAAGCTCAAAAGATCCTTGATTTGTTTACATACAAAGTCTCAGCACAAATTATAACAAATCCCTGGAACTGGTGGCATTATTCGAATTTGCACTCTTTATTTCCATTGGGTTGGAGCCAATTACCATTTTTTCATAATTATAACTTCAAATCATGTGAATTCAAATTTACACTGATTAGGACCTAACTTCCTTTTACAATTCAGCCAGATGCCACAATTAGCATATTATAGCATATTAAGAACATTAATGAAATAGCATATTAAGACCAGTAGTAGTAAGACATGTCCCTTCAAACCTGAGGCACATTCTCCTGTAGTTATATACAATGCCGGTGGGCAGAGTGAATCTGCATAAATATAACACACGAGTCATGAATGTATGGAACATGTGTAACCAGAGTACACGTGTGGTGCCACCCCAGTGATGGAGGGTCACTGATATCATCTAGTGATGGTGGCTGGGTCTGCTCCCTACTGGCCTCATGGTTGCCACATTTCTCTCTCCTGTTACCTTCTCAGTTTCTTCCTTTCAAGGCCATTTTGGCCTCTGTCTGATGGGGCAATTCCAGGGCTTAGGAAGTCTCCCTGATAAGAGCAGGGTGGTGGATCTTTAATCATGGCTCAAGAGCCACCAGCCAAAGGCCTTGCAACAAAAGCCAGGCAGAGTGACTGATGCTTAAGGTTGTGTATTCTTTTAACTTACTTCTTTCTGCTGGCAGGGCCAACACCTCTGTTCCAACCCTCTCTCTGACTTAGGGTTAGAAAGTCCCCATTTAACTTTAAACAGTTCCTAATTGTTAGCTTGTATTCTGCTCAAATCACTTGAGGACCATGTTCTAAAAAATCATAAAGGCTGTAGGCCTGATGTACCATCCCTTCCCTCAGCCCTCAAAACCTCTAGATTTGGCCACAAAAATTAATATGCCCAAGCTCAAAAGTTAAGCTGATAGTCTCAGTTCTGATCTTCTAGCTTCCAGGTCTACACTCCTGCCTTTTCATAGGACTGCAGTTTAGAGCAGGAAGGAACTTTGTAGGACATAGAGAGCAATATTTGCCCTTTATATTTGAGAACACAGAGACCCAGGAAGGTGATACTACTTGTCTAAGGTCACACAAGGGGGAGAGGAGTGATGAGTAGATCTGGGCAACTTTGCTTTAGAATATTTGCCAAGCCATGCCTTCTTCTGAGCTTCTGACTTCCCAACAGTCTTCCTGCTGACTTCTTCATGGTTCTTTGATCTTGGTTTTGTGTTTTTGGGGTTTTCTCTGTAGCAGAGGAAAGAAGGCTGACACCTCTGAGCTCCTCCTCCCTCTCCTTCCCCTCTTCCCCAGTGACGCTCTGAAGTTTGTGAACTTTTTAAAAAATCATTCTTGATAAATCTGTTTCAATACAATTGGTTTCCTTTGCAATTCTATGTATTTTATTTAATGCATTTAAAAGCAGTGTTCTGAGAAGAAGCCATGACTCAGGGTGCAGAATGGGACTTTTTTTTTCTACATAGCCATCATGATCATTAGTTTTACTTGACTATGTCATTACAAAGCTCCCCCCCCCCCAATTTCCCCGCCCCATTAAGGGAGGGGGTGAGAGAAAGAGATTTTTGTTCATTGAAATCTATAGAGCAACAGGCACCAGTCAGGCCCTGCTCTTTTAAACTAGATGGTTGCAGCAACCTGGTGGGGGCCCAGGAGCCATGACTAAAGTAAGCCAGTTAAGAAATATTGATTAAGTGCTCACGACACACACACACACACACACACACACACACACACACACACACAC
>NW_027185872.1:10558109-10585484 GCF_028583685.1 Petaurus breviceps papuanus | reverse complement strand
ACACACACACACACACACACACACACACACACACACACACACACCACAGAAAGTTAACAGACAAAAGCAAGAAAGAATGAAATTAACAGGCAGAGGCCATTTGTCTGGAGAGATGTAGGTTGTGAGAAGTTATCCATGGGACAAGGTTTCTAAATATGACTGAGGGAAAGAGTCATCTGACAGGCTGAGTGTGAGGATAGGAGATGTGTAGTGAATGTGCATATGGAGAGAGACAGAGACAGAGAGAGGCTTGGAGGAGGGGGCCGGGTCCTCAAGTCTTCCCTTCCCACAGGTGTGTCCTGCCCTCCATTCGATTCCTCCTCCTAAGGGCAGGATGACCTCCTACTACCGGAGCCCGAAGAGGCTAATGAAGCAGGACCCTTCAGAGACTTGGAGTCCGGGGTTGTGGGTTCGCGGGCCACCTTTACTATGCATAACCTTGGCCAAGTCCTTTCGCCTGTGTGGGCCTCAGTTTTCTCTTCTGCAAAAAGCGGGGGTGGGGAGGTTAAGCTCACTGGATAGCTCCTCGGGTCCTGAGAAGCCCGAAGTCTAAGAGCTTGGGTCAGGGTCTGCCTCAGGGTCAGTGTCGGGATGGGGGAGGGGACCGTCTGGAGGCTCGGGGAGGAGGCGGAGGTGATGGGGGTGGGAGGATGACCAGCAGTGACTCGGCACTGCAGCGGCTGCCAGACTGCCAGTCAGTCTGTCTGTCAATCCAGTCCTGCGGAGCCGCTGCGCAGAGGTCGAGGGCGGCCGGCGGGCTCGAGCTCCTCCCTCCGGCTCCTCCCTCCAGCCTCCTGCCTCCTGCCTCCTGCCTTCTGCCTCCTCCCTCCTCCCTCCTGCCATCGCCGCCGCAGCCGCCGCTGCAGCCGCCGCTGCCTGAGCTCATTCCAGAGGCCCGGGTCCTTAGCCCCAGCTGCTGTAGCTCCAGGTAACCCTCTCCGCTGCCCCTGACCGAGACCATGACAGTAACCGTGACGCGCCTCCTCTGGGCCTAGGAGCAGCCAGCCAGACGGACCCGCGCGAGGGCAGACGGGGGATGGGGGATGGGAGATGGGGGGGGAGGCAACCCCCTTTACCGCCTCCCCTCTCCCCGGACCCGGGAAGAGTGAGCAGGCCAGGGAAGTCCCTGCGCGCCCTCTCCAAGCAATCCCTTATTCCCTGGCTCTGAGGGAGGGGGACGTTTTCCAATGAGCCAGAGCCTGGAGAGCTGAGCTGTCCTGGAGGCCTGGGGATGCTGCTGCGCAAGCCTCCACCCTTGCCACACCCAGCCAGCTGCTTTGCACACTCCCTCTCCGTGCGGATGTGGGAACACTTTTCCTCTTTGAGGAAAAAAAAAAGCCTAGGCTTAGGCAAGGTGTGGGGGGGAGGGGTTGTCCTTTTAGCTCCTGACCCCCAGTTGCCTCCACCCTTGCCCCCTCCCGCTCTGTGCTCTTAGCTCCCCCCACTTGCAGGGAGGGTACCCTGAAGGTGTTGACTAGAAGTCTAGGGGTGATTCCGTGGTTAGACCCTTCCCCCACCTCCAGGGGCTCATGACTCAGAGCTGGGGGGAGAGGACCGAAAAGATGTGAGAATGAATCCGCTTGTTTATTTGGGGAGATTCATCACAAGTGCAGCCGGGAGGGTCCCCTGAGAATTCCTGCTTGGAATCCCCATAGCAGAAAGAACTCGTGCCCTTGGGCATCCTCTCCCCATTTTTTTCTCCAGAAAATGATGGACATCCCCTCACTGAGCTTGTCTTTCCTCCTCAGTCCCAAGTCACTGACGTCTTGTCATGAGAACAGGGCCCATTTCCTTGGCAGTCTAGGTATGAGTGCCTCAAGATTCACTGCCTTTCTTCTTCCCATCCCTATCCTTTGGCTATTTCCACAGCAGTAGAACCTTAGTTTCTGCCCTTAGAGTAAGGCCAAGAGACCAGTCTTGTGAATGTATTTCAGAAGCCATTAGGAAAACGGAATTCTGCTGGGAAATGAGGGGAGGGAGGGGGAAGGCTCCAGGTGGGCAGTTATCTTCAGCCATTGCTTGCCCATTGCTAAATTCAGATTATCAGGCTTCCCCTCATCTGTCAGCCTGCTCTCTGAAAAGCAAGAAAGGTGAGGGAAAGAATCAGCTGAGCAGAGGTCATTTCTTTGAAATTCTGATTTCCTTTGCATCTGTCCTTTTTTTCTTGTCAAGCCTGGTCACGTTCAAAGGTTTCAGCAGGTCATTTGATGGTGTCACTCAGTAAATCCTTGTTGGAAAGGCTAAGACAGCCTTCTGGTGGGCTGTATGATAGCTCTATCAGAGGAATTCAGAACTAGGATTCTGAATTCAAGGATTGGAGTCAGTGGTTTGTTGGCATCATGAAAAGAGGTCTGTAGTGGCCCTCCCTAGAGGTTGGCCCTTCTCTGTTCAGCATTGTTGTGAATGTCTTGGACCTAGCCATAGTTGGAATGCTGGACACATTGGACAGCACCAAGCTGGGCAGTCTGGTGTGTAGGTTGGAGTCCAATAGGCTGGATTGGTAGACAGAAATCTAAAATGATGTCTTCACAGGGAAGAAGAAAGTTTTACATTTGGATTCAAGAAATAAAGATGGGGGGCTAGACCTCTAGTGGAACCCTGGGTATTTTGATGGACTTTGGGTTGAGTCATCAAGGTGACAGGACAGCAGAAAAACCTGGAGAGGTCTTTGTATCCTGGTCAGATTAGGCATGGATCTTGGGTCAAGTTCAACACATTTGAGAAAGGACGTGGAAACGGGATTGTCCAGAGGAGGGAGGCCAGAATGATGATGGCCTCAGGTTCATTCATGGCAGGGGAGAATTGGGGAAAGGAGCCAAGGATGTTTAGCCTGGAGTAGGGAAGACCCTGGAGTGGGTGGAAGAATGGGAAAGAGGCTGATGTTCTCTGGCCCCTCATGGGAGAGGTGGTGTCAAAGATGTTTGCCTGTGAGTACAGAATTACGCTGAATGGGTAGAAATGGCCAAAAGGCCAATCTCAGCTGCACGTAAGAGAAGCCCTCCTGACTAGCAGAGCTGTCCCAACAAAGAAGGGGCTACCTGGAGAGGAAGTGGTTTCCCCATACTGGAAGTGCCCAAGTGGAGTGTAAATAGCTCCTGACTTGGGAGACTGGAGACTAAAGCCAGGCTTCTGATTCAGGTCTGGATTGGCCCAGGAGAGCTCTGAGGTCCCCTAAGTCAGGGAGTCAAGGTCATATGACCTTTCCTCCAACACAATATCCTTGATAAAATGATCTCTGAAACTGTCTTGGCAATCACTGCTTAGAGAGGTGAAGGGACCCTTAGAAATCCTCTGGCTGTACCGTCTCGTGATACAGATGAGGTAACAAGGGAGAAATTTGAACCCGGGGCACTTTCCTGTGAATGAGACGACCTAAAGAGAATGAAGTCTTCCCCATTGCTTCTAGGAGCTGATGTTTCCCCTGGCCTTGTTCCTCTGCTCTTTTCACAGACAGAAATGAGGTTTGAAAGGGCCCTCCTTGCTCACGTATCACGTGTGAGCACCCACATGCTGCAAGGCTTGTCCTTGGTGCCCAGACCATTAGGGAATATGGAGGTTTAGTGGTGGGAAGATATGTATGAAATGAAAAAGAATGAGCAGAACTAAGAATACACTAGGCACAGTGATGGAATCATGAGAATGGAAAACCAATTCCATGAAACAGCTCGCTGTGAAATCAGGACAACAAGGCTTCTCCTGTGAGAAAAGACAGAAAGTGCCCATCCTTCCTTTGGTTTGGGGAGATGGGGGAATGTGGGTGTGGAATATTGCAAACTCTACAACAGGTTGGTTTCTTGGTTTTGCTGAATTGTTGAAGGAAGGAAGGAAGGAAGGAAGGAAGGAAGGAAGGAAGGAAGGAAGGAAGGAAGGAAGGAAGGAAGGAAGGAAGGAAGGAGGGAAGGAGGGAGGGAGGGAGGGAGGGAAGGAAGGCCAAATAGTGCTTTGAGCCTTTGGAATGGTCCCTGAGGAAATATGAGGTAAGGTGTCTATCCATACTTGGGTTCTTTAAAATTCATTCCTATCCACTTGTACCTCTGTCCATTGTAACCATGTCAGGCTGCTCCTTGCTGCCTGTATTTCTGACTACATCCCAGTCTTGGCCCAATGGGTAAATGGCCTTCTTCCCATCCTGACCATTTTACCTGTCTCAAAAAAGACTGGGTAATCTTTTCCTATGGGCAAAGATTCATGACCACGTTAGTTCTGTAACATGCATTGTCCTAGTCTGCTGACTTCTCTTTGCTTTATTCCATACACAATAAATAAGTCTTAAGGAGAACCACATGGACTTTATATCTGCCATAGTGTTTCCTTTTTCCAATTCTTGGGAAGTACTAAAATAGTCACTCCATGATGACTCTCGTTGAAGACATTTTACTCCCTGAAACTATCCATTCCTTGAGAATCTTGCATGTTCACCCCACTTTCAATGGGATTTTTCTTGAAATGGCTCATTAGCATAGAGACATAGGATCTACCTTAAAATTAAGTTTTAAATATCTCTTTTAACCTTTTAGCCTTTATAATCCTGTGAATTGCTGCATTTTTTAAGTTGAATTTTAAGTTTTTAATTCTCTCCTTCCCACCTCCTCCTGCCCCCCACCCCACATTAAGAAGGTAAGAAAAAAACAGTTACAAATATAAATAGTAGAGCAAAATAATTCACTCATTAGCCATTTGCCAAAAAAGAAAGGGGAAAAAACATGCTTCCTTCTGCACTCAGACTCCATCAGTTCTCTCTCTGGAGGTGAGTGGGCAGCATACTTCATTCTTTGGAATTATGGGAACTCATTGTGTTGATCAGAGTTACTAAATCTTTCAAAGTTATCTTTACACTATTTATTCAAAGATATCTTTACACTATTGCTGTTATTGAATACATTTTCTTTCCTGGATCTGTTCACTTCTCTCTGCATCAATTCATATAAGTCTTCTCAGGTTTTTCTGAAACCATCACCTTTATTATTTCTTACAGCATAACAGTATTCCATCGCCTTCACATATCATAACCTGTTCAGCTATTCCCCAATGGATGGGCACCCCCTCTGTTTCTAGTTCTTTACCATCTGCCATAAATATTTTTGTACATATGGGTCCTTTTATTCTTTCTTTGATTTATATACTAGTGGTATTGTTTGAACAGTTTAAGAGCTTTTGGGGCGTGGTTCCAAATTACTTTCTAGAAAAGCTGGACCAGTTTATTCCTCCCCCAATTGTGTATTTATATACATGTTCCTCCATGTCTTTCCCAGCATTTTTCATTTTGCTTTTTTGTCAAGTTTGCTGATATTATGGGTTTGAGATAGGCCCTCAGAGTTGTTTTAATTTACATTTCTATAAGTATTAGTGAATTCTTGCATTTTTTATATGACTTGATAACTGGATTTCTTCCTCTGAAGTTTGCCTATTACTATCTTTTGACAATGTAATTATTGGGAAAATGGATTTTGTTCTGACAAATTTGACTTAGTTCCCTATACATCACAGAAATAAGACCTTTTCCAGATCAACTGGCTGCAAAGACTTTCCTCAAATGTTCTTTTTCTTCTAATTTTAGCTGGTTCTGTTTGGGCAAAAACTTCTTGATTTTATGTAATCAAAACTGCCTATTTTCCTTTGTGTGAAATGATTTCTCTTTTGTCTGACCAGGAGCTTTTCCCCTATCCAAAGATCTGACAAGTCATTTTTATAGGCTCCCTCATGTGCTTATGATACCACATTCCATGTCTAAATCATGTGCCCATTTGGAGCTTATCTTGGCATAAGGTGTGAGATATTGGTCTATATCTAGCTTTTGCTGCACTACTTTCTAGTTTTCTCAGTAGTTCTGTCAAATAGTGAATTCTTGCTCCAACACGTAAGATCTCAGGTTTATTGAACCCAAGGTTACTGCATTCACTAGTTTATGTTTAGTGTGTGCCTAAACTATTTCACTGATCAACCTTCCTACTTCTTACCTAGTAACAAATTCTTCTTGATGATTATGGCTTTGTAGTATAGTTTGAGAACTGGCACTATAAGACTTCCTTCTTTTATTTATTTTTTTAATTGTTTGTTTATTTATTTTTAGTTTTCAACATTTGTTTCCACAATATTGAATTGTTTCCAAATTTGAGTTACAAATTTTCTCCCCATCTTTCCCCTGCCCCCCACCCCAAGATATCGAGCTTACTGAATACCCCTTCCTCAATCTTCTCTCTCTTATATCCTCCCCCATTCCCCCCTAACTTTCTAGTAGGTCAAGATGGATTTCTATATCCCAGTGTCTCTATATCTTATATCCCAGTTGTATGTAAAAAACCAATATTTTTAAACGTTTGTTTTTAAAACTTTGATTTCCAGATTCTTTCCCTTCTTCCCTCCTCACCTACCCCCACTGGGAAGACAAGCAATTCAATATAGGTTGTACATGTGCAGTTATACAAAACGTTTCCATAATAGTTACATTGTGAAAGGACTAACTGTATTTCTCTCCATCCAATCCCACCCCCCACTTATTCTATTTTATCTTTTACCCTGTCCCTTTTCAAAAGTGTGTGCTTCTAACTACCCCCCATTCTGTCCTCCCTTCTGTCATCCCCCCTCTTATCCCCTTCCCCCCTACTTTCTTGTAGGGTAAAATACCCAATTGAGTGTGTATGTTATTCCCTCCTTAAGCCAAATTCAATGAGAGTAAGGTTGTCCCATTCCCTTTCACCTTCTTGTTCTTCCCTTCCAAGGTAACAGTTTTCTCTTGCCTCTTTTATATAAGATAATTTACCCTATTCTATCTCTCCCTTTCTCCTCCCATTATATTCCTCTCTAATCTCTTGATTTTATTTTTTAGATACCATCCCTTCCAGTTCAATTGATCCTGTGCCCTCTGTCTATGTATACATGTACACATATATACACATACTTACATATGTACTTATACAGACATACACCCTCCTATACTTACATATATATGTATGTATACACACACACACACACATATATATATATATATAATATTCCCTTCAACTATCCTCATACTGAGAAAAGTCTCATGAGCTACAATTATTATTTTTTCATGTAGGGATGTAAATAGTTCAACTTTTATTAAGTTCCCTATAATTTCTTTTTCCTATTTGCCTTCTCATGTTTCTCTTGCTTCTTGTATTTGAAAGTCAAATATTCTTTTCAGCTCTGGTTTTTTCATCAAGAATTCTTGAAAGTCCTCTACTTCATTGAATTACCATATTTTCCCCTGAACACTATACTCAGTTTTGCTGGGTAGGTGATTCTTGATTTTAATCCTACCTCATTTGGCCTCAGGAATATCATATTCCAAGCCCTTCAATCCCTTAATGTAGAAGGTGCTAGATCTTGTTATCCTGTCTGTGTTTCCTTAATACTAAAATTGTTTCTTCCTGACAGCTTGTAATATTTTCTCCTGGAACTGGGGACTCTAGAATTTGGCTATGATATTCCTAGGGTTTTTTTTGGGGGGGGGCGTCTTTTTCAAGAGGTGATAAGTGAATTCTTTCAATTTCTATTTTGCCCTCTGGTTCTAGAATATCAGGGCAATTTTCCTTGAAAATTTCTTGAAGGATTATTTACAGGTTCTTTTTTGATCATGGCTTTCAGGTAGTTCAATAACTTTTAAATTATTTCTCCTGGATCTATTTTCGAGGTCAGTGGTTTTTCCAATGAGATATTTCACATTGCCTTCTATTTTTTTAATTTTTTAAATCTGTTTTATAGTATCTTGATTTATCATAAAGTCATTAACTTACATTTGCTCCAATCTAATTTTGAAGGAATTATTCTCTTCAGTGAGTTTTTGAAATTCCTTTTCCATCTGGGCAATTAGACTTTTAAGGCATTCTTCTCCTCATTGGCTTTTTGGGCATCTTTTGCCATTTCAGTTAGTTTATTTTTAAGGTGTTATTTTCTTCAGTATTTTTTGGGTCACCTTTAGCAGGCTGTTGGCTCACTTTTCATGATTTTCTTGCATTATTTTGATCCTTTTCGTCCCCAAAAAAGCATTCTATGGTCTGATTGTGCTTCCTCTGCTTGCTCATCTTGCCAGCCAATTACTTGGTTTTTTAGCTCTTTACCAGGGTAGAAGTCTGCTTCCAGAGTGGAGAGCCTTGTCCCAAATTGCTGGGGTTTTAGCAAATGTTGTCAGAGGTGTGAGAAGGGTGCCCTCTCTACAGCCACCACAAGCTCTAGCTCACTGGCCACACACCCCAGGACCACTGCCCAAGTTTGTGACTTAGATTCAAGCAGGTAAAAGCAAGAATGATTACCATCTGAATGGTTGCTTTGTCCCCCTAAAATCTGCAGGCCAGGAGCTTCAGAGACAGCCATGCAGCAGCAGCTGCTGAGCCTCTACCACCTCTCACCCTGGGGGCAGGGACCAGACCACGCTTTTCCATTGCCCAGTTCCAACAGAGTTCCCCACTGACCTTTTACTTTCTCTTTGGCATTTATGGGTTGGGAAGTTTGGAAACTGCCACAACTGCCAGTGATTCACTCTCCTGTAGTCTGCTCTGGCCAGTCTGGGCTGCTCTTCAAGCTCAGCATGGCTCATGCAGGACTGTGCTCAGCTCCCAGTCTGGTACAATAGACCCTTTCTGTCAGCTTGTCAGGCTGCCTTACCAGTGGGAGATTTGTTTCTCTCTGTCACTTTGTGTGTTATGTAGCTCTAAAATTTGTTTAGAGTCATATTTTATAGGTATTGAAGATAGTTAGGGGGGGAGCTCACATAATTTCCTGCTTCTACTCTGCCATCTTGGCTCTGCCCCTGTAAGGCTCCCTGTCCCATTTTTTCATGGATTCCTTTGATATTCTTTACTTGTTCCCTAAGATAAATTTTTTAATTATTTTTTTTCTAGCTCTATAAATTAATGGTAGTTTGATTGGTATGACACTGAATAACTAAATTAATTTTGGTAGTAGTAATTTTTTGTTATATTGGCTTGGTCAACCCATGAGAAATTAATATTTATCTGATTATTTTGATCTGTTTTCATTTGTTTGACTAGTGTTTTATATGTGTGTGTGCACATGTGTGTGTTTGTGTTTTGTAAATATATGTGCTCATATATTTCCTGTGTGTGTCTTGGCAGGCAAATCCCCAAATACCTTATATTCTTTGTTCTTATTTTAAGTTGAATTTCTCTTTCTATCTGGGTTTTCTTGGTAACATACAGAAATACTGATGATTCATGTAGGTTTATTTTATAACCTGCAACTTTGCAGCAGTAGTTAATTGTTGCAATTAATTTTCAGTTAACTCTCTGCAATTCTCTAAGTAAACCATCATATAATTTCTAAAGTTTGTTAGTTTTGTCTCCTATTTTCTTATACTTGTTTTAATTAATTTTTCTTGTCTTATTGCTATAGCTAGCATTTCTAGTACAATACTGAATCATCATGGTGAAAATGGACATCCTTGTTTTATCCCTGATCTTACTGCAAAGGCTTAGAGATAATGTTGGCTTCTGGTTTTAGACAGATACTACTTAACATTTTTAGGTACTGATCCTTTCTAGTGTTTTCAACAGGAATGTTTTTGGGTTTGTTTGTTTGTTTTTGCTTTTTGGAGGGCAATTGGGGTTAAGTAACTTGCCCAAGGTCACATGGCCAGTTTTTGGGTTGTGTCTGAGGCTGGATTTGAACTCAGTTTCTCCTGACTCAGGGTCTGGTACTCTACTCACTGTGCCACCTGGCCACCCCAGGAATGGTTTTTGTAGTTTCTTAAAATTCTTTTCTTCATCTATTGAAAAAAATACGATTTTTGTTGTTTTTGTTATCAACACAGTCGATTATGATTATCATTTTCCTAATATTGAATCACCTGTTCATTTCTGGTATAAATCCAACCTGATCATCATGCATGAAATATTACTTTAGTCTCCATGATAATATTTTATTTAAAATTTTACATCAATATGCATTAGAAAATTGATCTAGAATTTTCTTTTTCTGTTCTGACTCTCTCTGGCTTAGGTATCAAAATCATATTTATATGAATTTAGTAGTGTCCTTTTTTTTAATCCTTTTTTTCCTGAACAGTTTGTGTAGTATAGGCATAGTTTTTTTATAAATGTTGGATGGAATTCAC
The DNA here is from genome assembly GCF_028583685.1 of Petaurus breviceps papuanus. NCBI lineage: Eukaryota > Metazoa > Chordata > Mammalia > Diprotodontia > Petauridae > Petaurus > Petaurus breviceps. Next base: position 10,575,391 of record NW_027185872.1, on the reverse strand, counting down.
TACTATTTGGTAAATACATCTGGTCCTCGGTTACTGCCCATCCCTGCTTTGGAAATTCATTTATGACTTCTTCAATTTCTTTTTCTAAGACAGGGTTATTTGAGTATTCTATTTCTTGATTTTGTTATTTTGTACAATTTATACTTTTGTAAATATTCATCCATTTCGTTTAGATTGTTGGTTTTATTGACACAGTTGAATGAGATAGTCCCTAATAATACCTTCTTCATTGGTTGTGAATTCACCCTTTTTCATTTTTGGTACTGGTAATTTGTTGTTTTAACCAAACTAGTCAGTAGCTTATCTATTTTATTATTTGCTTTTTTTAAAAAAGGTCTTAGTTTTATTTGTTTACTTTTTTAAACTTTCAATATTATCCTTTGTGTTTCAACAGTTCTATTTTGGTGTTTAATTAGAGGTTTTAAATTAGTTTTCTTGTAATTTTTTAGTTGCATGAACAATGTGTTGATCTGTTCTTTCTTGTTTTTCTTTATTAAAGTGTTAAGTAATAGAAAATTTCCCCTAAAATATTGCTTTGACTGACTCTCACAAATATTGTGTTATTGTTGTTATTATCTTTAATGAAATTATTGATTGATCCTATGGTTTGTTTCTTGACCCATTCAGTCTTCAGGATTGTTATTTAGTTTCTGATTGATACTTAATCATTATTTAAGAGGCATTTTACTAAATGTATTTTATTGCAATAAGGTTGGAAAGAGATATATGTAATATTTATGCCCTTCTGCATTTGGCTGTAAGGTTTTTAATTTCCTAATACATGGTCAATTTTTGTGAAGGTATCAAGATGGGTGAGAAATATGTGCACTCTTTTCTATCTCCATTCAATTTAACCTCTCTAAAATTTTATTCTGGCCCTTCACTTATTTCTTTTGTTTTTGGTTAGATTTATCTAGGTCTGAGAAGGGGTAAATTGAAGTTCTCGCTATTTTGGTTTTGTTGTCTATTTCTCTCTCTAAATTCATTTAAACCTTTTTTTTAAAAAATCATTTAACCTTTCCTTTAAGAATTTTGATGCTATGCCATTTGGTGCATATAGGTTTAATGTTGATACTAATTCATCATTTATGTACCTCTCTATCTGAGATTATTACTACCCCTGCTTTCCTCCCACCTTGGTTGAAGCATCATAGATTCTACTCTACCGCTTCATTTTATCTCTGTGAATATCTTTCTGTTTTAAGTCTATTTCTTCTAAACAATATTATTGGATTCTGGTTACCAGGTCATTCTGCTGTACTCTTCCATATCAGTGAATTCATCCCACTCATATTCACACTTATGATTGCTAACAGTGTTTCCCTCCATTCAATTCTCTTAAAATTTCCTTCTCTTTTTTCTCACCCCTTCTTCTTCATCTTCTTTTTTTTTAAGTGTGAAGTCATTCAAAACATACTTCTGTGTCAGTCATGTTGGGAAAAGAAAAAGCAAGAAAAATTTAAAAAGTTAAAAAAATATGCCTCAATGTTCACTGTGTTCATCAGTTCTCTCTCTGGAGGTGGATAGAATTTTTCATCATGAGTCCTTTGGAATTATTATATATGATTGTATTGTTCAAAGCAGTTGTCTTTCACAATTGATGATCACTATAACATTGCTTTTACTGTGCACAATGTTCTTCTGATTCTGTTCACTTCACTTTGCATCATTTCATGTAAGTCTTTCCAGGTTTTTATGAAACCACCCCCCTTATCATTTCTTCTAACACAATAGTATTCTTTCATGATAATTTACTACAATTTGTTGAGTCATTCCCCAGTTGATGGGTATCCCCTCAATTTCCAATTCTTTGTCACCATGTTTCACCAAGCACCAAAGCATCCTCAGGGTGGCTGCCAACACAATCAAACATATCATTTACCTAGTTCAGGGGAAAAAGTCAGCACTCTGAACTTCAGAGTATACAGACAGGTTACAAGCAGAAGTTACAAGAAGACAGAGAAACAGATCAAGCAGACAGGCTTCCAACTGTCCAACCATTACATCCATACCTAGTCACAGTTACCAGAGAAGGAAGCATCAACATCTGGCTTTTCAAAGCCGGGGGGCTCAACAGCTGCCCAGAATCTTGTCTGGTCAAATCACACAACACTTCTCAAAGTGAGCCCCAAAGCAAAGCCTCACATCAGGGTTTATATAACCTCTCCTGGCTCAGAGAATGTAACAACCCTCTTCACCCACTGCCCAATTAAAAAGCATTCCTGAAAACCAAGCCTCCCACCACAGGCTCCAGGTGCACTTAAGCCTATCAAAGGGCCAATGGGCAGGGAAGATCTTAAATTCCCATTCCCATAACACATCACGAAAAGAGATGCTCTAAATATTTTGTACATTTAGGTCCTTTTCCTTTTTTTGATATCTTTGGGATACAGACCTAATAGTAGTATTGCTGGGTCAAAGGGAATACACAGTTCTATAGCCCTCTAGTTATAGGTCCAAATTACTCTTCAGAATGGTTGGATCAGTATCCCTATTTTTCCATATCCCCTGTAGAATTTGTTATTTTCCTTTTCTGTCATGTTAGCCAATCAAATAAATGTGTGGTGGTACCTCAGAATTGTTTTAATTTGTATTTCTCTTAGAGCATTTTTTTTTTAAATATGTGAATTGATAGCTTTGATTTCTTCTTCTGAAAACTGCCTTCTGGGAAAAAAAAATCCTTCGACCATTTATCAATTGAGGAATGGGTCTTATTTTTATGAACTTAGCTCATTTCCCTATGTTATTTTAGAAATGAGGTCTTCATGAGAGAAACTTGCTATAAAATCCACCCTCTGCAGTTTCCTGAATTCTTTTTCTTCTAATTTGGCTATACTTTTTAAAAATGGAAAACCTTTTAAATTTCGTATGATAAAAAATTATCCATTTTACCTCCCATGATTCCCTCTATTTCTTGCTTGATCATGAAATCTTCGCTTAACCATAGATCTGACAAGTAATCTTTTTTCCCAGGCTCTCCTAATTTATTTATGGTATCACCCTTTGTTTCTAAATCAGGTACCCATTTTGACCTTATCTTGGTATAGGGTGTGAGTCTCATACTATGAGATATTAGTAAATGCCTAGTTTCTGCCAAACTGCTTTCTTTCCAATTTTCCCAGTATGTTTTGTCAAATAGTGAATTCTTGCCTCAAAACTTGGATCCTGGGGTTTATTAAACACTAGATTACTATCATGGTTTATTTCTGTATTTTGTATTAATTAATTAATGTATTTCACTGATCCACCATACTGTACCAGATTGTTTTCAGGATTACTGCTTTGCAATATAGTTTCAAATCTGTTACTACTAAGACACTTTCATTCACATTTTTCATCAATTCTCTTGATATTCTTAACTTTTTGTTCTTCCAGATAAATTTTGTTATTTTTTAAGTTCTAAAAATAATTCTTGGTATTTAAATTGATGTAGCACAAAATAATTTCTGTAGAATTTTAATTTTTATTATATTAGCTTGGCCTGCCCATAAGCGATGAATATTTCTCCATTGTTTATATCTGTCTTTATTTGTGTGGAAAATGTTTTGCAATTGTATTCATAAAGCCCTTGGGTTTGTCTTGGCAGGTAGTTTCCCAAGCATTTTATGTTGTCTCCAGTTATTTTTAATGGAATTCACTTTCTAGCTCTTCCTGTTGGGTTTGTTGGCAATATACAGGCATGCTGATAACTTATGTGGGTTTATTTTATTATCTTGCAACTTTGTTAAAGTTGTTGTTTTAACTGGTTTTTGAGTTGGTTCTCTAAGTGGTCATTCTGTCATCTGCAAAGAGCGATCATTTGGTTTCCTTATTGCCTTTTCTTATTCCTTCAATTTCTTTTTCTTGTCTTGTTGTTATAACTAGCATTTCTGGTACCATATTGAATAATAGTGGCGACAATGGACATGCCGTATCTCTTTTCATCCCCCTCTGATCGTACTGGGAAGACTTCCAGTGTGTCCCATAACAGATGCTGCTTGCTCCTGATTTTAGACAGATGCAGCTTATCATTTTTAAAAAAGCTCCATTGATTCCTATGTTTTCTAAAGTTTTAAATAGGAACGAGTGTTGGATTTTGCCAAAACCTTTTTCTGCATTGATTCATCTAATCATAGTATTATAATTTTGGCTGTTGATATAATCAATTAGGCTTATAATTTTCCTGATGTTGCCGCAGCCCCGTGTTCCTGGTATGACCCTCCTGGTCATGGTGTATGATCTTTGTGATATATTGCTGTACTCTCCCTTCTCCCTTCTGGGAAATGCTTCTCCTCTGCCCTGACTTTTCATGGTAGCCCTTGCTTATTGACCTGGAGCCAGAAGGGACCTTAGAAGCCAGTCAGTCCAACCCAGTCATTATACAGATGAGGAAGCTGAGGCCCAGAGAGAGGAAATGTCCCAGAGTTCTTCAGAGACAGAGCCGAGTGTGAATGCACAACCTCCAACTCCAAACTCAGGATGATTTCCCCTGGGCCTTGAAGCCTCCCATTGACCTTAAAATAAATGGTCGAATGGGGGTCAGCCCCAGGGACTGCTGGGAAGGCGAATCTGGCCATGTTCATACTCTCCATGGACCCTGACAAAGGAAGAAGAGGGGACTGACCCTCGGAAGTCCAAACTGCTGAGTGACATGACAGAAGGGGAGGGGTGCAGGGGGATAGAGCACTAGTCCTGGAAGACCTGAGCTCCTCAAACCTGGCCTCAGACATTCACTAGCTGTGTGCCCCTGGGCAAGTCCCTTCACCCTGTTTGCCTCAGTTTCCTCATCTGTAAAATGGGGTCATAATAGTGCCTGCCTCTCTAGGTGTTATGGAAGATCAAAAGAGACATTTGTCAAGTGCTTAGCACAGAGCCAGCCCACAGTAGGTGCTACAAATACAAATGCCTTCCCCACCCCCACCCCCCAGGCTGTTTTCCTCCTTTGTGTAATGTTTATGAGATTGGGACCAGGGGAAGTGCAGCTTGTCCAGCTTTCAGTGAAAGTTTAATGAACTGCTAAAGGTTAATTGACCCTCAAAGTAACATTGCCCCAAAGCCTGGGTGAGCCAAAGCAATGTTGACCATTGAGGTTGTAAAAAGAATAATGGCTCAAACAGAGAGAGTGGGGAGGAAAGTTAGGAATGCCTGAGAAAGAGTGGAGGAGTCAAAACCTTCCAGGGCATAACCCTAGGGCACCTGGGTGGTACCCAGGAGAGAGCAAATCTGGCTTCAGTCACTTACTAGCTGTGTGACCCTGGACAAGTCCTTTCACCCTGTTTGCTTCAGTTTCTCATCTGTAAAATGAGCTGGAGAAGAAAATGGCAAACCACTCTGTGCCAAAGCATCTGTGCCAAGAAAAACCCAAATGTGGCCATGGAGAATCGGACATAACTGAGCCACATTCCAGGAGGGCTGAGGCAGGAGAGACGGGAGAGGAGATTCAGGATGAGGGGCAACAAGGGACCCTTTGGCTGGGAATTGCAGCCTCCATCCCAGTGTTGTCCATTTAAACAAGTACCAGGAAATTTATTGGGGGGGGGGGGGGTGGGAGTGTGTGGAAGTGATGGGAACTTTATAAGGAAGTAATCACTCCACCTGAGTTTGGGATAGAGGAGAGGACAGCCAAACCCCCCTTGGCCCCTAGATTTGGGGAAAGCAGAATCCCAAAGGTTCAGAGGAAGGAAGGCCAGGATCCCATGGGTAGAGGCATAGGAGAAGCCTGCCCACCCAGGATGGGAAGCACAAGAATGTCATTCTGAAGACCCAATGGGAGAAGGGCAGAGGATATTGTGAAAGACCAATGGGGAAGCTCAGCAAACCTGGGACCTCCTAGGTGCTCTCAGAAGGTGGGAGCCGGGGCTGCCTCAGAGGAGGATCCCCAGGGGGTGGCCCAATCTATAAGAATCAGGAGCTGAGGCTGCAAAGGAAAGCAGGGGCAAGACTTGTTGACTTGTTTCTTGGCTGTCTTGGGGAAGAGGAAGATAAAAGAGGAAGGAGACAAGACTGCTCATACCTGCCTCAGAGAGAAGGGATGCTAGTGAGGACAAGCTCCTCAGCTTCCCTTTTACCTGTTTTCTCCACTAAGGAGATTGATCTTTGGACTGGGAAGAACAAATAGCCCTGATGACTCGATGGCTAAGATAAGATGATGGGAGAGGGAGCAGCTAGCTGCCCTGGTCAAGTTCAGGTGGCCCAGCCCTGGTAGACTCTACCCCAGGCACTGATAGAGCCAGAGAGGTTATGCCTGAACCTCTGTAGTGGGCTCCTGACTGGGGAAAAAGCCCTCAAATACAGTGATAAGAGAAAGCCATGAAACTGAAACTGAGAAAGAGGGAAGCCTGGACATGGGGACCTCTTACCCATTATAACTTAGACCCTAAGTCATAGCTTAGATGCTGTGACTGATGAAAGCCACAAGAAGATATGTAACTGGTACGTGATCAGTACACAAAACGTGTGTTTGGGCATACCATTGGCTTAATACCCAATCTCGTCACCACGAAAGCCCCTCAAATATCCACCAGGTGGATAGCACCCTTTGACTCCTCTTCCCTTTGTCCAATTTCTATAATTATCACTGGACTTTCCTGGGGTCTTTTCTGGGGGAACCACTGAATTGTCTGGCAGCCCCCATTTGTAAGGATTTATAATGATTGGTTAAACTCCTATAATCCATCTGGAGCCTGATGGCCTCTTCCTTTGGTTTCAAAAGTCACCCCATGGTTATGGGGGAGCGACAGGATTCCTGAATTGGGGAGTTCCAGACTTTACATCTGTCAAGGATATTTTTAAGAGTATGGACTGGAGAAAGATGAAAATCCCATTTTGAGGGTGGAGATTGGTGGGGGGATGAAATCTGCAAAGTCCAGAGCAGTGAGATTGACTGCTATTCTTGGTAAAACTCTGGAACTTATTATTAAAGGGATGGTTGGAAAGGTCTAGAGAAGGAAACAACGTGAGCCCCCATGAAGATGAAGTCAGGAAAGATGAGTCAGGGGCTGCTGTTTAAAAGTTCACCTTCACAAAGTCTGTCTCATGCTATTGTTGTGGGAAGTTTGGAGCAGTGTGGACTCCTTGCAAATTTGGCAGGGGGATCCCATGGTGGTGAGTGACTGGACCCAAAGAGTAGCCGTCAGTGATCGAATTGCTGAAAGGTCTGGGGGCTTCCAAGAGAGCACTGTCCAAATGCCTCAGAAGGCTTGCAATCAAATGCTCAGGACATTGGAGGTGGGATCCTTGCTCAGGTCCAGGTTGGACTCGATGGCCACTGATGTCTCTTCCTGTAATTATGTGGTTTTGTCAACTGGACAACATGCATTGTTCTTCTCTTTGTGCTTCCTGAGGGACTGCTAGTTAAGCTGAACTCTTGGTGCTTGGGGAGCTCAGCGAGGAGGCTCAGCAGGGTTCTGAGGGTTTGAGACAATTAGCATGATGTCTCCCCACCTGTCATCTATGGACTCTCTCTCTCTCTCTCTCTCTCTCTCCCTCTCCCTCTCTCCCTCTCCCCTCTCTCCCTACTTTAGGTAACAAAATCATAGAAAGAACTTTAGTAGAACTCCTTCTTCACCTATTTTTGAATAGTTTGCATAGTATTAGAATTAATTGTTCTGTAATTTTTTTGTAGAATTCATTTGTAAATCTATTTGATCCTGTTTCTTTTTCCCTCTTTAGAAGTTCATTTATGTCTTGCTCAATTTCTTTTTCTGACAGGGTTATTCTAGACAACTTATACTTTTGTGAATATTCACCCATTTCATTTACCTTGTCAGTTTTATTGGGATATAATTCGGCAAGATAGTTCCTAATAATTGCTTTAATTTCATCATCATTAGTGGTATGTTCACCCTTTTCATTTTTGATACCAGTAATTTGGTTTTCTTCTTTTAATATTATCAGATTAACCGGAGATTTATCAATTTTACTGTTTTTTTTTCTCACATAAAAACTAGCTCCTAGTTTTATTTATTGTTTCAAAGGATTTTTTTTTACTTTCAATTTTGTTACTTTCTCCTTTGACTTTCAGGATAACTATTTTGGTGTATAATTGGGAATTTTAAATTGGTTCTTTTTCTAACTTTTTTAGTTGCATGTCTAATTCATTGATGCTCCTTTTCCCCCTTTTATTAATGAAAAGATTTAGAGATGTAAAGTTTCTCCTACGTACTTTTTTTTAGCTGCATCTCACAAATTTTAGTATGTTTTCTCCTTTTCCTTAATTTTTTTTTAAGCGATCGGGGTTATCTAACTTGCTCAAGGTTACAGGACCAGTTATTTCTGGGTGTGGTGTTGAGTGTCTGAGCCTGGGATTCAGTCTCCAGGTCATTCCAACACTGGAGCCGGTGCTCTTACTTGCTGTGCTACCTGACCGCCCCTTTCCTTAAAATTTTTAATGAAATTTTTGATTAGTTCTATGATTTGTTCTTTGGCCCACTCATTCTTTAGGATTAGATTATTTAGTTTCCATTCATTTTTAATCTAATGCTTTCAAGATCTCTTATTGAATGTAATTTTTATTGCATTACGGTCTGAAAAGGGCACACAATATTTTTTTTTCATTTTTTATTTGTTTATTTTTAGTTTTCAATATTCATTTTCATAAGATTTTGAGTTAAAAATGTTCTCCCTAACTTTCCCCTACCCCACATCCCAAATTAGCAAGGCTCCTGAGTACTCCTTCCCCCAATTTGTTCTCTCTTATATCCTCCTCCATCCCCTCTCTAACTTTCTATTAGGGCAAGATGGATTTCTGTTACCTAGTATCTGTATATTTTATTTCCCAGTTGCCTGTAAAAAACAAACTTTTTTTTTTACATTTGTTTTTAAAACTTTGACATCCAGATTCTTTCCCTTCTTCCCTCCTCATCCACCCCCCACTGGAAAGATAAGCAATTGTAAATTGTAAATTTACACATTGTAAATGTGTATTTACCCAAGACACTTGGATAGTAGTTATATTGGGAAAGATGAACTATATTTCTCTCCATCCTAGCCTGTACCCCACTTATTCTATTTTCTACTTTGACCTAGTCCCTTTTCAAAAGTATGTGCTTCTAACTATCCCCCCCCCTCATTCTGCTCTCCCTTCTATCATCCCCACTCTTATCTCTTTCCCCCCTATTTTCCTGTAGGGTAAGATACCCAATTGCGTGTATATATTATTCCCTCCTGAAGCCAAATCCAATGTAAGGTTGATCCATTCACTTTCACCTTCCTGCTCTTCCCCTCCATTGTAACAGTTTTCTCTTGCCTCTTTTATATGAGATAATTTACCCTACTCTATCTCTCCTTATCTTCTCTCATTATACTCAACTCTTAATTTTATTTTTTAGATATCATCCCTTCCTATTCAACTAATCTTGTGCCCTCTGTCTATGTATACATATATACACACACTCACATATGTATTTATACACACATACAATATCCTATATAAACATATATATGTATACATATATATATATATATTCCCTTCAACTATTCTCATACTGAGAAAAGTTTCATGAGCTACAATTATCATTTTTCCATGCAGGGATGTAAATAGTTCAACTTTAATAAGTTCCTTATAATTTCTTTTTACTGTTTGCCTTCTCATGTTTCTCTTGCTTCTTGTATTTGAAATTTTTTTTCAGCTCTGGTTTTTTCATCAAGAATTCTTGAAAGTGGGGCAGCCAGGTAGCACAGTGAGTAAGAGCACCTGCTCCAGTGTCGGGATGACCTGGAGATGGAATCCTGGGCTCAGACACTTAGCACCCACCCAGAAAAACCTGGCCGTGTAACCTTGAGCAAGTTACTTAACCCCGATTGCTTAAAAAAAAAATTCTTGAAAGTCCTCTACTTCATTGAATAAACATATTTTTCCCCTGAACATTATACTCAGTTTTGCTGGGTAGGTGATTCTTGATTTTAATCCTACCTCCTTTGACCTCAGGAGTATCATATTCCAAGCCCTTCAATCCCTTAATGTAGAAGCTGCTAGATCTTGTGTTATCCTGACTGTGTTTCCTTAATACTCAAATTTTTTTCTTCCTGACAGCTTGTAATATTTTCTCCTTGACCTGGGAACTCTGGAATTTGGCTATGATGTTTCTAGGAGGTTTTGGGGGGGGATCTTTTTCAAGAGGTTAGTGAATTCTTTCAATTTCTATTTTGCCCTCTGGTTCTAGAATATCGGGGCAATTTTACTTGGGAATTTCTAGGGGGATGATTTCTAGGTTATTTTTTTTATCGTGGCTTTCAGGTAGTCCAATAATTTTTAAATTTCTCTCCTGGATCTCTTTTTGAGGTCAGTGGTTTTTCCAATGAGATATTTCACATTGCCTTCTATTTTTTTTTCCATTTTTTTGGCTCTGTTTTATAGTATCTTGATTTCTCATAAAGTCATTAGCTTACATTTGCTCCAATATAATTTTGAAGGAATTATTGTCTTCAGTGAGTTTTTGAAATTCCTTTTCCATCTGGGCTATTAGGCTTTTTAAGGCATTCTTCTCCTCATTGGCTTTTTGGGCGTCTTTTGCCATTTCAGTTAGTCTATTTTTAAGGTGTTATTTTCGGGTCTCCTTTAGCTGGCTGTTGGCTCACTTTTCTTTCTCTTTTTTTTTTCCTTTTTTTTTGGAGGGCAATTGGGGTTAAGTGATTTTCCCAAGGTCATATGGCTAGTTTTTATTTTAAGTGTCTGAGGCCAGATTTGAGCTCAGGTCCTCCTAACTCCAGGGCCATTGCTCTACTCACTGCACCACCTAGCTGCCCCCATCTTACTTGATTTTCAAAATCTTTCTTGAGCTCCTCCATGGCCTATAACCAGTTCATATTTTTCTTGGAAGCTTTTGATGCAGGAGCTTTGCCTTTGTTGACTTATTCTGGTTCCATGTTTTGATCCTTTTCGTCCCCAAAAAAGCATTCTATGGTCTGATTGTGCTTCCTCTGCTTGCTCATCTTGCCAGCCAATTACTTGGTTTTTTAGCTCTTTGCCAGGGTAGAAGTCTGCTTCCAGAGTGGAGAGCCTTGTCCCAAATTGCTGGGGTTTTAGCAAATGTTGTCAGAGGTGTGAGAAGGGTGCCCTCTCTACAGCCACCACAAGCTCTAGCTCACTGGCCACACACCCCAGGACCACTGCCCAAGTTTGTGACTTATATTAAAGCAGGTAAAAGCAAGAATGATTACCCTCTGAATGGTTGCTTTGTCCCCCTACAATCTGCAGGCCAGGAGTTTCAGAGACAGCCATGCAGCAGCAGCTGCTGAGCCTCTACCACCTCTCACCCTGGGGGCAGGGACCAGACCACACTTTCCTGTCACCCAGTTCCAACAGAGTTCCCCACTGACCTTTTACTTTCTCTTTGGCATTTATGGGTTGGGAAGTTTGGAAACTGCCACAACTGCCAGTGATTCACTCTCCTGTAGTCTGCTCTGGCCAGTCTGGGCTGCTCTTCAAGCTCAGCATGGCTCATGCAGGACTGTGCTCAGCTCCCAGTCTGGTACAATAGACCCTTTCTGTCAGCTTGTCAGGCTGCCTTACCAGTGGGAGATTTGTTTCTCTCTGTCACTTTGTGTTTTCTGTAGCTCTAAAATTTGTTTAAAGTCATGTTTTACAGGTATTAGAGATGGTTGTGGGGGAAGCTTATGGAATTTCCTGATTCTACTCTGCCATTTTGGCTCTGCCCCCCACATTTAATATTTCTACTTTTCTGCATTTGTTTGTGAGGTTTTTATGCCCTGATACAGAGTAAATTTTTGTCAAGGCACAGTTTACAACTGAAAAAAGTTATACTTTATATTCCCATTCATTTTTTTCAAGACATCAATCATATCTAACTTTTTAAAAATTTGATTTATCTCCTTAATGTCTTGTTTATTTCATGATTAGCCTTATATATGTCTGAGAATGGGTAAGTTGACCTTCTTACTGGTATCATTTTACTATTTCCTCCTACATTTATCCTCTTTCCTCTATGCATATATCTTTAGTTTTAATATTACTTTGAAATCCATGGCACCTTTTAATAAAAATATAGTTTCTCTGATTATCTCTTTTAATTAGGACAATTTTTTGCTTATGCTTTGTCTAAGCTGATGATTCTTGCCCCCTGCCTCTTTTATCTTAACCTATGCCTGAGAGTTTCTGCTCTAGCCTCGTATTTTAACTCTATGGGTATCTTTCTGTATCAAGTGTGTTTCTTGTAAATAACATATTGTTGAACTCTGGTTTCGAATCCATTCTGCTATCTGCTTCCATTTTATGGGTGAGTTTATCTCATTCACATTCACAGTTTTGATTACTGTGTATTTCCCGCCATACTATTTTCTTCTGATTATCCTTTCCTTTCTCTCTTTTTACCATGTCCCTCCTCAAAAGTCTTTTTTTTTTCTTTGCTGCCTCCCTTAACCCACCTCCCCTCTTATCCTGGGCCCTTCCTCTACTACTTCTCTTTTGAGTAAGAGAGATTTGCACACTCGAGTGTCTATATGTATGTATATGTGTGTGTGTATGTATGTATGTATGTATTCTTCTCTGTTTGAACCAGCTCATTTGAGAGCTAAGTTCAAGTATTACCTCTCCCCACTTCTCCCTCCACTGCATAAGTTCTTTTTTATCCGCTCTTTTATATGGTAATTTTCCCCATTCCTTCTTTCTACCAGTACATCCCTCTTTCTTACTCTTACATTACTTTTCTGAGATCATTCCAACATAATTGACTTACATTCATATCATCTATCTATGCAGATCCTTCTGACTGCCCTAATAATGATAAGGTTCTTAGGAGTTGCATGTATCATCTTCTGATATAGGAATGTAAACAGCTGGACCTTCTTAAGTCCCTTATGGTCCCTCTTACCTGTTTACCTTCCCATGCTTCTCTTGTCTCTTCTGTTTAAGTATCAAATTTTCTATTCAGTTTTGTTTTTTCATCGTGAATGCTCAAAGTCCTCCTTTCATTAAATGCCCATTTTCTTTCAGTAAGATGATACTCAGTTTTGCTGGACAGGTTATTCTTGGTTGTAATCCTGCTACTTTGACTTCTGGAATATCATATTCTAAGCCTTCTACTCCTTTATCATGGTAACTGCTAAATATTGAGTGATCCTGACTGTGTTTCCATAGTACCTTAATGGTTTCTTTCTGACTGTCTTTCCTCCTTGACCCATGAGCTCTGGAACTTGGCTATAACATTCCTGGGGGTTTTTATTTTGGTATCTTTCAGGAGATGATTGGTGAATTCTTTTAATTTCTATTTTGTTTCTATTTCTATGGTGTCCAGGCTCTTTTTATGATGATGACTTTCAGGTAGTCCAATAATTCTTAAATTATTTCTACTTGATCTGTTTTCCAGGTCAATTGTTTTTCTGATTTGATATTTCACATTTTCATCCAATTTATTCATTCTTTTGACTTTGTTTTATTGTTTCTTGATGTCTCAAGAAGTTATTTTCATCATCTTGACCAAGTCTGATTTTTAAGCAGTTAATTTCTTCAGTATTTCATCTTTTTTTACTAAGCTGTTAATTCTCTTTTCATAATTTTTTTCAACTTTACTCTCATTTCTTTCCCCATTTTTTCCTCTGCTGCTCTTATTTGATTTTAAAAGTAATTTTCTTGCTTTAAAAAAATCTCTTTAGCTCCTCTAGGAATTCATATTGGGCTTATGTCCAATCTTAATTTATCTTTGAGGATTTGCTTGTAGCCATTTCTATATTATTGTCTTTTGCATTTGTGTCTTGAGCTTCTCTTTCTTCATAGAATATTTTTATGGTCGGGTTCTTTGTTTTTCATTGTTGTTTGCTCATTTTCCCAGCCTATTTATTAACTTTAGACTTATATTAGAATTGGACTCTGCTTCCCTGGATGTTTGGCGCATTACTATTCCAAACTTTGCACAAATAGATCTGTTCCTCTTTTTATGATCTCTTTGGGATACAGACCTAGTAGTGGTATTGCTGGATCAAAGGGTATATATACAATCTGATTGCCCTTTGGGTGTGGTTCTATGTTGCTCTCCACAATGATTGGATCAGTTCACAACTCCACCAAGAATGCAGTAGTGATCTAATTTTCCCAGATCTTTTCCAACACTTATCATTTTCCTTTTCTGTCATATTAGCCAATCTGATATGTGTGAGACGGTACCTCAGAGTTGTATTAATTTGCACTTCTTTAATCAATAGTGATTTAGAGTATTTTTATATGACTATAGCTAGCTTTAATTTATTCATCTGAAAATTGCCTGTTCATATCCTTCAATCATTTCTCAATTGGGAATGACTTGTATTCTTATAAATTTGACTCAGTTCTCTATATATTTTAGAAATGAGACCTTTATCAGAAACACTCATCAAAATTTTCCCCATATTTCTGCTTTCCTTCTAATCTTGGTGTTGCCCTGCTTTTGTTTGTGCAAAAGTCATTAATGTAATTAAAATGATCCGTTTTGTGTTTCATGATGTTCTTTATCTCTTGTTTGGTCATCAATTCTCCCCTTCTCCAGAGGTCCGACAGGTTGATAGATACTCGCCTGATTTGCTGATGGTATCGCCTTTTATGTCTAAATCATGTAAGCATTTTGACCTTATCTTGGTTTAGGGTATAAGATGTTGATCTATACCTAGTTTCTGTCATACTACTCTCCAGCTTTCCCAGCAGTTTTTGTCAAACAGTGAGTTCTTATCCCAGAAGTTGGGGTCTTTGGGTTTATTCGACAGTAGTCATTCACTGCTATGTCTTATGTGCCTAAACTATTCCCCCGCCCCGCCCCTCTATTTCTTAGGCAGCACCAGATAGTTTTGATAATTGCTACAAAGGGTTAATTTCTCCATTAGGGTTCTGCACAACCTTTTCCATGCTATTGATTCTCTTCTCACATGTTTCTTCCCTACACCCTGCTGTTTTCCTCTTCCTTTTTCCACTATCATTCTCATTTGGCTTTTAAAATTACTTTTATCTCTCTTTTTTCTTTAACATTTTTACTCAAAGTTTTGAGTTCCAAATTCTATCCCTCCCTCCCTCAGGCAGTAGGCGATCAGATATAGGTTATACATGTACAGTTATGTAAAACATTTCTATGTTAGTTATTTTGTACAAGAAGATTCAAATAAAAGGAAAAAAGTCAGAGAAAGAATGAAAAATATCATGCTTCAGCCTGTATTCAATCCATATCAGTTCTTACTCTGGAGGCATATGGTGTGGTTTTTTAAAATCTTTTTTTTATTGCATTAATTTTTCCAACAGCCCTTGTTGAATTTGTGTCCAACTTGCATTTTTTTGAGCTTTTAGCTTGTAGATGTTTTGTGGTTACTATCTTCTGCTGTTTTCTCTTGAGCTATTTTTTCCCATAACAATTCTTTATGCTTGGGTTCTTTTGGTGTTTGCTCATTCTTCTGGTCTACTCCTTGACTTTGTGGTAGTGCTGGGCTCTTCACACTTCTGGGGGTGGGGGTGCTAGATGTCTGGCCTGAACTTACCTCCTTTAACGTCTTTCTGTGGCTTTCACAGCTTAGGGCCCCTAAAGCATTGAGATCTAGGGAAAGGTTTGTTTACTGCCCCCCCCCCCCCAGTCTAAGCTCTTCGAGTTCCTGACCCAGGTTTGTGTCTATCAGCTTGGCCTCATTGGGAGTAGGGGTATACAGTAGAGTGCTGTTGAATTCTGTTGGCCTTCTGGGAGGGTCTGCAGGTTCAGTACAACTAAATTGCTGGCTTCCCTTTGGTCTTCCCCCCTGGTGTATGTGTATGTGTATCATCAGGTGCTACAGGTGTATGTGTATCGCCAAAGGTTAGAATTGAGTCTCCTCTCTGCTGCTGGGCCCAGAGGCACACAGCAAAAGATGGTGGGCTTGTGTTTTCTTATCCTCTGTTTAGCCCACTCAGAGTTAACATTGTAAGTTAGCTTTATATTCTCCTCCATTTGATGTTTCTTTTTACCCCTGAATTAGGATTGCCTCCCTTTCCTCTGTATTTCTGGTTACTATTTTTCAGTCTGCTTGTCTTGAGCAACTCTATCCCCAACACTTCTCTTCTCGTCACCCTCAAACTCAGCCTCATCCTTATGCCTGCCCTGGCATTGGAGTTTTGAATAACTTATTAATTTCTTTTATCCTTTACTTATCTCCTTCTTCCCCTCTTTGTTCCCTCAGTCAAATAGTCAAGTAAAATCCCCCTTCCTATGATTATTTGGTTTGTTCGTTTTTATTGCATTTTCAGTATCTTTTTTTAAAAAGCATTTCTTTGCTTCGTCCCTTTTTAGACCTCACCTCCATTTTCTTCCACATTTTCCTCTTTCCTTGCAAAGGCCCTCGACATCATCCCCCACTCTACCCAGCTCTCCTCTAGTCTTTGATGAAGTGCTCTGGCTTCTTACCAAAACCCGAGCCTCGGCTGGATGCTACTCTTTCTCTTCACTTTTTATTCTAGACTTTCATTCTCTGACTCGTGACCATTATCCTTACTTATTCCTTCTTCAGTCTCCATGTTCCTTGTAGGATGGAAGCTTCTGCAGTGCCTGTTTGGAATGTGTTCTTCTGTGCCGCTTCCTTGGGGCTCTCCTCCCCTGCCCCCTTTTCTCTTGTGCCTCACTCTTGGGAATACCTGTCCTGTAGGGTTTAGAGAGGATTCTGTTCTACGCCCCTGAGCAGGCAGCTCCTACCTACCTAACTACCCCTTATCCTTGTGATCCCCATTTACCACACAATCTCCTTTCAGGGTCCTTGCCTTCCCACTCAAAGCATTGTGAAGGAAATAAAGAAATGACAGAATGATTCTTTCCATGTTTTCTTTTATTCGTTTCCCCAGGAAGTCACGATGTCTGACAAAAGTGACTTAAAAGCTGAGCTGGAGAGAAAGAAGCAGCGGTTAGCTCAGATAAGGGAGGAGAAGAAACGGAAGGAAGAGGAACGGAAAAAGAAAGAGGTGAGCACTGAGGAAGGAGCTTGTGGAAAGGCGTTTACCCGAGTCCATCCTCTTTGGCCATTGAGAATTTAGGTCTCAGAAACGCTGGTTTATGTCTGGCTTTGCTAGACTTGGTAAACAGGATACCTACTGTCAGCTTCACCTGTCTGCTTTGGGCCAGCAGAGTTTGTCTCTTCGAGTCAGCCCAAGGGACACAGGGGAGAAGTCACCCTCCTAATGTCACCCAGGCTCATTGTCAGAAAAGGGACATCAGACACAGTCAGCTGAGGGGGGAGTGAAGGGGAAAAATTTCTCTCTCATTCCCTCCCCTTTCCACTTTTCTTCTCTCTTTTCCTTCCCTCTTCTCCCCTCTCTTTTCCTCTCCTCCCCCTCTTCCTTTTTTCTCCCCTCCCCTTTTCTTCTCTCCCTTCCC
>NW_027185872.1:10541857-10543109 GCF_028583685.1 Petaurus breviceps papuanus | reverse complement strand
TGTTTTGTCTTTCCCCACTAGAACATCAGCTCCTTGCGGCAAGGGAATGCTGCACGGGATTGTGCTTACACCTCCAGAGTTTAGCTGAGCACCAAAGCGCCTGCTAACCGAAGGGCCGGGGCGCTCGGGCTGGCGTCTCCTGCAGCAGACTGTCAGCGATCTGTGGATCTTGTGGATCCACGAGAGAAAGGTTTCAGACCGTTAGTTCTGATCTCTAGCTTCTTCTCTGCCGCTTCTTTCATCTTAAAAACTATAGGACTAGCCCTCCAATCCCTTCCATTCCCTCGGGTCTTACTGCTCCACCTTTCCCTTGCCTAACTCCTGGAGAAGCTGTCTACACCCGCTGCCTAGCACCCCTAGCTGGCTGTCTTCCAGCCTCCCGGCCGAACTGCCTGTGCGCTCTCTGGCCCTCCGTGTCGCAGGGGCTCCTTCTCCACCCTCATGCCCCTTGGCCTGTCTGCAGCCTTTGGCGGGCCTCGTCTCCCTCTTCTCCCCAATACTCTCGTCTGCCAAGTTTTTCCATGACCTTTCTCGGCCGGTTCTGCCCCTGCCCCCTCCGGCTGCTTCTCCTCAGGCGCTTTTGCTAACCAGTGATGATGAGGACGCTGGTGGCGACCTTGGCTAGTATTTACCTACCACATCAAGATTTCCAAAGCGCTTTTCTCAGCTCAACCACGATTACTCACGGTAGGCTATTACTAACATTTCACAGTTGAGACTGAGGCAGATAGAGACGGGCTTGCACTGCACACACACGAGTGCACACGTGAGCACACACCTGCACACACGCATAATGTGCACGCTCACACGAGCACACAGCATGATACTTTACTTCTGCTCCCACACATTCTCACACACACCACACCACATCACACACATATCACACTACATCACACTCCACACCACACACACACCACACCACACACACACTACACCACACCACATCACACACACCACACACATACCACATCACACACACCACACATACCACACACACCACACATACACCACACACACTACACCACACCACATCATACACACCACACATACACCACACACACACACCACACATACCACACACACCACACATACATCACACACACACACTACACCACACCACATCACACACACACACTACACCACACCACACACATCCACCACATCACATCACACACACACACTACACCACACCACACACACAACAGCACACATACACCACACACCACACCACACACACACAACAGCACACATA
>NW_027185872.1:10485871-10541757 GCF_028583685.1 Petaurus breviceps papuanus | reverse complement strand
CACACACACACACACACCACACCACCCACACAGGTAGTGGGACGACTCCCTCAGGCTCTTACTCCAGATCGCCACCGCAATGAGAAGGCTTGGCGCTGTGCTTGCAGGGCTCCAGGCACTTCCCAGCCGTCCCCGCATCGTCCTAGGCTTCCACCTTCCCGTGGCCAGGCCTGATTCTCTTCCCCACTGCCCTTTCTCAGGCGGACCTGCAGCAGAAGAAGGAGCCGGCTCAGGAAGATTCCGACTTGGACCGCAAGCGGAGGGAGACTGAGGCGCTGCTTCAGAGCATCGGCATCTCCCCCGAGCCACCGCTAGGTACTTACCCCCAGGGCTCCGAAGCCGCCGGACCGCCGAGCTCCGAGCTTGCTGCCCGGGAAAGCCGGCCCTGTCCTGCGCCTGCCGCGCTTCCCAAGGGCCCTCGTGCTTGAGAGAAACGTGTGGCTATGGTCGGCATGTCCTCGTGTTTTAACCCTTGACTTTCGTTTTTGTTTCTTTTTCGTCTGGTTCCATTTTCCGGGCGGGTCAGGAGCGTGGGGATGGGGGAGGCCCCGACTCAGCCGCCTGGCTCTCCTCGGCCACTCCCGTGGCCAGCCAGTCGGGGGCTGCCTCAGTGCCCAGCACAGGGGCAGGGGCTTCGCACGGAGCTCAGCCTTGAGATCCTTCCGCAGGACCGGCCAGGCCCGAGGCACCACCAGACACTCCTGCCGCTGTCACCGCCCCGGGGCTGATGGGGAGCGGGGTGGCAGAGCCGGGGGTCCCTTTTCCATTTTTGTGTTAAAAATCACTTGTCCAGGATTTCGCAGAGTGGAGCCCGCACACGAAACAGTTTACTTTTTGTTCTCCCCCTCACTTTCCATTCATTCCAGAATCTTCATTGAGGTGACTGCCTGGGACACAGCCAGTAGGTGAATATTCTTCAGATAGAGGGAAGTTTCAGGTCCCTTCCTTGTTCCAAAGCAGCTCTTGAGGTGGTGGAGAGGCTATGGTAGAAGCAGGTCTAAGCTTTGAGCTTACAAGTTCCTGAGATCTGTCACCAGGGTCACCTCCACTAAAATAGGGCTCTGGTGGGGCACAACCTGAATGGCCAAGGGCCCTGCCTGTGGGGAGCTCTTTGAGAGGTCCTTTAACATAGAGAGCTACAGTGCTGCTCCAAAGACCCCACTCCCACTCCCATCTTGAACCTGAGTGGGGCCTGCCCATCCCCATTTGTGGGTCTATTCCAGGCTCTCACTTTCCTCTTGTGTAATTGGAAAGGGCTGAACTAGGTGGTCTTCAAAGTCATTTTCCAACACTCATAGTTCCATGATTCTGGGTTTTGGGCCATAAACTGGGTGCTAGTTTCTCAAGGCCCAAAGTTGCACCTTGTTAACAGTTGGGACACTGGACTTACCTTTATTACCCTGATGTGGAAGGCTGAGTCACTGAGGACATGAGGCTGGGGAATCTTATGGGGGAGGGAATGGTGGTAGCTAGCTGATCAGGTTTGCTCCCAAGGCCCCAGAGATTCATCCTAAAAGCTTAGCAATCTGGACACTAGCCAAGGGTGTGTATGGGGTTGGTTCTAGCATCTCCCGCTTGCCCCTCCCCACTTAGAGGACAAATGACTCCCACATGACCCAAGGGAGCCCCCTCCCCAGCTTGGTAGCTGCCAAGGGCCCCCTCCAGGGGCTCATTGCCCAGAAGTCTCCTGGGAACCTTTCACCTTGCAGTCAGTGACTTCTTAGGGAGCCCCCACGAACACCCCCAGGCCCTTGTTATACCCGCTCTCTTAGTTAGGGCTTCTATCTTCTTCAGGTAGTGAAATGAGCCTGGGCTGGGGCCCTGCTCCGACTTCTTTCTGAAGGACAGTTGGAGGAAAAAAAAAGCTACATGGAGTTTTTGTAGCTTTGCTGTTCATTAGCTTTGATCTCAGGTCCTCAGACCCAGACTGATTTCCTTTTTCCTTCAGAAAGTGGCCCTTGAACGCAGGCATGTGACAGCACCTTGGCCTTGGCGGCCTGAGGGCACAGCAAGCCCTCTCCCTCCCCATGGGAGCCTCCATGCTCTGTTCCTCCCCCACACTCAGGAGACCCAGAGCCCCCTGGGCAGGCTGGAAGGGGAGGGGAATGGGCTTCTCCTTGGGTGAGGCAGGAAGACTCCCCAGGGCTTTTATCTGTCACCAGGGCCACTCCCGTCCTCCCTGAGCCCCAGGTGGCCCTGGCCAGCCGCTTTGGCCCCAGTGACCAGCTGTGGTTGGCCAGGGCCAGGGGCCTTGGAATCACAGTCGACCCTGTCAAAACTCATTTCAAATTTTAATTTCCAAAAATCTGTAAAATTCACTTGACTTTCTTCCTTTTCCTTTTCTTTCCTTTTTTTTCTTTGTCTCATTTCAATCTCCTGCCCATTCGATCGGTTTCTTTTGCCCCGTTTGCTTTGGTTTGTCTGACGCTGCTCGTCCCCAGTGCAGTCGCTGCATTTTGTAACATGGGATACCTGTTATTTTCACTATTTAGTCCCAACCCCTATGTCTCCCTCCTCGAAATCAGCGAGCACACCTAGCGAGGCCGGCAGCCAAGATTCTGGAGACCTGGGACCACTGGCCAGGTAAGGCGCCTCGGCACTTCCTTGGGCGTGGGGGTGGGAGTGCTGGAGAGCAGCTTCGGGCTTGGGGCTGGCACACGGAGACTTTGTCCTGGCCCTCTCCTGGGCAGCTGGCTCAACACGGTGCGGTCCTGAGAGCTCCCACTTCTGAGACCCCAGGGTCTGCCAAGGGCTTCTTCTCCCCAGCAGCCTCAGGGGTCACTGGTTCAAGGATGCTTGTCCCCATGTCACAGATGAATAGAGGGTCAGAGCTAGGCTTCAGCCCCAACTTTCTCTGCCCTGGGTTCCTGGCCCTTGTTCTAAGGTTGAGCTCTGTCCAGCATGGACATGTTCCAATTCTTTCAGCTTGGTTTTCACGAGCATTTGTGGGGAGGAGGGTGGGGGGGGGTGCAGAAATCAGGCTGTATCTACACAGCATGAAGGGGCAGGAGATTCATTGGGAATCTTGGGAACATTTGGAAAGCCAGGACCAGAGAGGAACTTGGCATAAATTTGAACCATCTGGGCTGCTCAGGTCCGTGGGCAAACTGCCAAACCTCCCAAGAGAACAGAAAGGACTTGATGCCTACACAGGAGAGAGGACAGTGAGGACAGAGGCAGAGAAAGTGGGGCAGGTTAGAGGGAAGAATTTCTGGATCCTGGAGGAGGTGGGCGAATGGGAAGCCATGCTGAAATCCCTGAAATCAGGGATTTCAGTCTTAGGGTTAGTGGTGGAAGAGGAAATCTGTGAGTCCAGCCCCGACCTCCTTGGTGATCAGGGGGTTTTGGGGGAGCAATGCCTAAGAGTTGGGACATGCCTGTTGATAGCTGCTGTGACTCTCAATGGAAGAGGAGTTTCTGAGTGACCTAGGTCTAGAAGTGGCAGAGGTGAGGAGGGAACATGCCACATCTGGCCTGATATGCTGGGAACACATTTGAAGGAGATGCCAGCCCTGAGGGAGGTGGGCACAGATGCTGGGGAGGGTGAGCCTGAAGAATGCCAGGCTTCTGTGAGCCTTGGAAGATTGTACAACAGGAGAGTTAAGTCAGGGACTCAGTAATGGAGCTGGAGGGGTGGAGACTGCAGAGACCATAGTAATGGGGACCAGAGGCAGAGAGGGATGTCTCTCATCCCCACTGAACCCTTAGGAGTATTTGAGTCTAAATCCCCAGGGGCCCAGGCTTTCAGCTTTGGCCTGTCAGTAAGTTGACCAAGCCCCCAGGTCAGAACTGGGGTTAGTAAGTTAGTAAGTGACATCACTCTTGCTTGGTTTCAGAAGGATGGTGGAGAGCTTGGAGGTCCCTGGAGGCCTAAGGAATGCTAAGGCATCAGGCCTCCTGCCCCCTGCTTTCCTCCACATGTTCATCTTCACCCCCTTCAATGACTCAGAACTTGCAAATTACTCTGAAAGTGATGTAGCCCCTTGGACTAATAAGTGCCTCCAGCCACCCTAGGGCTTAGAAGCCAGTGGGGGTCGGCCACCGAGCTCCAGGAGGAGGAAAAATTTTGGCCTCCAAGTTCCATCCACTAAGGTACTTGCTACAAATCCATAGAGACCTTGACCTTGGCTGTCTGTCCTGCAGTGAGACTTCACTTTAGGCCTGAGCCACTGTTTGGAAAACTGGGGTGACCCTGTCCCTCTAAGGGGATGGACTCTGCCCACCTTCTGTGCTCCTCCCCTGGAGGAAATGACTCGTAGGTCCTGTGATGGGAAGACTTTCTCCCCAGAGAGAACCCCACTTCCTGCTCCTGTTGGTGAGAGATTCAGAGTCAGGGGACCTGGTTTCAGATTCCATCTCTGTCACTACCCTTGTGACCTTGGTCAAGCCCCTTCCCTTCTCTGTCTCAATTTGTCTTTGTAAAAGGAGGCCTTCAACCCAAGAGGGTCCTTGCGGTTCTGTGTTGGGGGCCAGGCTTTGTGAGAGGCCCAGGAGCTGCCTCTTTCCAGGAGTGGAGGAACCATGGGTTCAGGCTGCCCTGGATGTTGGGGGAGAGCCATGGTCTGTGGCCTCCCTCCCAGGAAGCCTGTGGACAGAGGTTCGGCGCCTGGAACTGTTCTCTGTGTCTTCCCCTGCCGCTGGCTGCTTGGAATTGGAACCTGGAAGGGCTGGATCAGGCCCTGCTGACGGGCCAAAGTCAGCTTCCCTGATCCTTCAAAGAAACTTTAAACCCCATACTCACTTGGTGACTTACATTAGGGGAAAGAGTGGAATCTGGCCCTGCCTCCTCCCTTTCACACCTAGGGCGGAGGCCCAGCCTTTCAGAGCTCTGCTCAGGGAAGCAGGTTCTAGCCAAGGACCCCCCTTCAGGGGCTGCCATTGTGACACAAGGATTAAAGTTTATCTCCCCTCTTTCCTGGCAGCCTTCCTGAGCTAACTCTCTCCTCTCGTCCCTCTTTCTTACTTCAACCGCATGATTCCTTTTCATAAATCTGGTCTCTGAACTCTTGCCTCTTCACCTCTTCAAGGTGAGCACAGGCTATCTGGACATCCCCCCCACCCACATTGGCTTCTCAGAAGGGTCCCCTAAGAGGCTCTGGGAAATCTTCCCAGAATTTCTGATGGTGGCTCTGAGGGTCTCTGAAGATTTCATGATACTGCACACTACACAGATATTATTTCATTTGACTGTCCCAGCAACCCATTTTATAGATAAGAAACAGAGACCCAGAAAGAAAAGCAATGTGACCAGGGTGGCACAGCTAGGGAACATCAGAGGACTTTCTGCCCTCGGCACCACCTCTCTGTACCGCTTGCTTCCCACCACAGCCCTGCTCCTTCAGGCACTGCCATTGTTACTTGGGTTGAACCATCCAGAAGTCCCCATCCACAGAGCATCCCAAGCATCAACGAGGAAGAGCTGGACAGAAGTTTCAAGGTCATCTAATCTTGGCCCTCCCTCATTGAAAGGGGAAGTGTCTTGTATTTGCTCACCCAACTACTAAATTTCCTATCCAGGTCTCTGCTCCTCACTAGCCTGTCCACCAAGCACAGGTCAGCCTCTTCCCAAGGCCTTCAGGGAAAGACCTGGCAGATCCTGAGATGAAATGTCTGACTGAGACCAGCGAACCTCTACGGGGCACTCTCAGCAGTGGCTGGGAGGCTGCTCCCAATGACCTCTGGCTCCTGGCCCTGCCAGTTCTCTGGAGAGAACCATCAGGGTGGGTAGCCTAGGGGAGCCTACCCAGTAAGAAGAGCCCAGAGAATTGGCAGGTACACAGGGACAGTCCAGCAGGATGCTGCCTGCTGGCCTTAGGGGCCCATGGAGGTTGGGGGGACGTGACTGAGCTGTCCAGTTTGACTTTTCTGTGCTTGGCTCTCTTCTGTACTTTGGGTCCATAGTTCAGACTGGTCAGTTTTCAGAGCCCACTTTTCCAGCTGTGATAGCACAGTGTCTTTGATAGACAGGTGTGTATCATCTCTCATCTAGGGGATCAGCTGAGAAGCCATCTGCTTGCCATTCTTGACAGGTGACTAGGGGAGGAGTGGTCCTTATGCTCACTCAGCATGGTCTGGGGCATCTAGGTATAGTGGTCCATGGGTGCCTGTACTGGCTGCCTCCCCATTTGAGACCACTCAGCTTCAAGGCAGTGGTCCCCAAGCTTAGTGGATTAAGCTCCCAAGGCCTGGTTTCTGGAGAAGCATGGTCTGGGTTCTGGGGCTGGCTAGATGCAGGGGTGCATGTGGTCTGTGCTAACTGACTCTCCCATGAGGGCATGGTCTTTGGCAGCGCTGTGGTCTGGAGGGCACATTGGCAGTGCAGGTGTTGAGGGGAGAATGGGAGGACACTGGCTGGCTCCTGAGTCAGCTTCCTGCGCCCCAGGGCGTAGATTGTGAGTGTGCCCCAGCTCTCCCCGCCCCATGCCATGTGCAGCAGGAGTGGCCCTGCTATATCAAGCCCAAGATGGCCCTTGTTGGCAGCATTGGAAGGCTGTTATTCGTGGCCATGGGACGCCCTTGATGGTAATTACCATGTCAAGCCAATCCGACCATCCTCTTTCCTCAAATAGCAACACAGCAGGATTTCCAATGGCAGCTGAAAGGCTTCGGCAAATCTTTCATTTTCCAGAGTGCAATGGCTGAGAATGAAAGGTCTGGGCAGGAAGGGCTGGAGCAGGAGCTGGGGGAGCTAAGACTGCTCAGGGTGCAGGAGAACAGAGGCATCTTCCAGCCTCAGTTTCCAGTCACAGGACACTGGAGCCAAGGGAGACGGAGATGTTCCCTAAGCCAGGGCCTTCTGTCTGAAACAGTGGAGGCCTGGAAGGTTCAGTGAGCCCCCTCTCCAAGTCAGACCTACACCTCTGGAGTCGGGTCCAGTGTGTTAACCACTGCCCCACATATAGGAAGAATTGTCTTAAGAGACCGTGCAGCAGAGAAGAGCTACTGACTGGGAGGGGCCAGGGGGCCAAATCAATTCAAGACCCTCATTTTACAGATGAACCAGCTGGGGCTCACAGAAGAAGGGACAGAAAGAGTGAGGTTCGAGTGTGCCAGAGACTGGCAGGGAAATAGCCTGACGAGGAAGGTTGTCAAGTCTCTCTTGGGTCTCCTCCTTCGAGAATCTGGAGGATGAGGCTGTCTGGGAGCCCCTGGGAGGGCTCTGTCTCTTCTGCCTTGGGCCTCTTCCCAGTCAGGCTCCACGGGGCGGGTCACAAGGTGAGGAGGATGTCCCCAGGAAGTCTTCGTCTTCCTCTGGAGATGAAAAGTCCCTCCAAGTTGCTGCTACTGGGACCTCAGACATCTGCCAGCCAGGGACATCTTTAGCACCAGGGGGCAAAGGGGCCCAGGAACCATTTTGCTTTAGATGAATGAAAATCTCTGAACTTTCTTCCTTTGTAGAACTTTTACATTCTTTTATTTTTTATAAAAAACAATAAGGAAGCACATCCTAAGGTCGTCACACAGGCAATTAAGGAAGAACATGAAAACACGATGTCCTACCTCCGAAGTGTCCCATGTCTCCTTGGTCTGCTCCCCAGTCTGAGAGTGCTGTCTATGCAGACCAAGCCAAGGAACATCCAAAGCTTTCCTGTTCTTCACAACAGAAACGGCAGGCCCAAACCTTGGTGGCCCTGGCACTCCCTCAAGCTGCCGTGCTGCGGAGCTCCTTGAGAAAGCCTCCTCTTCCTCACTCCTCTTAAATCCTCCTCAATCTGGCTTCTGACCTCCTCTCTCCACTGAAACGCCTCCCTCTTCCTTCCAGACCTCCTCGCAGCCTCTGGCACTGGTACCCACCTTCTCTCCTCCCCAGGCCTTTAGGTCCCTCCTCTCTCATGCTCCTCCTTCTCCTGGTCTCCCCATTCCTCTCTTTTCTTTGTGGCATCTTCCTCCAAGTCACATGCTCTAAGCGTGAGAGTCTCACGAAGCCCTGTCCTGGCTTGTTTCTCCTTCTGTGCTCAGTGACCTCATCAGGCCCTTTTATTCTGAGTATATTTTCTTATAAAACATATGTACATGTTGTCTCCCCCAGTAGAATGTAACTGCTTGGGGGCAGGGACTTTGTCATTTTTATCTCTGCATCTCCAATCTCAGCATGGAGAGAATCTGGCACAGAGTAGGCCCTCAGAAAATGGGCTTTGGTCCAGGTTTCTGAATGCCTATTTGGGTTATTCCATTTACATCCCATTGCTATCCTGAGCCCCAAGACAGTGGGCTCCTTCACTCTGCTGCCGGGCTAAACTAGCAGTCATCCCTTCCGCAAGATGAGCTGAGCATTGGTGAGCCACATCCAAGGCAGTAGCGGGGAGTCAGGGAGAAGTCAGCTGCGCCAACACCCAAGAGTCCGGAAAGGGTCCTCATAGAGTTAGATGGCCAAGAACGGCCAAGCAAGCAGAGGCCAGTCTCTAGACCAATTCCTTGCACCCGAGTGTTTCTAACCATCAGGAGAAGCTGCCTCCTGGACAGAGTCCTCCCAGTGTTCTTGAGATGATGAGGGAGGGGCTTAAGGGCAGAGCCCAGAGAACACTTCCAACAGAAATCACTTTAACAGGCCCATCACTTTGGTTGTGAGAGACTCCTTCTGAAAGGTAAGTATCTAGAAGAAGTAAGGTCCATGCTGCGTTCTGGGCTCCACTCAGTGCCAAGGTTGGGTCAGATTTGCAGGAGTTCTTCTGGGGTAGCTAGGGAGCCTGGACATTTCTAGTGTCTGGTGTGTAGGCCCTGACAATAAAGGAGGCGATGTGACATACACGTCTACATGGATAACTTCCCGTGTGCCTCTTGTTTTGGGTTCTTGGATGTTTCCATCTAGCTTTTCTTCCAGTGCATGACTAGCTCCTTTCTGCTAACCTACCTCAAAAATGAATAGCCCTCTAGATCTGTGTGGACCCTGGAGCAGAACAGGGCATGGAGTTCATAATAGAGTTTATGTGTTCAAGTCAACCAGACTAAACTTAGCTGAATTACAAAGCAGGTAGGTAGGCATAGAATAATTATGGGAAACTGGGGTGTACCTCTTTCAGAGCTGGATAAATCTAACAAAAAGCTAAACAAACAAAAAAGAAAACCAAGATGAATAGACTGTTGAAAATTAAATTTGAGAGACATAGTATCTTCTGAATGGAAATATTAAAGAATATGCATGTTTTCATCATCACATGATGCCTTTATAAAACTGATCATGTACATAAAAATCTTAAGTAAATGTTAAAAGGCAGAAATAGTGGGGCGACCAGGTAGCACAGAGAGTAAGAGTACCTCCTCTAGTGTCGGGATGACCTAGGGATCAAATCGGGGCTTGGATACTTAGCACCCACCCAGAAACACCTGGCTGTATAACCTTGAGCAGGATACTTAACCCCGATTGCTTACAACAACAACAAAAGGGCAGAAATAGTAAAGCATCCTTTTTAGGTTATAGTTATTAACTAATATACAAGAAAAAAAAACAGACCTACATAGAGACTGAGTAGTAACATCCCGGATGATGAAGTCAAGTAACAATAACTATGAATGTAAATAATTAACAACTATGTTAAGGAACATGCATAAAAAAGTGAGGTAACATGAAAAATCTGGGGATATAGCTAAAACACTCCTAAGAAAAAGTATAATGATAAAATAGAAAAAAAAAATATGGTGACTAAAATAGATAAAAGATGGGGACAATGATGTGAGAATGCAATTGACAAATCTGGAAAACAAATTTAAACCCAAATAAGCATTAAAAAGAAACCTTGAAAACTAGAGGAGAAATAGAAACAAGTGAAAACAGAAGGACTGTAAAATAGAAATCACAAGCAAAACTAAGAGCTGGTTTCTTTTTAGTGCTGACAAAATTATGAAACCATTGGCCGATGGTCAAAAAGGAGAGGAAGATCCAATCACCAAAACAAGGAATGAACAAGGTGGATTAGCAGTGAATCCAGAGCAAATAAAACCAGAAGTCTTTAGCTAGTATACCCACATTAAGACCAGTTAATTTAAAGGCACATAAGAATGGCCACCTACCAAACTAGAAAATATCCAGATTAACAAAAGAAGAGCCGGTTGTCTTCAAGAATGCGATCTCAGAAATGGAAACTGAGCAATCAGTAAGTGAATGACCCGGGAAAACTAACCCGACCCAAACTGTGGCCCAGGCGGACTCAGCAGTGACAAGTACAGAAGAGAAAGAAAACTACAGACCAATATCACTAATGAATATTGATCCCCCCCAAATGTAAGGAAAATCTTAGAGTTTATAGCAGTATGCAGCCCCATTATTCACTATCACCAAATGAGATTCATACCAATGATTGGAAAGTGGTGGATCCCCTGGTAAGCCTGGGCATGTTCAGAAGATTATGGCCATAGACCAGTGGGACATTAAGAAAACAGCTAGCCTGGTTAGTGACATGAACACAGCCAGGTGGAGAATAAAGGGAGGCCACAGGTTACTTCACTTGGCCCTGGGCTTCCTTCTGAGAAGATCCCTCTCGAGCCCTTTCCTCCCCCCATTGCCTGGCACTGACCCCTGTTTGTCCTTTACCTGGCTTTTCTCTCGCACTGGGTCTGGGGACTCTGCAATGTTTCTGTCTCTGTAAATGGCATTGACTTGGTTCACAAGATGGCTCTTTTTACCCTTTTTGTTAACCCTGTGTGTTTTTTTTCCTTTGTGCTGCACAACTGATAACCAGCTGCCTTAGGACCCTGCAGTGGGACACTGACCCCTCAGTGCTGCAGCTCCAGACAGACTCAGAAATGGGGTATTTGTCAGCTCTTTTGTTCGGTTGTTTCTTTGCAAAGGTTGTGTTGGAAAGGCTGGGCTCTTGTCTGTCCGCGCTGCAGAAGCTGCATTTTGCCATGCTGATTCCTTCCAGTCATTTCTCGAACTTCGAAGGAAACATCTTTTTGAGGAAAAGACACCCCAGAAAGATGGCCTTTGCTACCCCTCCCCATGTGATGTCCCCAAGAGGCACAAGGGGCACAACAGCATCCCCAAGTTCCTCACATGCCCCGTGTGTGAGGGGGTTACTGTCGAGCCTCATGTCACTGGGCTCTCCTTGACTAACACCATGTGGGATTCTGGTTCTGTCTGGGGTCCACACCCGAGAGCCTGTTGTCCTGTGTGCTGCCTATCTCCCCTCCCCTCCCCCCTTCCAGGGCCTCATAACAACCACCTGTCCTTAGGGCCTGGGACTTTGTTAGTGCCCAGGCTTCTGGAGAAGCCTGTGAGGCAGTGGTGAGGGAGTGGGGCCAGGGCTCAGGAGCTTCCCTGGGGTCCCCACCAGCACTTCTGCTCAGCTTAAAGATGCTGTGTCAGGTGGGGAAGCAAAGGCCCCGATCTCCTCGAGCTCTTCTGGCTCTGAACAGAGTCCCTGTGACTTCCTTCCAACACCTCAGGAAATGGCCCAGATCAGCAAAAAGGGAAGCTCCTATGGGGTTCTGGGCTACATGTTCATTTCTGGGGTGCAGGAAGATAAGGGAAGGTGGAAGAGAAGCAGCCAAGCTGGGGGTCTTCCCAAGCCTTCAGAAGCAGTGCAAGGCCCAAGGGAGGGGGGACCTCAGAGGCCAGTCCTCCATTTTACAGATGAGGGCATTGAGGCCCAGGCAGAGAAAAGGACTCACCCCAAAGAAAACGACTCGCCCCAAATCACAAGGTAATATGTAAAATCACAGAGTTCCTTTTCATAGAATGCTTCTCTCTGTTGACTCTCATGACAACCCTGGGAGGGAGGGGCTGTTATTATCCTGATTTACAGATGAGGAAATGGGGGCTAAGAGAAGTGAAATGAGAAGCCCAGGGTCATCCAACTTGTTGATGTCTGAGGCAGGATTTGAATCCAGGTCTTTGGATTCTAAGTCTGGCTATATTTCTCTGCCTCTCTGGGAACTTAGTCTCACTGCCTTCCCCCCATCCCCGAAAGTCTATGCTCCTTCCAAGCTGAACTTCCATCTGTGGTTACCTCTGACTTCAGGGTGGGTCCCAGTGGGCCTTGGGAAAGCCTGTTCTGACAATGTCCTTCGGGCCTTGGACAGACCATTGACCACTTCCCACTGGAGAGACCGAGTCATTTCGAAAGCCCTCCTAGAGCTTTCTTTGTGGGTGTATGTGAGTAGGGAGCTACCTCCCAGCGTATTTCATACATGAGGCCTCCAGCCCCGGGCAGTCTTGGTCTTCCTGCACCTAGGCATCAGAGAGGATGCCCATGGACTCTCTGGGGTCAGCCCAGCTGCCCGAGTGCCTTGTTTTGGAGTTCTCTGACATTCCCGACCAGCAGAGGGGACCCAGAGCTGTGCCATCTAGGGCGGTGAGAAAGAGCTAGGAGATGGGTGTGGCCTCACCAGAAGCTAGTTTGGGTGCCCGGGGTCAACTGAATCTGTGGGGCTGGTAGGAAGGAAGGAAGAGAAGACAAAGCCCAAGTGGAAAGGTCAGCCACGGTCAGCAGTCCCAGCAGAGTAGCCCCAGCATGGCCACTGGGAGCGGCCAGTCAAAGGGACCTGCAAAGGCCTCTGGGTGACTCAGGCATCAGCCTGCCTGCTCGTGGTGAGGGGGCACAGGACAGGGGTCAGGAAGCCAGCATCCATAGGAAGAGGATCAAGAAGCAAACCAAGGCTTGGAACTCATGGAAGCTTCTCAGAAATTTTAAAAACGGAGCTTTCTTGCTTCTTGGCTGCTCGCTTCTGGCATGTCCTCGCAGTAGTCAACCTCTCTGGGCCTTGGTTACCCCATCTGCTAATGGAGGGCTGAGCCCAAGCATCCAAGGCTCTTCTAGCTATGAATCTGCTTCTGTGGCCTCTGGGCCTCAGTTTCCTCATCTGTAAAATGAGGGGGATGGGTCAGGTATGCTCTAGGGCTTCTTCTGTGCTTTCCCCAGAAGTGAGCAACTCCCTCCGACAGATTAGAGTGCAAGCACACACACACACACACACACACACACACACACACACACACACACATACACACACACACACTAGAAATTCAGAATCTGCCCAGTGGTGACTGAATGCCCCAGCCCCTTCCGCAACACAAAATCTGATCAGGTGTCCTCTTGTTAAACTAAACAAAGTCGCCATCATTTCTCCTCTTTCCCTGCACCAGCCTCTGCGGTCTCACTATGACCTTGTCCCTCCACTCAAACTGTTCTCTCCAAAGTTACTGAAGATCATTTTCTAAAGAATTGTTCTCCCTCACTTTTCTATGACTTATCACATTTCTCAGTACCCCAAAAATCCCCCCCAATACCGTCCCCAAAAACAAAGAATAAAACAACTGATTGGTTTATGGACCAGTCAGCAGTGGAGGTGGGCTCTACGCCCTGGGTTCCTCTGCCCAGCAACGGTATCTCCTCTCGTCTTTGAGACATATTGCTGAGCTCTAGGTTCTCAGCATTCAGGTTTTCTTTGTTGGCGGGCTTTCCAGTCATTGTCTGGACCTCCAGACTGTTTCCTTGGCTTTGTATCAGCCCATTCAAGTGTTCCAATCAAACTCCTGACAACTTAGAGCACTTAGACCTGTTCATCATTGCCCTACTTGAAGCGGATGCTTGGCAGTGGGATCTCTTTTTGTTGTTTTTTTGTTTTGTTTTGTTTTGTTTTTAAGAACAGGAGGAAACCTGGCGTAGTGACTGGAGGAACTGGCCTTGGAGTCCAGGAGACCTGGGGTCAGGTCCCACCTCCAATGTGCGTGGGATCCGAGACCCTCTGCCAGTCCATAACCACTCAGTACCTTGGGCAGCTCCAAGGATGCAGGGAAAGTGCCAACCTGCGTTAGAGAAGAAGCTCCTTACTCCAATGAGTTTGCATATCCAGTCTGCAACCCTGTCCCCTCCCCCTTTTTAAACACAACTCCAATTGCTTTCCAGAATGACTAGTGGACCTATCTCCACCCACCCAAGATCCCAAGGGATCTCCTAACTGCCAAATATGGCTTCCTTTTCTCAGTCCTCATCCTGGTTGACCTCTTCTGTATTTGACACTGCTGGGCAATCCTCCATGAATCTCTCTCCTTTCTGGGTCTTTGTGAATGTTCCCTTCTGATTCTCCTCCCCATCTGGCCATTCCTCCTCAGTTTCCTCTGCTGGGCCATCCTCCACAGCCCACCCCAGTCTCTAGCCTGGGCTCCATTTTGTTGACTTTATACACTTTCATGGCTGCCAGGTCCAGTCTCTTGAGCTCCCATCCCATATCACCAGTTGTCTGGTTGGACATTTTGAGCTGGATGTCCTGTAGACACTTCAAACTCAACGTGTTCAACCCAGAACTCACAATCTCCCCCTCTTCCTAAAGCCTTGGGTTCACAGCCTCTGGGGAGTCCTCACTCTTCACCATGTCCCTATATCAAAGAAGCTTCCAAATCTCCTACACTCTATCTGCACAGCTCCTCTCCATGTCTAGGGCCACCAGCCTAGGTCATTCACCAAGCTCTAACAACCAAGATTCCCTCCTGGTCTCCCTGCCTTTCATTTCTCTACCCTCCAAGCCCAGAGGGACTTCCCTACAGCATCCTGACCATGTCACTCTCCTGCTTATAACCTCCAAACACAGAGTCCTTTGCTTGGTATTTAAAGACCTTCACTTGGCTCCAATCTACCCTTCCACAAATGCCATAGTCTAGTCAAACTGATCTTGTTCCCATTTGGTACTCCATCTCTGGCCTTGATGCCTTTGTCCAGGCTGTTCCCTAGACCTAGAATGCCCTCCCTCCTCACCTCCACCTTTAGAATTCCTAGTTCCCATCAAAGCTCAGCTCATCGGCTTCTACAGGAGACCTTTTCTTATTCCCAAATGTTGATGCCCCCCTCCAGACCTATGCACATCCTGTGGATGCCAACTAGGAGGATCCAGTATCACTACTTTATGCAGTGACTACTCAGTGCCTTGGACCAGTGAACCAGCCTCCCCACTTCCCATCATGATGCCTTCCTGTGTTCTGAGGGCCTGTGGGACAGTCTGGGTGGGGGGGGGCTTCTCAGTGATGAATTTGGAGCATCTTCTGGGGTGAACAGGTCCTAGGCCCCCTCAGCTCTCCTCTCTCTGGTCCTTCTGTTGTTTGGGCTCTTCCAGGTCGTGCCCCATTCTTTCTCTGACCCTCTGTTAGTGGCCTGTTGACAGAGATGTTGAGATGAGGGTTTGAGGCAGGAGGGATCAATCTCCGCAACTCCCTTTTCTCCCTTGTGCCTGCAATTAACCCAAATGCCCCAGGGAGCCCCAAGGGCTCTTTCTGAGCCCTAATGGAGCAGATTCCCAGCCTCAGAGTTGGCAGGGTCCTCAGAACAAGCCAAGCCCCTCAAGCCCAAGCCCCCCATTCTGCAGAAGAGGAAGCTGAGGCCAGTGAGGATGCAATACCTTGCCCACAGTCTCCCAGCTCCACAGGGACAGCACTGGCCCTCCTGCCTTCCAATGCTGGTCTTTCTAGCTGGCATTGCCACTGCTTGCACTGCATGGGGGAGAAGGGGGCTGAGGCCAGCCCTGGTGGGCCACCTGCCCACTTCATGGCCTGTTTCATTTGTTCTCCCTAGGCGGAGACTGCATAAGCTCGGCGTGTCCAAGGTGACTCAAGTGGATTTCTTGCCCAGGGAAGTTGTATCTTACTGCAAGGAGACACAGACCCCATTGGACACACACCAGTCAGAAGGTAAAATTCATTTGTTTTTTCCTCCTTGGAATAATATGTCTCCATGTAAGAGTTCAGTTTGGGAGGAGGTTGGGGCAGGGAGGGGGGAAGTGGGGAGGGTGGGGAGAGGAGCATCTGGTGAATCATCTCCAACGCTATAGTCAAAGGCTTGAGGCGCTGTGTAAAGTTGGTAGAGGGACAGGCAAGCAAGGTGTGTGTGTGGGGGGGAGGGGGAAGGTGGGCAGAGGGAAGGTTTCCTATTCCTCCCCAGAAGTGATGATCCCAAGGGTGGGATTGGATTTGTCACATGAGTGGGTGAATTGGGTAGAAATACTAGAGGAGTCATTTTTAAATTAAAGTTTCTTCTATGAACAAAAAGTAACTTTTCCCCTCCACTTACTCCCACATTGAAAAAAAAGAAAAGAAAAGAAACTCAAATCCTTGTAACAAATGGGTGAAGTGAGGCAAACAAATTCTTGTATCAGTCTTGCATCATCGTGTGCCCTGAGTCCTCCAAGTCTGGTGGTCTGTCAAATGCGAGGGGCAGCAATCGCAACTTTAGTATTTCTTTTTTTTTTTATCAAATGCTTTATTAACTTCTAGTTTACATCATTCATTTCCACAAGATTTTGAGTTACAAATTTTCTCTCTGTTTTTCCCCTTACTTACCACCACAAAATAGGGATCCCACGGATATCCCCTCCTCCAATCTGCTCTCTCCCATATTTTCTCCCATACCCCCTCCAGCATTCCAGTAGGGCACGGTGGACCTCTATGCCCAGAGCCTGTATATCTTATTTCCCATTTACATGTAAAATAATGTTGATAATATATATGTATGTACATTTATATATATTTTTTAAACATTTGATTTTAAAACTTTGAATTCCATTCCCTTCCTCCCTTGTCACCCACCCTTACTGGGAAGATAAGCAATTCAATATAGGTTGTACATGTGTAGCTATGCAAAACATTTCCAAGTAGATATATTGTAAAAGACTGACTGTATTTCCCTCCCTCCTATCCCACCTCCCACTTGTTCTATTCTCTACTTAAATCCTGTCCCTTTTCAAAAGTGTGTGCTTTGAACCTCCCTCTCCCCCAGCCTGCCCTCCCTTCCATCATCCCTTCCTCTCATCCCCTTCCCCCCTACTCTCCTGTAGGGTAAGATGCCTTTTTTTTAGTATGTATGTCATTCCCTCCCTAAGCAAAACTCAATGAGAATAAGGTTGACCCATTCCCTTTTGACTTCCTGTTATTCCCTTCTATTGTAACCATTTCCCCCTTACCTCTTCTATATGAGATAGTTTATCCCAATCTGTCTCTTCCCATCTCCTCTCATTATATTCCTCTCTCACCTCTTAATTTCACCTTTTAAGTATCATCCCTTCCCATTAAACTGGTCCTGTGCCCTCTATCTATGTATACCACTACACATATATACACACATTCACATATGTATTCATATGCCTATATACCCTCCTATATAGACATATATATGTATGTGTGTGTATATATATATATATGTATATACACATTTCTATTCCCTTCAACTATTCTCATACTGAGAAAAGTTTCATAAGTTACAATTATCATTTTTCCATGTAGGAATATAAATAGTTCAACTTTGATAAGTTCCTTAGGATCTCTTTTCCCTGTTTACCTTCTCATGCTTCTCTTGCTTCTTGTATCTGAATGTGAAATTTTCTATTCAATTCTGGTTTTTTCATTAAGAATGCTTGAAATTCCTTTATTCCACTAAATAACCATATTTTCCCCTGAAACATGATACTCAGTTTTGCTGGGTAGGTGATTCTTGGTTTTAATCTCAACTCCTTTGCCCTCTGGAATATCATATTCCAAGCTCTTCAGTCCCTCAGTGTAGAAGCTGCCAGATCCTGTGTTATTCTGATTGTATTTCCACAATATTCAAATTGTTTCTTCCTGGCTGCTTGTAATATTTTCTCCTTGATCTGGGAATGCCAGAACATGGCTATAATATTCCTAGGAGTTTTCTTTTTGGGATCTTTTTCAGGAGGTTATTGGTGGACTCTTTCAACCTCTATTTTGCCCTCTGGTTCTAAAATTTCAGGGCAATATTCCTTAAGAATTTCTTGAAGGATGATTTCTAGGTTCTTTCTTTGATCATGGCTTTCAGGTAGTGGAGCAATTTTTAAATTATCTCTCCTGGATCTATTTTCCAGGCCAGTGGTTTTTCCAATGAGATATTTCACATTGCCTTCTATTTTTTTCATTTGTTTGGATCTGTTTAATAGTATCTTGATTTCTCATAAAGTCACTAGCTTCCATTTGCTCCAATCTAATTCTTACTCAGTGATTCTCTTCAGTGAGCTTTTAGGTTCTTTTTCCATCTGGCAAATTCAGCTTCTTAAGGCATTCTTCTCCACATTGCCTTTTTGAACCTCTTTTGACATTTGATTTAGTCTGTTTTTAAGGTGTTATTTTCTTCAGTCAGGTTGTTGACTCTTCTTTCATAATTTTCTTTCATCATTCTCATTTCTCTTCCCAATTTTTCCTCTGCTTCTCTTATCTGCTTCTTAAGGTCCTCTATGGCCTGTAACCAGCTCATAACTTCCTTTGAAGCTTTTGGTGCAGGAGTTCTAACTTCACTGTCTTCCTCCTGTTCCATGCTTTGCTCTTTTTTGTCCCCAAAATAGGAGTTTAATGTTGGATTGTTTTGCTTGGTTTGCTTCCTTTGTCTGCTCACTTTGCCACTCAATTACTTGACTTTTAGGCTTTTTGCCACAGTAGGACTTTGCTACCAGACAGGGGAGCTTCATACCAAACCCTGGGGTTTTCTTAGGGGCTGAAGGTATTAGTTGGGTGCCCTCTCTGAAGCCTCCACACATTCTGGCAAGCTGGTCACATACCCCAGGACCTCCACTCTAGACTGCAATCCAGATCCAAGAAGGTTAAAGCAAGAGCGATTACCCCTCAGACTGGTCGCTTGGTCCCCTACAATCTGCAGGCCAGGAGCTGAAGCTGCCACGTGGCACCACAGTGGCTTCTCCCTCCAGCGGATAAAGGCCGGATCACACTCCAAATTCCCAGGTCCACATTGCACTGACCTCTCGGTTTATCCTTGGCATCTATGGGTTGATAATTCGGGAAACCACCCCAGTTGCTGGTGATCTGAAGTCCCTCCAGCCGGTGGCTGGTCAGGCTCGCCCTGAGGCTAAAACCTCTTCTCAGCTTGGGAGGGGCTGGGCTCGGCTCCCAGAGTGCTGCTCTGGCTGCTCCCTGCTGGCCTGCCAGGCTGTCCTCAGTGGGAGGTTAGCTTTTCTTTGTCATTTTGTGGGTTCTGTAGTTCCAAAGTTTGTTCAGAGTCACTTTTTACATGAATTGGAAGTGGTGAGAGCTGGAGCCCAGTGGAAGCCCTGTTTCTACTCCACCATCTTGACTCTGCCCCCCCAGCTTTAGTCTTTCTGCCTCATTGTCTTTGTCGTTCTGTTCTTATATGAAGTGTTCTTCTCATTCAGTTCATAGAGCTTTCCCCCCATTTCTCTGAAGCTTTCCTGTTCATTGTTTCTCATGGTGCAATAAGATTCCATTACATTCCTATGCCATAATTTGTCCAGGCATTCTCCAAAAAATGAGCACAGCCTTTGTGTCCGTTTCTTTGCCACCACAGACAGAGCTGCTATACACATTTTTGGACATATGGGGCTTTTCTTCTTTCTTTGGTCTCTCTGGGACTTAGACCGACCAGTGTCATCAGTATCATATTATGAGCAGTTTATTGACTTGAGGGGGGAGGGTGATTCCAAACTGACATCCACAATGGCTGTCCACGTTCACACCTCCACCAAGAATGCCTTCCTTCGACCCCTTCCCCTCAGCCCCTCCACCACTGACCATTCTCTTTTTTTGCCTTGCAATTCTGATGGGATAAAGTCCAGCCTTGTTCGCTTTAGTTTGCATTTCTCTATTGATGTGATTTGCAGCGACTTCTCATACAACTTTAGGTAACCTACCTGGAAAGCTGCCTATTTGTATATTTTGACGTTAGCTCACATCCTGGAACAAAGTCATGACTTAATGAATGCTTGTTCACTTGGCTTGGCCATTAGCCAATCTCTTATCTTAATTGGTTGAATTCTTTATGTAGCTTGAATATCAGGCCCTTATCAGCCAAATGTTCAGCAGTGTTTAGGGGGTTCCCCAGTTACCTTGGGGTTCCCTTCTTAAACCTGTGTTTTTACCACAACACTTGTCCTTAGCCTGGGCATTCATGGACTGGGTCAGGTCTGGCACCAAGCAGGCCTTTAGCCAAGGTTTCTGGACCTCCCATGCACTGCAGAAAGGCCAAGTGAACGGCCTCTGGCTGGCTGGGTGAGCCTGCTACAGGCAGAGCTGCTGGACCAGCCGCACCCTCTCTAACCCACCCTCAGGGTCTCCCTCAGGGCCTCCCTGCCATTCCAGACACTGGTCAGTGCTTGTCATGGAGGAGAAAATAGCCAGCACAACAGAGAAAAGGGTGCAGCTGTGCCTCTCAGGGCGTGTCCAGGTGTGCGCTCCCATCTTTGTGTATGCGCATGTCTGTGCTGTGCATCCTGAGACCCATGTCAGCTTGGCCATGGGGTCCTTCCCAAGCTCCCTGAGTTCTGGGCTCCTGGAGCGGGTCAAGTGCGCCCTCTGGTGGCTCTCAGAAGAGCAGGTTTCCCCAAGTGAGTTCAGGATTTTGAAGAGAGAAGTAAATGCCGGCTGATGTCAGGCCTTTCCAGTGCATCCTGAGAGGGGCCAAGGGCCCAAGTGCAGCTTCTGGTCTTGAGGACTTCTGCCTGAGTGATCCTAAGCCCTCCTGGGAGCCCTCAGCAACTCGGCTGCAGGGATGCCTGCTTCAGCAGCAGCTGGCCTAAGTCTCCATTTTCCTGACCACTCCAGTCAGGCTCTGGTGAGGAGGGGCCCCTAGAACCTCCTTAGTAGAGACCATCCTGTAGTGCCTTAGTGTTGGGCTGAGGAACCGCAGCTCCACTGGGGTAGGGTGTGCAGGAATGAGGTTGGCTGGACACCATCTGTGGAACTCAGTCTGGAGATCTGGGCACTGGTGAGAGTCAGGACAGGAGTGAAATGGGTTTGGGTTCCATCTTTGTTACTTGTCTGTGTCACCTCGGGCAAGTGTCAATACCCCTCCCCCTGCCCAGTCTCCGTTTCCCCAATTGTACGCACCTCTTTCCTCACTGAGTTGTTTTGAGACTCAGAGGAGGCCAGATCTATAAGGGGCCCTGTAAGCCAGGATCATTGTTATCTTGAGGTCCCTGGCATGATTTCTCAGAGTCCCCTTGCCCATGGGCAGTTGGCAGTCAGACCCAGGGTAAATGCTGTAGACTGTTGATTCATAGGCCACCCAGTGAAGGCACCCTCAACCTCCAGGAATCCTATAGAAGGAGAGTAACTCTGGGGTAGTAAGGTACCTATATCTTCAAGGGAGACTTGTAGCCCCTCCTCAGAGACTATGGCTCTGGCCATGGTGCTGAGGTGCTGTCTCCACTTCAACTCCCACCTCTGTGTTCCTCTTCAGTTCTGAAGGTGACAGGGAAAGGTGGGAACTGTCTGTCTCCTCATTGTGTTATGTGGTGCCAGGACTCAGGTAAAGAATCGTTCACCATGTGGGCCCCCGAGGTTCCCCTCAGAACCATTCCTGGGTCACCACCTAGAGGCTAAGTAGGATCTTCTTCCAGAGAGCTGACATTTTGATGGGCCTCTTCAGAGAGAATTTCCAGCTCACAGAAAATCATTTGGCTATAGAATAAGCCCTTCCTCCCATGTGCCAATACCTGTGCTTGGTGCGGTGACAGGAAGATGAAAATTAGGCAGTCCCTGGCTACAGGCAGTTTACATTTTATCAGGAGAGAGATTGTGCTCTCAATGGATATGAAAACACATACAATTCATAGGGAATTTTGTGGGAGGGGGAACACTAACGGGGGGAGGATCAGAATAACTCCAAGTAGAAGATGATGCCTGGGCAGAGTTCTGAAGAAAAAATGGACCCTGGCAAGTGGAGGGAGGGAAAGAGTGTGTGTTAGTCATGGAGAAGAGCCAGAGAAGAAGGAGGTCTAAGGTCAGGAGATGGAAAGAACAGCCAGGATGCCACTTGGGACTTTAGAGGGCAGGAAGGGAAGTAATGCAGAGTAATGTAGAGGATAACTGGAGTAACAGGCAAGTTTGACCTGGGAGGACCAAATGGAGCAGGGAAGAGACTAAGAGTTTTGTCAAAATAACTCACTTGTCACAGCAAACACTGCTTTCCAACAAGCCAAAGAACATGGACATCACTAGGTGGTCAATCTAGAAATCAGGTGGCTTACATTTGGCAACCAAAAGTGGAGAAGCTCTAT
The DNA here is from genome assembly GCF_028583685.1 of Petaurus breviceps papuanus. Lineage (NCBI taxonomy): Eukaryota > Metazoa > Chordata > Mammalia > Diprotodontia > Petauridae > Petaurus > Petaurus breviceps. The sequence continues at coordinate 10,519,800 of NW_027185872.1, read as the reverse complement.
ATGGTCAGTTAAAAGAAGACCTTGAGTTGACTGTGGCTTGGATCATGAGCTTCTTGTTGCAAAATTTAGACCTAAAGAAAGTGGAGAAAACCATCAGAAGATAAAGCTATGACCTAAATAACAGCCCTTATGAATATGAAGTGGAGGTGATGGATAGATTTAAGGGATTAGACCTGGTAGAGAGAGTGACTGAAGAACCATGGACATAGGTTCTCAATATTTTACAGGAGGCAGCCTCAAAAAAACTTTCCAAAAAGAAAGAAGAGAAGAAAGCAAAATGGCACCTGGTGAGGCTCTACAAATAGCTAAGGAAAGAAGGAAAGGAAAAGGGAAAGTAGAAAGGGAAAGATGTGCTCAACTGAATGCAGAATTCCTGGGAATATCAAGGAGAGATGAGAGGGCTTTCTTAAATGATCAATGCAAAGACATGGAATAAAACAACAGAAGACAAAAGATCTCTTCAAGAAAATTAGAGATATCAGGGGAAAGTTTCATGCAAAAATGGTCATGATAAAAGGCAAAAATGGTAGATTTAACAAAAGTAGAAGAGCTTAAGAAGAGGTGGCAAGAATATACAAAAGAATGAGACAAGAAAGGTCTTAACCCTTGCTAACCATGGTGGTGTGGTTATGTGGCTACTGATCTAGAGCCATTCATCCTGGAGAATGAAGTCAACAATAAGGCTGATGAAGGCGATGGAGGACTGTTAAGCTGCTGCTCTTAGTATGCCAACAAATTTGGAAAACTCAACTGTGGCCACTGGACTGGCAAAGATCTGTTTATGTCCCAGTCCTCAAGAAGGGCAACCTAAGGGAATGTTCACACTGCTGAGCAATTGCACTCACTGCACACTCCAGAGGGTTCTGCCTAAGATTTTGCAATTGAGGCTCCAGCAACACGTGAACCAAGAACTACCTGAAGAGCAGACTCATTTTTGAAGAGGCAGAGGAACAAGAGACTAAAGGGCCAACATTCCCTGATTGTGGAGAAAGTGAGGGAGACCCAGAAAGCATCTACTTCTGCTCCATTGACTGCACTAAAGCCCTTGACTGTGTGGATCACAACAAAATGTGGCAAGTCCTCAAGGATATAGGAGTCCTAGGCCATCTTATCTGTCTCTGGAGAAAACTCTATATGGGTCTAGTCTTGTAGAGAACCTGGAAACGAACAATACACTCCCTTCTCATCCTTAGATTTGACTCTGTGCTATGGCATGAAAGGCCATCAGATTCCCCCAGGTCTCTGATTGCTGCCCTCATTCACTAAGAACACCTCATTTGCCCAGGGGACAGTCTCACAGTGGAAGCCACAATTGTGCTACTGTTTTCTGGTTTGGAGGATGAGAGAAATCTGTCTTTCCCCCCAATTCTATTATCTCTCCACTGACCTCATTCCCCCAAGTGTGTGCTCTCTCTCTCTGTCTGTCTCTCTCTCTGTCTCTCTGTCTCTGTCTCTGTCTCTGTCTGTCTCTCTCTGTCTCTCTCTGTCTCTCTGTCTCTCTCTCTCTCTCTCTCTCTCTCTCTCTCTCTCTCTCTCTCTCTGTCTCTCTGTCTCTCTTCTTTCCTCCTTCCCTCCCTCCCCCCATCTCCATTTACTCCAGGAAACCCACTTCTTCCAGGGTTCCATGGAAAACAGACAAGGATGACATAAAAAATATTTTTAAGCATAAAAATGTAGACAGAAATAGCAGCAGATATTCCCACTATGCTTTATGATTGGCAGATTGCTCTCTGTGGGTCACATCTTTGGTCCTCATAATGTTCTGTGTATCTGTACAGGTGGGGAGGGGAGTGTAGAGGTCATTAGTGATTTCCAGATAAGGAAACTGGGGCAAGTGACCTGGTCAGGGTCCCACAGGGAGTGACCAGAAGAACTGGGATGCCAACCTCAGCCCTCTGATTTCACCTCCCAAACTTTGGTTCTGGCATTGCAGCTGTAGCACTGATGCTAGTCATGGAGCCCTGCTCTCCTACCTCCTCACCTCTTCACACACACACACACACACACACACGCCCATGCCCACACCCCATGAGCACGGATGATGTGTCCTCGAAAGTCTCAGGACAGATTCTTGCTACCTCTGGAGCTGAGGCATCCTCAGACTCTGATCTAAGTTTGGATAAAGCTTGGCTCTGGGTTATTAGGGGAATGAAGGGATTCCTGGGGAAGGGCATGCCATATTAACAATAGGTGATTTACAAATGTTGTTTCCTTGGATCCTTACAGTAATCCTGAGAGTAAGCACTATTATTATTCCCATTTGATAGATGAGAAAATAGAGGCAGATAGAGGTAAAGCAATTTTTCTATCCTACAGCTAGTAAGGGTCTGGGGCCAGATTTAAACTCAGGTCTCTCTGACTCTGGCCGCAGAGCTCTGTTTATCGCACCACTAGCTGCCTAACACACTAGGTAGCTGGGTTTGGGTTCCACTTGGGTCATTGATTTTGATTGTGTTTTGGCTTGAGATCAAACTGGCCGTCATCACAGGGTGCCTCAGGGATACCCGTCTGTGAACTGAGGCTCCTTCCTGGGCTTTATGAAGGCACCGAAGTGTGTTCCCTGGCTTTGGAAATGAGGGTGCAGCTTCCCTGCCCAGGCTTCCCAGGGAAGCCCCTCATCACAAATGTTCCTTTTGTCCACTGCATGAGCTGGGCCATGCTGCCCACTCTCACTCAGCCCCATCTCACAGTTGTCTCCAGGCTTCAGTGGTGGGTTTCTGGAGGAATTGTAGGCATTACCTAGGGTACTGCTGTTTATTTGGTGCCCCTCCCCCCACCAAGCTAGAGCTGGGTGTTCACAGATTGGTCCCATGTGCTCTCCAATCCAACACAAGACCCAGCAATTGTAAGGGAGGTCATTGAAACTCCAGCCAGGCTGCTCTCCTCCTCAGCAGAAGGAAGTTTCCTCTAGTGCTTAACCAAGTGTTTTATTTATATGGAAGTCATTTGAAGGCCAAAAGGAGCCTGGAGGTAGTTTCTGGGGGTATGACATGGTGGTGATGTGCTAAGAAAACTCCCCTTTTACCCAAGTGAGGCATATTTATGTTTAGTGAACGTCTGCATTCAGGTGTTAACGATGTTTGCTAAATCTGGGAATGACATGGATTGTATTTCAACACCAGCGAAATGTTGGCAGGAAAAGATTATTTTTTTAAGAAAAGGAAAGGAGGGGAGGAAGGAGAGAAAGAGAGAAAGAGAGAGAGAAAAAGAGAAAGAGAGGAAGAAGAGAGAGAGAGAGAGAGAGAGAGAGAGAGGAGAGAGCAGAGAAATTGAAGTATCAATGATGGAACCCTGGAGAAAACTTGGTCTGTTTTATTAAAACAAATGAGGGAACATGGGAAAGTGGAGATCCAGACCAGCATCTGTGTTGTGGGTGCTGTTGCTAGGAAGCCTCATGCAGCCAGAACCAGGGGGCTTCTGGGGTACTTAAAATTGAGGCAGGGAAGGTGAGGGAGTACATTTCTCCTGCTTCACGTTTCACATACTTCAAGCTTTTGGGGAAGGATGGAATTTGGCATGGCGTGTGTACAGAACACTTTGTTCTTTACAAAAGGAATCGGTCGAAAAGGTCACTCTCAGCATTTACCTTGAAACCCATTGTGGTTAGAAATGTGTCTCAGTTTTATGTTAACATCTAAATTGTCTGGCTAGAATGCCTTGTGTTGCGCTCTCCACTCTGCCCAGTGCTCCCGTGAATGCCAGACTCTAAAGAGGAAGCAACCCGGGGCTACTGGTAGTTTAAAAACTGAGATCTAGGCAAGGCTGGGGAAGAGCACAACCAGATTCAAAGGGGTTGGCTCTTGGTTTATGTACCAGTAATGTCAATGGAAAATATAGTTAGTGTAGGCAGATGTCAAACACATCTGGGTGGAAAGAGTAGGAAACGCCGATGTACGATGAAAGGTGTGTGTGTGCTGACTTGGCAGGAGACTCGGGGCTTGGAATCCCCTGGAGCTGTCGGCCATGAAGGACTGCAGGGCAGAGCTGCACATGTGAAGGGGAGAGTCCTCTGTTCTTCAGGGGGTGGGCACAGACTGGCCTGCCTTGACCTGTCACTGGAGGGCTCTTAGATTTCTGATGAAGTAAATCTCATGCTCTGTGTGTGGAGCTGGCCAGCTCTTTCCAAGACCTTCACCATAACTCTAGCGGTCAAGTTTGACTGAGGGTGACACTGGTGAGTTTGCATTAATGTTCTTTGGAAAGATCTTCTGGCGAGTGGGAAAGTTGGGGAAAGAAACGTCTGCCCAACATTGTTATCACCATTGGGCTAGATATGGGCTCTTCCTCCCCATGGCCCAGCCTTGCTGACATGCTTCCTGGGGGCATCCATCACTGACCTGCTTCCCTGGCTCATGCTGACTAAGCTGCTTCTGTGGATGGTGTTCTTGGGCATGTCACTCACTGCTGCTCGTTTTGGCACTGTCTCCTTCAGCAGCATCTCCTTCAAGCGCGGGACTGTCCAAGGAAAGGAGGTGGAGGTGGGCGATAGGAGGTTGTCCTGTGGGACCTGAGACCTGCAGGTCCTGCCTTTGCCGCCATGCACAGCACGTTCCTACAGTCCTAATGATGCTCGTGAGAGAGAATCTTTCATGCACTGTGCCGAATTCATACTAGTAATCCCTACAGAAAGAAATGTCCAAAGTAGGCTTCCTGGGAAGCTTACTGTACACATTCCAGACACCTGAGGCCAGCAGGAGCCCAGGACCGGGCCAACACAACTCCCTGGAATCATGGGGAATGCCTATGTGCACACACTGGGGCTTTCTGACAGATCGCCAAAGTGGATGAGGATATCTCTTTCCTGCTTGGACACCAAGACAAACATTTGTCCAGGGTAGACTGCCCTGAAAGTCGATGAATGGGAGCTTGGTTAGGCAGGAGAGGGAGAAGCATTCCAGGACCCAGAGACCTGGGGGTAGGGGAGGGAAGCCTTTCACTGAGCATTCCCTTGCTCCTTCATTCCATGAGTGAATGAAGAGCCTTTGATGCTAACATTCACCCTTGGCTTGCAAGCAGGGAATGAGAGAGAGGCCAAGTTGGTGAGTACTCTGGGCCCTTTAGAAAGGTCCTCCAGCAATATGCACTGGCAAGGCTCAGGGCAGTGACTAGAATGGCACTACAAGCTTACCGGTCAGTGTATGCACTAAGACTTAGGGAAAGGGCAGCTATGTCTCCCTTTGCTGATGCCCTTGGTGCAGTCCACAAGAAGGTAGCCAGCTTAACTCTGGGCTGGAGATCGGAAGGAAGAGAGCCTTCTGTCCTGAAGGGGAAGCACCCCCAGCTTGAAACCAGCCATTTCCAGGCACTGTCCAGGTGGGGGGCTGGGCCTCTTAGCCCCAGGCTTCGTTTCTTCTTTCTCTTGGTGGCATGTGGGGGTGGGGTGGGGCAAGAGGGGGCTGTTTCGAGTGCCAAGCCTCCACAGGGTACATGATTAGCTGTGATAATGACATGCTTTCAGGCCTGGCTCATTTCCCTTACCCTTGTAGAGAGAGAACATGCAATTAGGGAGTGATGTCAGCTTCCAAAATGTTGGTCTAAAATTTTGGTCTCACCAGAATGCCAACCTTCTTAGCAAAGCTGGCAGACCCATCTCCTGGCAGAAGCTGCTGGCCATGTGATTTAAAACTTCCTGTCCTGATAATTGATGTGTTTTTATTCTTTCCACTTCCTGAAGCCTGATCAGAATTAACATGGCCATTGGAATTTCCTGTCAATGTTGCTCCCTCACCCACTGGGCTAAGGGGCTAAGCGGGTCTGGGTCAAGCTGACGACAGGGCTTGGCTTAGGCATGGCTGAAGCTGCTGGGGGTTTGCCTTCCCAGCCAGGCTTAGCATCCCTTTGTGCCACCCACATGGATGGCTTGTCCATCACAGGTTGGCCTCAGCCATGGAGGACTCATGCGTGACTGTTCTGTTCAACCTGGCTTCCTCTTGGGGACTGCCTAGTTGGGGCAAGACCGAGGAGGAAGAGCTGGAAGGAACCTCAGATGCTTTCATGAAAAGCTGTCTCCCAGGGAGTGGGGACTCGGGCTCAGCCCCTCCTTAGACCACTCTTTATTTCTTTTTCCACTTTTGTGTATTTGGTGTCTCTGTGTTGGCTGCCTGCCTGGGAGGGCTGGACCACAGCATGCAGGAGACAGATCAGGCAGCCTCAGGGACAAAGAGTAATAACCATTCAAAGTTTGCTGAGTTCTTTGGTCACATCTTCTGAGTCTGTGACTGAATGAAAGACACAGGGCCTGTGAGCACTGGCATTCTCATTTCACAGACCAGGGAGATGAAGGGCCATGGGCCAGGGTCACATGACTGATGTCCAGGGTCAGCCTGTGGTTGTATGGGGCAGAGCCTCTGTGATACGCCTTGGCTCCTTTGCAGCGCCCTTTCTGTGACTTCTGGAGAAGCTGTCCGTTTGTCTGCTCTCTGGTGAGTTCTTGTGGATGCTGACCCTGGAGGGCCTTTGGATTCCATCCTCGGCTCTTAGTGCCCTCTGGAAGTAAACTGTTATCCGCTGCATATGGCGGTCTTGCCTGTGTCACAAGTCTAAGGTTACTGGCTTCCCTGGCTCTCTGACCTCCACCCAGGGAGGGAGCCCAAGCTCCCAAAGAACGTGACTTATTTCTTTGTGACTCGTTGTCATGGCCAGTTTTTCTTCTTTAAAATGACTTAGGGTAGCTAGTGACGCAGTGAATGGAGCACCGGCCCTGGAGTCAGGAGACCTGAGTTCAAATCCGGCCTCAGGCACTTGACATACTTACTAGCCATGTGACTTTGGGCAAGTCACTTAACCCCAATTGTACCCCCCCCCCAAAAAAAATTAAAATGACTTTTTGGGGCCAGTAGGTGGTGCAGTAAATAGAGCACCAGCCCTGAAGTCAGGAGAACCTGAGTTTAAATCTGACCTGAGACACTTAATACAAAAAACTAGCTGTGTGACCCTGGGCAAGTCACTTAACCCCAATTGCCCTATCTTCCACCCTCCAAAAAAAGCAAAAAATAAAAACAAAAAAATGACTTTTTTTCTTGAGGTGGAAGGTGGGAAAAACCCAGGGAAGTTCCTGAGAAACCTGAGGAAGACGTCAGTGGACTTCAGCACTGTCTTTCCCAGGGAATGCCACAAAGCCTGCTTTGGGGGCAGGAGGGAGGCTGTGCACAGCACCCAGTGTCATGCTTTTAGAGCGACAATCTCCAAGCACTTTTCAGAGGGCAGGCTCTAGTGGCCTGCTAGGTTAGGCAGTCAGTGCCTCATCTTGTGTTGAGAGGGCTGGAGACCACCAGCAGTGCTTAACCCTGGTCCCTGAGCAATGTAACTGGATGTCACTCATTCCCTGGCCTTTCAGTCAAGGCCCAAAGGTGGCTCTGGGAGGTCTCCGAACTGGAAGGAGACACCAAGCCAGACAGAGGGGACACCTTGACACCCTGGGCTCCCGGCTGAGACACAGTGCCTTACATGGGTTGGGGGAGTGGTTGTAAGATATAGAGGGTGAGGGTCTCTGCTCATACTGTCCCCAAGGCAGCTCCTGAGTATATTATGGGGAGGTAGAGGGTGCTGGCATTCTCATGGTTGTGTGGGATGGGTACCAGTGCCCCTGCAGGGCCAACATGGCCCAGAGGTACCCAGGCAGAGCCAGCTCTTGAGGGCTTCCCCTGGGGCCATTCGATTCTCCATATTTCTTCTTCCTTTAATTTTCATACCATTTTTAGAAGGCTATTTTACTTTATAATCCCACAAACTGGGACAAGCCTGGCCAGGGCATCCTGGGGGTCATAAGGGGTGGGTGAGGGCAGGCATGAGTCAGAAGCCCCAGAGGGACAGCTTCCCCTTCTGGTGCCATGACTCTCCTTTGAGCCCCAACCAGTCCATACTGACCCCAGCACATCCTGGGAGCTGTGGTTAGCTTCGAGTGGATGCTGTGTGAGGAGGAGTCCAGAGCCAGGAAACCGAACGAAAAGTGGGGGAGACCAAAGGAGAAATCTGACTGCTCTCCACGACCGGGCAAGTGTGGAGGTGGGGTCGGTGCTTGAGAGGAAGCTCCGGGTTAGACCGGAGGCCTATGGGGCTGGCTAGCTGTGGGACTATATCACCGTCTCCCCCTCCGTGCCTCAGATGGGGATCACTCTCTTCCTCCCAGCATGGTCTTCGGGCACGCGCTTTGGGGAGGAGGGTGGCGTGTCTGGGGCTGGGCTGAGCAGGGCATAGGTGTGCCCCCGGGGGATGGTTGTCGAGGCCAACCCCTCCTCTGCTCCGCAAGTCCGCGGTGGCTTTGGCTGCCCGGCTGGCTTTGGGTCTGGTTGTCCTTTGTTCCTGCACACGTGCTCTCCGGGGGCTGATCATCATTAAGGACAGGTCTTTCCTGCTTGGTGTTGGTCCCCACAGGCCAGCATTCAGTAGAAAGGATGCTACCTCTAAATTCTCTGCTCTGGCTGGCCCTGGGCTCCAGACTGGAAGAGGAGAACCTGGACCGAAGCCCCGGGGTCTCTTCCTCCTCCTGCCGCCTGCCACGTCAGCTTGGGGGCCACCGCCGGTGACAGCAGCCGAGCTGAGCCAAGCTGTGGGGTGCATGGCTAGGCAGGCAGCCACTCGGGCGGGCCCAGAGGCGCCAGACACTGCAGCCCCGGCTCCAGCTGATTCTAGGCACTAAGTGAGCATCAGAGTCTGCCCTCGGTGGTGAGTGCTGGGGAGGAGGGGTGCTGGCCCATCCTGGGCCGGAGGGCCCTGGCAGCTCTTCAGGTCAGTGTTTATGGCCTTCAAGCAGCAGCCAAGACCAGACTTGCTGCCTAGAAGCTGAAATGCTGGGGAGAGGCCCTGGTGGAGGGATGGCAGGCCTTGGCTGTTTCATCTCGGCTGCTATGAGGCTCATTGGCTACAGTAACTGCAGCTGTAAAGCTGTAATTACCGGGACAGAAGGAAGGAGGGAGGGTGGAAGAGAAGAAGGGGGGGGCCAGGTCATGGCCTGGAAAACCATCCTGCTGCTTACAAGTTCAAACGGTCACTTCCCTAGTGTCTCTGAGTGCATGGCTCTCTGGGGCTGCCCACTGACTGCAGTGACCCCTGGCCATTGCTGGCATCAGGGCTGGGCTCCACACTCCATTACCCAGTGTCATCGGTAGCCTACTGCTAGAGGAAGCCAAACTCCATTTGTATAGGGTTCAGCTGATCATTAGGGCAGTATTCTGAGCCTGGGCCCTGGAGACAGGGACCCTGCAGGGTGCACCCAGGGCGACTGGGTCAGCCACGCTTGGGCCTTGGGCCCCTACACAGAGATGTTGCAGGATGTGCCCTTTGGCCTCTGGCATGGAGGGCAGCCAGAAAGGACAGACTTGGGACACAATGCTTGGGTTTGAGAGGCCAGCCACAGAGAAAAGGCAGGAGATCTAATCAACCCCCAGGTCTTTTGGGGGACAGACTCACTCATGGAATTGTGGCCATCAGTTAGCAAGGGCAGCTGATAGCCCGTCCTTGGCACAGCACAGAGCTTAGGGGCCCAACCCATGGGGCCAGCAGGTAAGCTGAGGTCCTGAAGGGTCTGGCAGGGTTGGAATGAGGAGCCTAGAGTAGACCCAATCCTCTTGCCAGAAGGCTTCAGAGCCCTGGCTAAAGTGACCAAGAGAAATCAGGCCCATTCAAGGCCAGGCTTTGCCTCTGCTGGGCCCAAGTGTTAAGTTAAGGGTGACCAGGGGAAATTGCTTCCTGGCCACTCCTATAGACTCCACACATGTCCCTTCTTAGCAAGATCACCCCCCCACCCCACCCAGCCCCAGGAAGTGCAGGGAACATTGAGACCAGTCCCGCCCATCTTGAAGACATCCCTCTTCCCCAGTGGTCCGTTTCGGCCTGGCTGGCTGCTGGAAGATTTATGCAGTGTGCTGAGCTCTTTCATTGGGAGCCCCAGAGAGGTAGGTGTGAGTCCGCTGAGCCTCCCTGTCCTGGGGCCCCATATCCCATGTTTGTGTTACTGCCTTATGTCAAGGAGGCTTTGGCGTGCTCAGAAATGGTGCATCGTCCCAGGCAGCGGCGCCTCAGGTGAGGAAACTGAGTCACCAAGGACTCACATAGCTTTAAATTCACTTGTCTCTGGATCCTGAGGACACACTGCCTGGCCTGGTCCCCAACTGGGAGAGCAGGGCCAGCTCTTTCCTTGGGCCTTAGAACTGTTAGGGAGAAAAATGTGCCTCCCCTTCATGGGAACAAGGACCTGTCTGACTTTAATGTGGTGAAAATAAGCAAGGAAAGCTCCTCTCTCTCCTCTCCCCTCTCCCCCATGATAAGGTACACACACACACACACAGACACACCAAAATGCACTGAAGGGTTTCTTTGTGGGGCCCCTTTGTGAGTCCTAGCTCTGACAGAAACCGGAGCTGCTGACAGTCTGGTGAGGTGGGGGTGCCCAGCCCTGGATGGGGGCATGAGAAAGGCCTGCTCTGGGCACACTATTTTGACACCAGATGTGTCAGGCTTGGCTGCAAAACTCCAGAGTGTAGGAGAAACCAGCAAACATGTCATTGTGAAATGTTTAGCAAAATAAATGCAAACCCACTGTAGCACCGATATTCAGAATTTGGAGTTTCCTGAGCCAGTCTGCTGCGGTGCCCGGATCTGTTTCCATTTGAATTGAATGCCAACAATCCACAACATTGACCTTTCTGGGCTTCCAGGGTCTGCTCTTCCCCAGTTGCTTCCTCCCTCTCTGCTGACTTCTTTGTTCATGCCCCCCCGGCCAGCAGAAGCCTGTCTGACAGCTGCCAGTGAGAGCAGCATGGCACAGAAGCCATGAATCTTGTTCATGTGCCCCATTGAGGGGAGAAGGAAGGGGAAAGGCAGAGAAAGGACCCAAGGCCTGCCCTTCCCCACTGGTCCTTGTCCCCAGTTTCTGTCACCAGCAGGTATGCCTGGCTGGCCCTGAGGGACCCTGTTCCTGCATACAGCCCTGGAGCCTCTCATCTGAGCACTGTCCCTCCACTGCCAGCTGCCTGCTAGACATCTTGCCACAATGTCCAGGACAGCTCATTCTTCTCCCCACAAACTCATCCCTCCTCTGGGCAGAATCCTTCCTGCTCCCTCCAGGAGCCCGGGTCTATAACATCTGCCTCCCACACCATGGCCTCTCGGTTGGCACTTCTCTCAGCCATCTGTCCACACACAGCCACAGTCCTTGTTTAGGCTCCAGCCTCTTCTTGCCTGCATTCTTGCTGTCATCTCTTAGTTGGGCTCTCTGCTCCCCAGTCTGTCCTCCACCCACCTGCCAAGGTGATCTTCCCAAAGCGTGTTGCCTTGACCCTGGCTTATGAACCATTAGGCATTCCCTCTTGCCTCTGTTAGAAGAGCCTCGTTTTTAAGACCCCATCCAAACTGCTCCCAGCTTCCCCTTCTAGACATGGAGGATCGCTCCCTTCCAGCTGCTCTAGGCTCCAGCCAAACTAGGCTATCTTCTGTTTCCTGAACATGGTGCTTCATCTCCCACCTCTCCATCTTTGCCCAAATGTCCCCCTCTCCCATGCTTTCCCTCCTCAGCTTTGACTCTCAGAATCCTTTCCTTCTTTCAAGGGTTAACTCGGGCCCCACTTTCCCACATCTCCTTAGCTGTGGGCACTTCCTTCCTCCTCAAACCATCTTGTCTTTCCTTTTCTTGGTGTGCAACGATAGTTTTTATTTGTATCCCAGTGCCTAGCACAGGGCCTCAGGTATATATAGTGGGTACTTTTGTGGAATGGTGCATGGTTAAAGTGCTCACAGGATTAAGTGGTTGGCAGCTGGAGCTGCATTTCCTCTCGATTGTGGGAAGGTGCTGAGACAGGAGAGTTTCAGGCTGGGTAGATCTCTGGTCCCTTTTTAGCGCCTCCAGCTGCCCCCCAACCCAGCCACTGCTGGCTCAATGGAAGGGCTTTGCATGCTGGTCCAGGTCCTCTTCAGGCAGCATGGGACTCTCTGACATGGCATTGCCCCATGTGTTGGTAGCTGCATAAAGTATGATGGGGGATTCACAGCTACTGTGAACCAGGACACACCTAAAGAACTGATGTCCCAGAGAACCTAGAGAGACTGCTTGCAAGGCAGTCTGGTCTCCTGGAAGGATGAAATGTGACCTTGAATCCAAACCCATGCCTAACCCTGCCCCCAGCACACCTGCCATCTGACAAAGCACTGGTCAGTTAAAAAACTGGATCTAGTGGGAGGAACCCTGGACTTGAGCTCATCTCTTCTCCTTACAGATTGGCCTTGGCCAAGTCACTCCCCCTCTCTTCCTTTACCCAAGTTCATCATTTGCAGATGAATGATGCCTAAGTGGTTTGTGAGTTCAATTAGAGTTTTAGAACTATTTTAGGAATAACTGAGGGAAGAAATTATTTAGCTCCCAAAAACCTCCCTGCCTGCAGGCTCTCTCTATTCCAATGCATTTGATTCTGCTCATAGGACAAATCCAGGGCTCCCTACACCCATACTCTTAGCCTTGTCGTTCTAACTTAGCATTCCAGATCACCTTCAAGTTCATGGTCTGTGGCAAGGTCATTGAATCTTTTGTGGGCTGAAGAATGTGTGTCTGTGTATATGGGGGGGGGGAGAGAGACAGAAAGAAGACAGGGGGGAAAGGCAGTTCAATCAGAACCCCAGCTTGCTGTCAGGGCTTTACCAGAAAGCAGCAGGAATGGTCCTTAGAAACAAGGTGCCTGAGGCACAGGTGCAGCCCATGACAGACTGAGGGTTCTGGGGAGGGGGTTGAGGGTTGAGGAGTTGGGGGCAGACAAAACATTTGGTCCCATGAGCGGAGACCATCGAGGTAGCAAGAGGCCGGCATCTCAGTCCCAGGATGAAGAACCTGGGTTACTCAGGAACTCACCCCTCCTGTTTTATAAACTGCTTTTCTCACAACCTCTCTGCAAGGCAGGCAGCTCAATCATTATTGCCCCCATTTTACAGATGAGGAAAATGGGGCTCTAAGAAGTGAAGCAACTTCCCTCAGTTGCTCAGCTACAGAACCTTAAAGCTGAGACCCAAATCCAAGTCCTATGAATCTGGCCCAGGCTTCTCTCGGTAGTAACATCCTGGCCCCCCAGGTCAGAGGGGTCAAGGGGAGCGGGAGCCCTCCTCTGTCAGAACCACGGATAGCTCCCTAGAAGTCAGCATTTCTAAGGCTGAGTCTCCAAGCTGCTCCCTCTCGGCTCCCTTTCCCCCATAGTTGTGACTTTGAGGACTGGGAGTTTGGGAGAGGGAGGGGGAATTGTGCAGAGAGCAGTGTGACTGTGGCTTTGGGCAAGTAATTTCATCATTTAAGTGCTACAGAAGTGTAAAATCTGAAGCCACTGTAATTACCGAGTCACAAATGGGAAATGGATCAGGTTTCACAGAATGGCTTGGGATCTTGGAGGTCATTGAGTCTCACTCCTTGTTTCACAGATGAGGAAACTGAGGTCTAGAGATGCTGCAAAGGGGAGGTGTGAGGATCAGGACCACCTTCCCCTAGGCCAGCTCAGATCTGCCTGTGCTGGGTTTCTCTCACTTGTGGTGGAGAATTATAGTCAGTTCTGTGATTCTGGATAACTTGACATTTAGAGCTGGGAGGGACCATTTTTGGGACCAGCTTTGGGTCCATTTTCTAGATGAGGAAATGAAAGCTCAGAGAGATGATGTGATGGCCCAAGTTCCACAGTGAGGGGGATGACTTCTGATATTCTGAGCCTGAATCCAGTTCTTCACACACTCACTGGGAAGTGGCATTTCTTTGCCAGTTTACAGATCTGCAGGGAAATGATGGGTGAAGTCTGGAAGGTTTCTTTTACTCTTCAGTCAATGAAATTCTTCCCTTGAGCCCAGAAAGCTGCCTTTTCAAATGTGGAAAACTAAAACCCATGAAAATGAATAGAGAAGGAAGCTGGAGTGCCATTGGGGAAGGTGGTAAAGCAGCCTAGGTCTGCAGGAAACTGTCTCTTCAGATAAACGTGAATATTTATGGGAGAAAACCCAAGTTTGAGCTTTGCCCCAGCCTTTCAGCTTGCTAGCTATGACAAATGCAGGGCAGTTACAAGAAGTCACTTCATCCCTATGAACAACTGGTTGGTCCAAGCCACCTCCCTGGGCCAGTCTCTCTTCCTTGCTGAGCCCCCTCTGTGAGTCAGAGCCCTGGCCAGTGCTCCCAGGTTTCCAGTCCCTTTTCATTCCAAGGCTCTGTGGTAGGAGGTGCTTCGGGTCATCAGAGGCATGTGATTTTTGTCCCATCTCTTGGTGGCTAGAGAGGGCCCCATTCCCCAAGGTTGGGACAACAGAAGCACATACAACTCAAGAAATAGTCCAAGCCCTTCCCAAAGCTTTCTTGATGAAAATGTGTCCCATTTCTGACATATGCTTGTCATTATCTGGGCAGAAATATTAGGGGTCCTGACCTCTCAGCCAGACTTCAGGCTTTCCAATTTCCACAAGCTGTCTGCCTCCTGGTAACTCTCACATCTATATGCACAATACTACAAGGCACAAGTGACCTTTCTGAAGCCAGACCTATGACCCCAGTGTTCGGTACATTGCTGTCATTGTGCCCTTGCCCAGGCTGTCTCCGCCCCCTTTTCAGTGCCTCCCCCCTTCTCTGCCAATCCTCCCCAAATGTCAGAGCCCAGATAAAGTCTGTCTCCTCTGTGAATGGGGAGGTGGGTTGGTGGGGGCTGAGACCTGAGCTTGGAGTCAGATGCCACTTCAGGTCCTGACAAGCTGTGGGGTCTTGAATAAATCACTGAGGCTTCTGGCGCCTTAGTTTCCTCCTTTGTCAAACGGACTAATCTGAAAAACAAAGAAGTCGGAGTATCTTGGTCAGACGCCGGTAAGATGGTGTGAGGTCAATCAGTATTGTAGACAAGTTGTCCATTTGCATTCTTGGGTGTTTCGTGCTGCTGGGCATTCTTTTCTGGATGCTCCTGCCTCTGTGGACGGAAGCCGGTGCTGAGCGCCAGCGGTGTTTGCGCTCATTAAGCACCTCCCCGCCATTGCTCATGCCTACGTGCCTTTGCCCCCATTAGCGTGTACTCTCCAGGAGGGCGAGGGCTGGGTCATCCTTCCTGTCATCCCTCTCTGTGCTCAGTGACAGCAGCCACTCAGTCAACACGCATCGGTAACAGGAGACAGAAGAGCCGGGGGGCTCCCATCAGCCCAGTTTGTTTACAGCTCAGCGAGCACAGCTGATCTGTTCTGCGCGCAGTGGTCAGGGAATAGAAGAGACCCCGCAGGCTGCCAATTAGATCTCGGAGATGGGGCTTCCCGGGGGCAGCCTTTGGACCCCAGAGCCCAGATCGAGCAGGACACCCACCCTTTCTGGGCAGGAGCCTCCCCACCCATTAGTAACGGTCCGCGGCCCCCAGGAGGGGAGAGGAGACTAGAGAGGCTCACGTCGGGCGGCCGTGGGGGTATGGAGACTAGAGCTCACCAGAGTCTCTCCTGCGGGGGCCTCTCTTCCATTGACCGAGTTATTGATGACGGTTTAGTGTTTTCCAGTATGCAAACGCACCTCTAAAAATTGCATTGCCTTATTGGTAATGGTAATGAATGGCGTCAATGAATGAGAACAGCCAGTCAATCAGTGAGGGAGAAAGGATGGCAAATTGGAGGACTCAGGGGAGAATTGGGGCCTGGGGGGGTCCTCCATCTTTGTATCCACACCGTTGCTTGGTGTATAGTTTCAGACATCAGGAAAAGCCAAATTACCCAAGGGAAAAGTGACTCTGTTGTGGTGTATGGAAGTTTGGGGGAGTTTTGATCTATCATTCACTCTACAAACTTTTGTTTACAAAGCATTGACTAGGTGATCTCAGAGGAGTGTTATCCTGTGATTCACTGGACAAGTAAAACTTGATCTTTCTTCTCTTGCCCAGAACAGCAGCTTGGGGGAAGGAGATGCTGATGGTGGTTTTCTGAGAAAACTTTGTAGCTCCATAAATCTCACTTCAGGATTCAGAGAGTTAGGACCTGAGCCTTCTGGTCTGTGAGATTTTGGAGTCTGAGGACCAAGAGGTCCAGGCAGGTGAGGTGACCCCTGGTGAACAGCCTGGATGAGGGACAGGGAAGGCCTGGTTACAATGGATTCCATGTCTGTCCTGTATCTCACTCCCTACTCCCAGCCCTGCCTCCCTCTAAGGAGATGGGGCAAGGGCCTGGGGAAAATGTCCGGAGGGACAGATGAATGTGACTACCTATGACCCTTTTTCTTTAAGGTCATGAAACACAACATGGGCTAATTAAGTGGCTATCACTGAGGAGAGGGTGGGGGTCCAAGTGAACTGAGTTTGAAAGTGAATGAGAAAGCACTTTAATTCTGTGCCTTTGGGAGGTACCCTCAGTGTTCTGTTGGGGCTGCAGCTAACTCTCCTAGGATTGGGCATCCCAGATTTCACATTGGAAGGGACCTCAAAGACCACCTGGTCCAAACAGTCATTTTACAAAGGAGGAAACTGAGGCCCAAAGAAAGTCTGAAGACTTGCCCAAGGTTCTGAGAGTGAGTGATGAGAAACACTGTATTATTTGTCTGTTTTTTTTCCCTGTTGGGGTAGGTTTCCTGTAGAACAACTAGAAAAATGGTCAGCAGGTGGTAGATGTTTATAGCTGCATGAATCCGCAAGGCTTTCTGTTGTGGAAGGGTTGCAATCTGCACTGAAGGGATACTATATTCCTCTCTCCACTGAAAACATCCCAAAGCCTTGAAGCATATACAGCACTTCAAGCCAAGATCTCTAGAATAAGGAGACATCTCAACCCTTCTCCTTTCTCTTAATTTTTATATTCTCTGGACAGAGCCCCACCAGTCTTCAGCTTAAGGGAGAAAGGAACAGATGTGGGTGGGGAGGGTGGGAGAAGGCTGTGACCTGAGGGGCAATGGGCTGTCTTTGCTCCTGGCAAGGACAGATAACTTGAGGGGCAGGCTTTCTGAGATCTTCCTCATTGGGGTGCAGAATCCCAGACCCCAGTCACAGCCCCAAGCCCTAAGGCTTCCATTCTTCTAGCCCCTCCCTCCCATCCCCAAAGGCTCCCATACTCCCATTCCCCCACCCTTCCAACCCTTCCCATTCATTCCCACACCCATTCTGATCTGGGAGGGAAAGGGCAGCAGCTGGTTGAACAGCTGTGTAGCCCAGGCCATTATGCAGGTCGACCAGCAGAGGGCACTGCTGCCTAACTAATGGCGCAATGCCCAGGCTGTTTATAGCCTGATTTCTCACTTTTAGAAACAGGGGAGTAATTCCTTCCTTTTCTTGAGCTCCAGCAGGTGGCCAAGAGGGAAGCTGGCTTAAGGCATTGGGCTTTTATCTGCCATTATCACCCAAGAAACATCAATGCAAGTGGTGAGCCTGAGCTAAGCCAAGGCTCTCAGCTGGCCAGTTGGATGGCCGAGGCTCCCTGCCACCCAGACTGCCCCCAGATGAGTGCCCATGACCCAAAGCTCTGACCCTGCCAAGTAGAGAGCATCAGGGACCCCAGCCCAGCCCCTCCTCATGGGGCTTTTCATACCTAGGCTTCTTCAGACACTGTGAACATCATGGAAGGCCCTGGTGTCAGAACCAGGTAGGATCTCAGAGGTCTCCTAGCACAATTCTCTCTTTCTAAACCACAGCCTCTCACAGATAAGGTTGAGAGAGGATGAGGCTGTGGTTTAGAAAACCACAGGTCACACCGGTAGCAGGTGTCCAAGAAGAGACTTGAACCCAGGTCTTTGGACCCTAGCACCAATACTCTTTCTTTCATATTTTAATCCCTTCCCCACTCCACAATTACATATAGAAGCAATTTTTTACATTCAATCTTTAAAATTTTTTCATTTCAAATTCTTTCCCTCCCTCCCTCTCTCCCCCCTCCCTGAGATAGTAAAGCAATTTGATATAGGTTACATATGTGGAATCATGTAAAACATTTCCATCTCAGTTATTTTGTGAAAGAAAATTCAAAAAGAAAAGAGGAAAGAAAAAAAGGAAGGAAGGCAAGAGGAAGGGAAAAGAGTATGCTTCAGCCTGTATCCAGACCCTATTAGTTCTTATTCTGGAAGTAGATAGCATGTTTCATCATGAGTCCTTTGGGATTGTCTTGGATCATTAAATTGCTGAGAATTGCTAAGTCAGTCACAGTTCTTTGTCATATAATATTGCTGTTACTGTATACAATGTTCTTGTCACTTTGCCTCAGTTCATATGAGTCTTCTCAGGTTTTTCTGAAATCATCCTGCTCATAATTTCTTTTAGGACAATAGTATTCCATCACAACTGTATACCACAACTTGTTCAGTCATTCCCCAACTGAAGGGCAACTCAATATCCAATTCTTTGCCACCACAAAAAGAGCTGCTATAAATATTTTTGTACAAATACGTCCTTATCCTTTTCCTTTTTTTTCCTTAAATCTCTTTGGGATATAGACCTAGTAGTGGCATTGACCAGTGCTCTTTCTACTGCACATAGAATTCTCTTTTCATGGACAACTTGTGGACCTTGACTAAAGTCTGTAGGATTTTTCAAAGATTGCCAAGTCACATCTGCCAGGTCTTGACCTGGTAGGCTGAACTTACTTTGGAAGCTTGGTGCTTTGTTACTATTTTTACTTCCCAAGGCACATTTTACATTCCTGCTTTCCCACTTTTCTTCCTTAGGAAGTAAAGACAAGCTGATCTGCTTCCTTCAGTCACTTTTTGTCAGGGTGAAATAGTGGGAGCTTCCATTTCCTTGGAAGGTGAATTCATTAATCATTGGGCTCAGTTGAGTGGTCACTAAGGGTATACTGACTAGCTGACTTTATCAACTGGCTGGCCCTAGACACTAGACCAGACTTCAGCCTTTCATCCCATTCTGCCATCCACCCACATCTCACCACCTCTCTCACTTTCCAGTTCTCCAAAACAAAACAACCCACTTCCTCATGTGTTTTATCTCCCCCAATAGACCATGAACTCTTTGGGGATAGGATCTTTCTCTCTGTTTAAAATATTTATATTCCCAGCACATAGCACAATGCCTGGCACATAATAATTTAATTAAACCTCTTTTTTTTAATTCATGCATTCATTTGAATGGCTTCTTAATTTACAATTCAGAATTTCATTTGTCAGTAGGTCCCTTACCACGCCCCATCATAAATCCAAAAATGAATCGGCCATTTTCCAAGAAGATTGCTATCACCTCTCTTTCAACAGCCAATGGCTTTTCATTGGACTGGAAGAAGCTGCCCTTGTCTCTTCCTCCACCTTCTGAAGAATGGAATTTTCACGAACACATCTCATATTCACCTTGTTTCTGCTTTAGATTTTGCACCTTTCTGTGTGGGCATCCAAGACCGAAGGGCTCGCTCCTGGACACTGGCTCTTGTGGAATCCTAATCCTCTCTGTGGCTCTGCTTTTCCTTTGGGGGCACCTACTGTGCTCTGGGTGTGGCCATTCAGCACTTTCCTCCATTCTTGTCCATTTTCAGCTGAAAGCCCCCTTTTACCTGTGATTTTCTTGGCCTCTGCCCTTCTTCCTCGACTCAGGATCCATCATTCTCCTTCTGTAAGCTGTAATCTAGAACTCCACATCTCACTGTCCCAGGCAGCCTTCCTAATTCCTGCCTTTTACACTATTTCCGGGCCTGCAGTGACCTCTGTGCTCCCTTTGCCCATTGGCGTCCTTCCAGACTTAGCTCAGGTCTCATCTTCTGAAGGAAGCCTTTCCCGCTCTCCTCACGCTGTCAGTGCCTTCCCTCCATCTTCTCGAGTGCACATAACTGTCTGCATATGGCCTCCCCGTTAGGCTGAGAGCTCTGGGAGAGCTGAGCGGCGCTTTTACCTTTGTCTCCCCAACACTTTGTGATTAATACACGTTCGTGGACTGACTGATTGACCTCATTGTCTTAGCTAGAAGATCATTGCTCGTCTGAAGCCACCGAATCATCTCATCTCGTCCAAAGTGGCTGAGTTCTGCCTGACGATGTCTCTGTCGCCTGGGGCGGGAGCTGCTTGGGGGCTTGACGCGTAGCATCCTTAAGGTTCAGTGGGTTAGCCCTTCGGCTCTTAGTCAGCCCTGCGCCCCTGCCCTTCAGTAAGTGGCCCCAGGAAGCGGTAGGGTTGGTTCAGCATGGCAGGTGCACCGGTGTCAGCAGCGCTCCCTGCAGCGGGGTGTGCTGCCTAAAGCAAGGTTTGCTCCCTTCATTGGCCCAAAAACACGAGGATGGAGGGGTCTTTCTCCGCCCCTTGCTCTAGCGTTGGACACCAGGTGTCTCAGCTTGGACAGGCCAGGTGGTGTCGCCTGTTGGTCCTAATAAGTGAATGATGTGCATCGGGAAGCACCGCTCCACCCTCCCTCTCTCAGGGACTCAGAGGCGGGGTGGTGCAGTGGGAAGCGAACTCATCTCAGCGTCAGGAAGATCTGCCTGAGACACTAACGGTCTGAGCCTGCTCAAGGTCACCAGCCTCTCTGACTCCACTGCCTAGTCTCTAGGATGTGTGGATCTTTGTGAGGATGCAAAGTGCTTTGCGGTTCTTAATGTAGTGGTCAAAGGGGCTCCTGGTACAGGGATGGAGAGGAAGGGAGGCCAGATTGATCCTCGAAGGGTGGGAGATGGGGCTGAGCAGGTGGGGACAGGACGGCTGCCCCTGAACTGTCCTGGCAGGACCAGGATGCCACACTGAGCTGATGCCATGTTGCTGGCTGCCAGTGAGGTGAGTGGTGGTGACGGAGAAGCCCCAGCGTGGTGGGCTCTGCTGAAGGTCACATGCATCCCTCTTGTTCTGATGGCGTAACTGACCTCAGCCCTGACCTAACTGGGCTCTAAGCACTAAATTGTATCACTGGGGAGAGCCTCAAGTGAAAGCATTCTCTGCCCCCTTCAAACAACTTCTCTGATGCTTGCACTTGGTGTTTTTTCTCTCGCTCTGCAAAGACACAGCTTTATTCCATTTTCTCTTCTTCTATTTGAAGGCAGCCCTGTTCCCACTGGCGCTCTCCCATTCCCCTCCCCTGCTCCACTCGTTCCCTCTTCCCCAGTCTTAGAACTGTGCTCACTGTCTCGGGTCCCTTTCTTCCTCCCTTTTATCTAGTTACTGCATTCTTTCAGTGCAGTAAGGCCCTCTTTTCCCTCCTCCCCTTGCATTTGCCTTATTAGTGTGCCCCATTTTCTGCATCTTTTCTTTTCCTCATCGTCTGCACCCTAAAGATCTAATCTTTGAATCATGGCACTTACACTTACTTGGTCCTTCTTTGTTATCTGCATCACTCATGGAATTAAAGCTTTGGAGATGCCTGTTTGGAGCCCCTTCTTCTAAAGTTTGGTTTTGCTTCGGGGATTTTGCCCCCACCTCCTTTTTTCTGTTGTCTTACTCTTGGAAATGCCACTTTCTGTGGTGGGAGGCCTGTTGGAGTGTGGCGGCCAGAGGAGTGAGGGATGCTGAGTATTAGGGGTGAGAAACCCCGCTTCTCTGTGGTCAGTTCACTGGGTTGTTACTTGGCTGGCTTCTTGGTGTTCCGCACCATGGAGGCAGCTGAACTTTCTCTACCTTTTCGGCATGATTCCTGTTTGGGAGGGGTTTGAGAAGATGTGAGGATCAGAGGAAGTGTCTAGCCCTCCATCTTGCCAGTCATGGGAATTCTCCGTGACTTGGTGGTAAGAGCTAGGGAGTCGCCTGGGGCTCAGAGAGACTGTAGGACCTGCCCAGAGTCACACAGCTGCTGGCCAGGTCCTCCACTCCCAGCTCTCCATGGCTCTTGAAGGCGGCAGGCTCAGCCATGCCCCAGGCACATGAGAGCTCATCAGTGAGTCACCCCCTCTTGGTGGTTCTCCATGGCAAACGGAGCATCCGGCAGCACATGCTGAAGACATGGGGTTGCATGTTATGTGACATCATCTGAGAGATGGGGGAGGGGAAGGCAGCAGCGTCTGCAGCCAGTGCTCATCACTGTGGGTCAAGAAACCATGGTTAGGCATCAATGAGGGGGTCTGGGGCATCCACGGAGTCTCTGAGTGGCAGGTGGAGACCTCCCAATCACAAACGGTGGTGTGCGTCATCTCTCATCCATCTGCTCAAATACTGAGGCTTCAGACAGCTTTGAACCAGATTTAGTCCTGAGTCTGGGGGAGATTTGATAGGCTATCAGTTCCAAGAGGTCCAACGGCCCCAGCATGATCTCTTCTGCAGCCTCCGCTACATGCTGCCCATGGGACCTTGAACCCGTGCTTCCTCTGGGTCTGAGTGTCAGAATCTACCTGAGGGAGTTCCACCAGTCCATCCCCACAAGCTAGAAAGGACTCATTTTCCTTCTCCCTGTGTCCATGGTTCCTGAAAGTGACCAGACCCAGAATTTGGCCCCCTCCCTCTCTGTGGGGACTTATCGGCCCCTTCTGAGACATCTGGCTTATGTCATAGAAAGCAGAAAACAAAGCACAGGCCTCAGTGGTCTCTGGTCTGCAAATATCCTTCTCACCTTCTGAAATGAAAGTGTGGCAATGTGTGTGAAGCATGGGAGCATTCATGTGGCCGATGTTACTGATGTTGACAGGCAGCCAGAAAGTGCCACAGTTCACAGAGTGCCAGGCCTCGAGTCAGAAAGGGCTCAGATCAGATCTGATCTCAGACACACACTAGCTGTGTGACTCTGGACATGTAATTTAATCTCCGTCTGCCTCCCTTTCCTTAACTGTAAAGTGCAGCTAATTATAGGCTCCACTGTGCAGGGTTGTTCTGAGGATCATTGTAAAGCCCTCAGTGGCATTCCTGGCACATAGTAGGTAGGCACTCTGTAAAGGTTCGCTATTGGTAGTGATGGCAGCAGGAGAGCTGTCTCTGGCCCTCTTTGGAGGCCTCAGCTGCCTGGCCAGGCTCCTTGTCTGATGCTGGACTGCACCCCCAGAGCAGCATCTCCACACAAGTGGTCACTTACATTCTTAACTAGAACACGCAGAACACTTTCCGTGTTTAATCATCTGAATGGAAAAAACCTTCATTTTGTCAAGAGTGATCAGAGGACTTTTCATCTTTGGAGAAGAGAGTGCGGAGCCATGGGCTGGGAGCGGGTGCTCGGCAGGCACCCATGCAGCTGCCGGCAGCACTTTTTCAATTCCCGTCTGAATGAAGAAGAACCGATCTTTGTCGTGGGGGGCTTGCCCTCAGTTTGGGGGTGGCATCTGTAACCCCGAACTCCATTTGAAGATTGTGATGTCTGGGAAGCCTTTGGCCACCGGCCAGTCTGACTGCCCTGGGACCCTGGGCAGCAGGATGGCCTTGGCCACTGTTTGACTGAAGAAACATGCAGAAACATGCCCACTCAGTTCCTGCAGCCTTCCCTGGCTTCTTGGGTGGCATTTCCCTGTGTGGCAGGGTCAGTGCCAGGGCCACACATGGAGGCCTGGATTGGCCACTGCCTCCCTCTTGGCCATTTTCCTCTCAGGGCAGCTGTTCTATTTCTGAGATGCCCAGGCCTCCCTGGCTTCCCTGTGTGCCCCCATCAGCAGGGCCCTGACAGGGCTATAATTTGCTTCCTGCAGGAAGGGGTGTGCCCTCAGCTTCCTGGCCCTGGTGCCCAGAGTGCCTGCCCCAGCTTCTTGCTGCTGCAGGAGCTGACTCATCCCATTGGGTTTCCCAAGTGGCCTCTTGTTTCCGTGGTTTCCCTTCCTCTTCTCAAGTGTTCTAAGCTCCCACTTCCAATTTTCCACTTCTTTTGTAGTCTTTTGTCTTGGAGTTTTCCTCTTTCTTGGAGCTCTGGGGATAGAAAGAGAATGTGTCTGACAGCTCTTGCCCTTGAGAAGCAGACGTTCTCTGCTATGCCCCTCACCTAGGAAAGGATGGGGCTGGACTTCACGGTCTCCACGGTGCCAGGTGGCCATCCCTACCGTCACTTCCAAGACCTGCCCCTGACCTCCAAGGGGAAGGGAGCAGGGTTCACAGAGTCTGAACTGCTCTGGCCTCAGTTCCCGTCCTCTCTAGCTACCTACCTCCCCCTTCCCAAGCAACCCACATGGTGGTCTGTACAGTGCTGTGCAGTGGTTAGTGATGGCTGAGCCATAGGACCAGGGTCACACATGCACAGGGAGCCACCCACCCATCCCCCAGACACTCAGGTATACCACCTAGTGGAGTCTGGGGCAGAGAGGAAGGACGCCGCCATAGGAATGGCCCTGGGCCTGCTCCAGCCTCCCCATGCACCTTAGAGAAGGCCAGCCCTGCCCCTCAACCCTGGAGCCCAGCCTGTTGTCCTGGTCTCAGGACATCAGCTTGTCAGGGAACCCACGAGAAGTCTATAACTAACTTAACCAAATGGCCAGAGGACCCCAGCAGACATGGAGCTATGGTCCTGCCAGGAGCTTCCTTCCCTTCCTCAGTCCCCTCCCCTGGCTGCTTTCTGGTGTGAACTCTCTCAAGCTCTCATTTATTTGGGAGGCAGTAGGAGCCATGGGATGTTGCACTACAGTAGTATGGCATCCTACCTTGGCATTGCAGCAGTCTGAGGAAATGAAGGTAGTGGGAGGCAGCAGCACTGATTGGAGGGGAAGGGAGATGTCCCCTCCAGGGGAGGTGCCAAGGGCCCAGCCTAGGCCTGGGGACATGGAGGCAAGAGAGGCTGGATGGGAGAGGGTTTGTCTAGGAAGGAGTGGACATGAGAGCCTTGTTGATTGGATGGTGGTGATGGAGGGTAGGATCAGCTCTGAACCCTTGAGCCTGCAGGTATGAAAAGCAGGCTCTGGGGGAGATATTGGTCTGTGTGGTATACGACAGGGTGACCAGGGGGAATGCCCAGAGTTCATTGGAGGTGAAGGTGCAGAACATTCCAGACACCCTAAAGCTGGGGGTTGTCCAAATAAATGAGCAGTGCTGGGTCACCCTGATGCACTCCAGCCCATGTAGACAAATCCAGAAAAGGACCCAGGGGACTGAGGGCATTTCTCACTCATGTGACCTTGCCTCACCTCTTCTGTCTGCCGCTTTCTCATCCAAAAAATGGGTATCAGGGGGCTTGTGCTGTGAGAAGAAGAGCTTGAGGCCATGAGGTACCCCATGGGAACCATCACGGAACAGCTGTAGGCACAGCTAGAGTCCCAGCCTCAGTTTTCTCATCTGTAAAATGAGGAGGTTGGCCAGGGTGACCTCCCTTTAAATCGGTGACTCTGTAATATCCACATGAGCCCAGATCACCATTTTAGACACATTTTATTGTAAACCAAGTCTCAACAAAAACAAAGTAAGAAACACAATCTCCAATAAAGCTTCAAAAATCGAACTGCCATTTTGCTAAAGGCTGTCAGCTTTGACAGAGCAGCCGCAGGGGCAGCTCACACACATACACACACACACAGGCACACGCACACGCATGCACACATGCATATGCCCACATGCACACACACAGGCACACACACATGTGCACATACACACACACTCACAGACACACTAGCCTTCTCTTTTCTCGTTTCTATCTGGGATTGAACAAGCCTTATTGCAAATGTTTTCACTTCCCAGACTGGGTGGGTGTCTTCTCCACCCCACCCATTCTTCTGCTCTCTGAATGCCCCTGCCTTTGTACTCCTTTCCACCATGCTTTCCTTTCTTTCTAGGTGGCATTGGACACATCATGGTAATGCTTCCCTGTCTTGACCCATTATCATTTGCTCCCATCTTCCAGCTGCCAGAAATATCTGTTTTTCTTCTTTTTCATTATTATAAGATAACAGACTGGATATTTAGGGTCTTTTTTATTTTTAAGTAACATGGGATACAGTTCTAGTAGTGGGACCACCAGCTCAAAAGACAGGAAAAGGTTTTGGGAAAAGATTCTATTGATCTTCCATACCACCAACAATGTAATGGTATGCCCATTTCATCAGTATTAACTGCTATAGTTTTAGATTATTTCCCTCCAATATTCTGTATGTAAAATAGTACCTGGGAATTATCTTGTTTTTAATTTGGGTTTCTTCTTCCTGTCTAATGATAACAATTAAGATCCATTCTATCCAGAAGCATCTGACAAATGAAACTGCTCTGGGGGTACACAAAAGATGAAATTATTTTGGATATTTTATGCTTATTTATGGAATTACTTCCTAGATCTCCCTGAGTATTTCAGATCGCCAAATCTCCTGTAAAGCAAACCATGACTTATCTAGCAATGAAAAGTAAGAATATTCAGTAGAGGGGCGGCCAGGTAGCAAAGCGAGTAAGTGCACCGGCTCCAGTGTTGAGAAGACCTGGAGATCGAATCCTGGGCTCAGACACTTAGCACCCACCCAGAAACACCTGGCCGTGTAACGTTGAGCAAGTTACTTAACCCCGATTGTTTAGGGGCGGCCAGGTGGCTCAACGAGTAAGAGCACCGGCTCCAGTGTAGGGATGACCTGGATCAAATTCGGGCTCAGATACTCAGCACCACACCCAGAAATAATAACTGGCCGTGTAACCTTGAGCAAGTTACTTAACCCCAATTGCTTAAAAAAAAAAATCAGTAGATGTAAAAATAGGGTGAATCTGGAAACAAAGTATCCTGGGGGGGGGGGGAGGCAATTCTAGTTAAGTGACTTGTCCAGGGTCGCATAGCTAGTAAGTGTCAAGTGTCTGAGGCTGGATTTGAACTCAGGTCCTCTTGACTCTACACTTGGTGCTCTATCCCAACTGTCTAGTCGCCCCAACAATTTTTTTTCCTTTCATGAGGAATTTGGGCTTACACTTGCCTCACCTCCTGTGGTGAATGTGAGCCATGAATGACCACTCACTCTGAAGCAATTTCCACGTATGGTGAGAAATGTTGGTTTGGTTTTTTTTTTTAATGCTTTATTAACTTCTGATTTACATCACTCATTTCCGCCAGATTTTGAGTTGCAAATTTTCTCCCCATTTTTCCCTTACCCACCGCCCCAAAATAGCAGTCCCACAGGATATCCCCTCCTGCAATCTGCTCTCTCCCATATTTTCTCCCATAGTCCGAATCTCTATGCCTCAGTGCCTGTATATCTTATTTCCCAATTACATCTAAAATAATATTAATAATATATATATATATATATGTATATATTTGAATATTTTATTTTAAAACTTTGAATTCCAGATTCATTCCCTTCCTCCCTTGTCACCCACCCTTACTGGAAAGATAAGCAGTTCAGTATAGGTTGTACATGTGTGGCTAATGGAAAACAATAACGTAGTAGATAAATTGTAAAAGACTGACTATATCTCCCTCCCTCCTATCCCACCTCCCACTTGTTCTGTTCTCTACTTTGATCCCATCCCTTTTCAAAAGTAGGTGCTTCCAACCTCCCTCCCCCCAGCCTGCCCTCCCTTCCATCATCCCCCCTCTCATCCCCTTCCCCTCCTACTCTCCGGGATGGTGAGATACCCTATTTAGTGTGTATTTCATTCCCTCCTCAAGCCAAATTCAATGGGAATAAGGTTGATCCATTCCCTTTTGCCTTCATATTCTTTTCCTCTATTGTAACAATTTTCTCTTGCCTCTTCTGTATGAGTTTACCCCAATCTGTCTCTCCCCATCTCCTCTCATTATATTCCTCTCTCACCTCTTAATTTCACCTTTTAAGTATCATCCCTTCCTGTTAAATTGGTCCTGTGCCCTCTATCTATGTATACCTATAAACATATATACACACATTCACATATGTATTCATATGCCCATATACCCTCATATATATATGCATATATATTTCTATTCCCTTCAACTACTGAGAAAAGTTTCATAAGTGAAAATTAATGTTTTTCCATGTAGGAATGTTAATAGTTCAACTTTGATCAGTGGATTATGATTCCTTTTCCCTGTTCACCTTCTCATGCTTCTCTTGCTTCTTGTATCTGAATGTCAAATTTTCTATTCAACTCTGGTTTTTTCAGCAAGAATGCTTGAAAGTCCTCTATTCCACTGAATGACCATATTTTCCCCTGAAAAATTATACTTAGTTTTGCTGGGTAGGTGACTCATGGTTTTAATCCCAGCTCCTTTGACTTCTGGAATATCATATTCTAAGCCCTTCAATTCCTCAGTATAGAAGCTGCCAGATCCTGTGTTATCCTGATTTTGTTTCCACAATATTGAAATTGTTTCTTCTTGGCTGCTTGTAATATTCTCTCCTTAATCTGGGAATTCCAGAACGTGGCTATAATATTCCTAGGAGTTTTCTTTTTGGGATCTTTTTCAGGAGGTGATCGGTGGATTCTTTCAACCTGTATTTTGCCCTCTGGTACTAAAACATCAGGTCAGTTTTCTTTAAGAACTTCCTGGAGGATGATTTCTAGGTTCTTACATTGATCATGGTTTTCAGGTAGTCCAATAATTTTTAAATTATCTCTCCTGGATCTATTTTCCAGGTCAGTGGTTTTTTCCATGAGATATTTCATATTGCCTTCTATTCTTTCATTTGTTTGGATCTGTTTAACAGCACCTTGATTTTTCATAAAGTCATTAGCTTCCATTTGCTCCAGTCTAATTCTGAAGCAATGCTTCTCCTCAGTGAGCTTTTGAGATTCTTTTTCCATCTGGCAAATTCAGCTTTTTAAGGCATTCTTCTCCTCATTGCCTTTTTGAGCCTCTTTTGCCATTTGAGTCAGTCTATATTATTTTCCTCAGTCAGGCTGTTGACTCTCATTTCATAATTTTCTTGCATTGTTCTCATTTCTCTTCCCAATTTTTCCTCCACTTCTCTTATCTGCTTCTTAAGGTCCTCTATGACCTGTAACCAGCTCATAATTTCCTTTGAAGCTTTTGGTGCAGGAGTTCTGACTTCACTGTCTTCCTCTTGTTCCATGCTTTGCTCCTTTTTGTCTCCAAAATAGGAGTCTAATGTTGGAATCTTCTGTCTGCTTTGTTTCCTTTGCCTGGTCATGTCTCCCCTCAGTCACTTGACCCCTGGGCTTTTTGCCACAGTAGGACTTTGCCACCAGACAGGGGAGCTTTTGTCCCAAACACTGGGGTTTTCTCAGCTGCCAGAGGTATTAGATGGGTGCCCTCTCTGAGGTCTCCACATGCTCTGGAAAGCTGGACACACACCCCATGACCTCCACCCTAGACTGCAATCCAGATCCAAGAAGGTTAAAGCAACGTCTCAGCAGCTTCTTGCCCCAGGGGCAAAAGCCCCACTCCCACTTACTGGGTCCCAAAGTCCAGACTGCACTGACCTCTCACCTTGTCCTTCGTATTTATGTGTTGATAAATCTGGAAACGGCCACAGCTGCTGTTGATCTGGAGTCCCTCTGGCCGGTGGCTGGTCAGGCCCACCCTGGGGCTAAAGGCTTTTCGTGGGGCTGGGCTTGGCTCCCAGAGCGCTGTACTGGATTCCTGTGGCCTGCTGGGCTGTCCTCAGCTGGAGGTTAGCTTCTCTGTGTCATATTGTGGGTTCTGCAGCTCCAAAGTTTGTTTAGAGTCTCCTTTTACATGGATTGGGGAGGGTGGAAGCCAGAGCCAGGGAGGTCCTGCTTCTACTCCACCATCTTGCGTTTTTTTTTCTCATTATAGGGTTGTAAAAGAAGGAAAAGGTATGTTCACTTCTCTATTGAGACCTCAAGGTCCAGTTGCTAATACATACATAATTAAGAAAGAAATGCAGGAAAGCCTTCAGGGCCCCTTCTCAATCAGTAAATCTTGAAAAAAATTTCACTTAGAAAACCATTGATGAGAGGCCGCTAGAGGGCATCACAATCGCTGACTCTGGAGTTGGGAGGACCTGAGTTTGAATGTGAACTCAAACACTTACTAGCAGTGTGACTTTGGGCAAGTTGCTTAATTTCTATTGCCTCCAAAAGGGGGAGGGGGGAGCAAAGCATTGATGAAGTCTACATCATTCTTGGGTGGACAGGATGATTAGCTGGGTTTGGAATTTAAGGTACTCTCCTTGTGGTTCTCCAGATGCCCCTCTCTCTGCCCCCTGCCCCATACCTCACCTCCTGGTTGAGAGACCAGGGGAACCAGGCTCACCCACTAGGTGGCAGAATGGGTAGAGACCTGGACCTGACGTCAAGGCCTGAGTTCGAATCCAGCCTCAGATGCTGACTAGCTATAAGACCCTGGGCAAGTCACTTGAACTCTCTCTGACTCAGTGCCCTCATCCTACCTCCTAGAGTTATTTTGAGGATAAAATGAGATTGTGTTTATAAAGTCCTTTGCAATCTTCAAAGCACTATAGAATGTCCACTGTTATTGATGCTATGGTGATGATTCCACGGCGAGCCTTCTCTTCTCCAGACTCCATCTCCTCATTTCTTTCAGTCACACCTAACACGGGACAAAGTTGAGGTTCCCCCCAGCCCTTCTGGTTTCCTTCTTCCAAACGCTTTGCAACTAATTTACGTATCTCCTAAAATGTGGAACCCAGGCCAGGCAGGCTCCTGACTGACAACGCCCTTCCCGAGCCTGTCTCTACCACTCACGGAGCTGGCTCTCCCCCCCAGCTGCCCTTGAAGGCTGTGCCCAGGGCTATGACAAAAGTGCTCTAGGGCGCCGGGCCAGGCAGGCTCTGGCCTGACAGCTCCCCAGGGCACCTTCGCCTCTTACGAGTTTAGACTGAGAACCTGAAGACTCCCAGAGCCATCGCTCCAGCCCTTTCACTCAGGCTCTGGAAGGCTATGGGCTTTCCCTCCGCCTCAGTTAGTACCATTCACGACGCCTCCACTTCAATCTAATAAATGTTTACTTAGCCCTTGTCTGTACGAAGCGCCACACTGACCCTGGGTGCTCTTCCCCATCGGTTCCTGGCTGTGTGGCCTTCCTTCCACCCCTGGACATTTGTTTTTAAAGCTCTGTCCATGCATGAGTTCCCTGCATGTCGGCTTGGGTGTCTTCCGACCAGCCTGATGGTTACTTCTCCTGGTCTTTCCAGAATTTCCTCCTGAGCCCTCTCAGGTTGCTGTGCCCGGTGGCATCATTCCTCCGAGCCTTCGGAAATATGCTTTCCCAAAGTTCAGTGTGCAGGGCAGCTGTCCTCTATCACAGGCTCTAGGATGAATGATGGTCACCTCCTCCCAGCTTCTCATCCTTTTTGGCCCCCAGGGACCAGCTCCTTCCTACTAGTGAGAATCAGATCCAGAATACATTTCCCCCTTATTGGTTCATTCTGCTTTTGACAGATGAAATTATCCCCAAGAAGAGCCAAGAAGCCCTGAGCTGCTCTGCCTCTGGCAGAGAGAGCTCCGACAAATGTCTGGTAAAGTGAAGCCTCCCATCACGGCTCCATCCTGCCTCTGGGCCGGGCTTGGCATCCACTTCCCAAACTCCTCCTCTATTCTTTCTGCCCGTGTGTTCTGTGGTACACTCCAGTGACAAAATCACTTCTGTTTTGCCCTCTGTTGACCTTCACCAGAACACTGTATTGGAAAGCATCTCTGTTTGCTGGATTTCTTCTCCCAGTATGCCTTCTTAATCTACAAAGTCAAGCAGCCTTTTATCTATATGGTTCGTTGATAAACAAGAGTCAGGCTGGACCTGTGTTCAGGCAAAACTTCATTAAAAAAAAACAATTTTTATTGGGTGTCTGTTGTATGCCCAGCAGAGTTCTATGTGCTGGGCAAAAGACAGTGGCTGCCCTCTGGGAGCTTACAGTCTAATGGAGACACTGTGTAAACAAAACAAAGCAGAAAAAGGATAATTAGTTAACTGAGGAAATGCATTAGAATTAAAGGGGCTCGGAAGGTTTCCTGTAGAAAGTGAGATTTTGATTAGGACTGAAAAGGAAGCTAGGGAGGTCGGTAATTATCTGATAGGGAGGGAAAGCATTCTGAGCATGGCAGACAACCCGAGATGAAGGGGTGTGTTTGTGGGACAGCCAGGTGGCTGGGGACACTGGATAATGCCGGAATTAGGGTTAGGGGAGTGTGGTGTGAGAAGACTGAAGGTAGGAGGGGGTGGGATATGAAGGGCTTTGGGGGTTTGAGGGTTCTATGTTTGCTCCTAGGGGCAACAGGGAGCCACAGGAGTTTATTGAGGAGGAGGTGAACTGGTCAGTCCTGCATTTCAGGAAAACTGCTTTACTGGCCGAATGGCAGGTGGAGTTGAGCAGGGAGAGAATGGAGGCAGGCAGACCCCATTCCCCCACCCCAGCAGGTACTGCAGCCAGGGCTGCACCAAGGTGGGGGCAGAGGCAACAAGTTATCATCTAGTCTTTGCTTAAATTGAGGAAGAGCCTGGTGGAGAAAAGGAGGCTTTCAGAAATGATGACTGAATTCCCATACTGGACAACCCAATAAGTAGAAGGAGGACTAGGCTTGTCTGCTGGCAGAACCAGAGGGTGGGTGCTACAAGGAGGCCCCTGGAGGCTGGAAGGCTAGGAGAGCATTCCCAGGACCAGAGCCTGCCAAGGTGAGGGAGGGCATTAGTCCAGGATGTGATAGGGCAAGTCTCAAGCAAGATATGGACCACATGGGGGCTGAAGTCACAAATTCTGATTCTGTGGGCGTCCCCCAAGCATTTGTGAACAGTACAAGAAGGCCAGCTTGCAGCTGCTCAGCCAGTAGTCTCTTATCTGGCCTCAGAGAAGGTTCTTCTCTCCCTGGAACCCACAGCTGGCAGACCCAGTAACTGCTCACCCCCTCTGCCCTTCTGTGTACTCTGGGGGTGGCTGTGTATTGGCTGCAGCTGTCTCATCCCTGGCCAGTGGGGTGGAGGACACCCTGCCCAGGGCAGCAGGGAGCAGGAGAGTATTGTTGGAAGCATGTGGCATCAGGTGCAGGGTCCAGACACTGAGGCTAGCTCTGCAAAGAGGACCTTGAGAGTGCAGGGCAATGAAGGATTCCAAGCCAGGGATGAGAGGGTGAAGACAAGGTCTCAGGCCAGGAGGAGATGGAGGAGCTGGGCCTGCAGCAGGGCAGAGAAGGGAGCAGACCAAGGTGGGGCCTGAAGGGAGAGGGAGTCAGTTTCTGTGCTAGGTAAGGTCATGGGCAGTGGCCAGATCTCTCCCAGCCTGTGGCTGGCCAGGTTTCTCTCTCTAGCCTAGGGTAAGAGCCCCTCAGCTCTCCCTCTCCAAACACAGGAACGCATGTGGGGAAGAGAGCCGAGGGAGATGGTGGCATGTGTGACATCATCACAGCAGCAGAAACAACATCATAGGTAGGCCTACTACATGCCAAGCCCTTAACAGGTGGTATAATATTTGATGATAACAAAGGCTTCTGGGATGAGAGTGGAGGGCCCAGGGCTGGGTCTGCAGAGACATTTCCTCCTGCCTCTCTCTTCCCCTGGAATCAAGGGCCCAGCCAGGTCAGGACCCTGAAGTGTCACAGCTCCAGGGGCCATGGGCTACCCAGAGATGCCAGTCACCTTCCAGAAAGCTTGTGTGCCCAGAGCTGTAATTCTGCCCCTTGGAGTAGCTTCAGGCCCCAGGGCCAAGGAGCGACCCTTACCCAGGGCATCTTGTGTCTCCCCCCAATCTTCCATGTTCTCCTCTGGAGAGCTGATGCAGGTGCAAGATGGCCTGGGAAATTGTTGAAGTGCTAAGAATAAGGCCAACATGTGGTGAGCCCTGGTGGGAGCAGCCATTTCTCTGGCCTCATTGGGATTTCCAGAGGAATCCAAGATGAAAGTCACTCCCCATGGAGCACTCCCAGGGAAGGATTTAGAGGCTCAACTTGGGGGGGGGAGGAGAGAGAGAGAGAAAGAGAGAAAGAGAGGGAAGGAGGGAGGGAGAGAGGGAGAGAGACAGAGAGAAATAGAGAGGAGAGAGGAGAGAGAGGGAGAGTGTGAGTGTGTGTATGTGTGTATGAGAGTGTGTATGTGAGTACATGGGAGACTGTAAGTATATGTGAGTGTATGTATTTGTGAGCGTGTTTATGTGTGAGAGAATATGTGAGTTTATGTGTTATGACAGTGTGTGAGTTAATTGTGTAAGAGCATGTGAATGTTATGTGAATGAATACATGTGTATGTATATGTGACTGTGAATGTATGTATGAGTGTGTGCGTGAGTATATGTGTGTCTATTTGTGAGTGTGTAGAGAGTATGTGTGTATGAGAGTATATGTGAGTGTGTGT
>NW_027185872.1:10433693-10460871 GCF_028583685.1 Petaurus breviceps papuanus | reverse complement strand
GTGAGGAACGATAAGGCAGCCAGTGTCCCTGGATCACGGGGTCTGTGGGGCAGCTTGTCACCCTGGAGAGGTAGAAAGCAGCCAGGTAACACAGGGCTTGAAAAGCCAAACAGGGTTTGTGTTTGGTCCTGGAGCTGATGAGAGCTGGGAGCTAGGGAGAAGGTAACTGCCGCGTGGGGCCAGGGTCATTAACTTTCTCACTGCCCTCATTCTCTTCTCTGCCAGGTGAGCCCTAGAGCAAATCTCTACTGGGGGTTGATAGTGCCAGACACCGGTTGACTTTTGAAGGATTGGGGGGGGGGAAGCAGGTCCCTATGCATCTGGGGAAGGAGCCACATTGCT
This sequence comes from Petaurus breviceps papuanus, assembly GCF_028583685.1. NCBI lineage: Eukaryota > Metazoa > Chordata > Mammalia > Diprotodontia > Petauridae > Petaurus > Petaurus breviceps. The sequence goes on along the minus strand of NW_027185872.1, from coordinate 10,460,529 downwards.
GTGGCCCCCTCTCTTGTGGCAAGTCTTGTCTTCAGTCCAGAGGCATGAGTGTGGCCCATAGCCCCCAAATGCCTGCTGCCAATGGCTAGACTCCTCACTGTGTCTGACCCCCTGAATCCTGCACTGACCGGACATTGGGAGATTCTGGGTCTCCCTGGCTAACTGATTGGCATGGTCTCTCCCATCCAGTATCCAGAGTTGATGGTGGCATCTTACAACAGCAATGAGGACGCACCCCATGAGCCTGATGGAGTGGCCTTGGTCTGGAACATGAAATTCAAAAAGACCACACCTGAGTACGTCTTCCACTGCCAGGTAGGAGGCAGGGTATCAGAGCATCTCAGGGCTCTGAAGGGTGTTATCAGTGAAGCTGTGGATGGGGAGAGCACAGCTTCAGGTGGTGACTGTGTCTGGGGAAGCCAGCACCTCCCTCCCCGTCCCCCCGCCTCCTTCCTCCTCCCTCTTCTTCCTCCTTCCTTCCCTTTACCGCGTTTTCCTTGCCACTCTTCTCTCCTCCCCTGACCCCCCAACCTGAGAAATGTGGGTCATTTTTTGGTCTGTTTTTCAGAAATGTCTAAGACATTTCACTTCTGAAAAGGCAGCGGTGGCCTCTTTCCTCTGACCGAACACAGCCCAAGCTGGCCCACTCAGCTGGCCACTCCTGTATCCCATCTTGTGCCCATTGCCAGGTTTGGAGACCAATACTTCACTCTCTGGGTTGACCTTCCTGGGCTAAGACATGGTCAGAGGAAGCCCAGGAAGGTGGCCACTTCAAGTGGTCCTGGGATGCCTTCACTGCATTCTTGGATGGTCCAAAGGAGCTCTGACGGGCTCCCGCTCTCTACCAGGGGCCTCCTATGGCCAGCTCCTTCCCTGAGCTCCTGTGAAATTCTTTCCTTTTCCTGCTTGCCCCAAAGTAGATTTGGATAGTAGATAGCCAGACACAGCCACCCTGGAGATGGGACACAGCCTGCTGAGATGGGGCCTGGTGTAGGCCGCTCCTCTGCCCTCTCCTTGTCCTTCTCTGAGGATCCTGGCAGGGGCATGGCGTGGGCTCTGCTCCACAGGCTCAGCTTCTCCACCAGTGCCAGGTGCCTGGGGGAGGGGTGGGGGGGTGGATCGTACAGAGGCGTCAGAATGTACCTTGAAGGTGGGACTATAGACCTGCTGTGATCCTAAAGCTTTTGTTGTTGAAAACCTCAGGGCCTCACCCGGGTGGGAGGCAATGTATGTTTACACTCGGATTCATTATCAGATGGAGCCCTGACTCGGGCTGAAGAGGGAGTAACCTCTCAGACCATGTTGTTCTAATTTTCCCAGGTCTGCATCATGCTAACCAGCCTTTCTGGGGGACCCTTTGAAATAGGAACATTTTATTTGTTCAGAGTATCAAATTTGGCTTTTTCTGTGCGTGTCAGCTCGGAGCCTTAATGATGTGCAGACTGGTCAGAGGCTCACAGAACACGTAGGAAACATGAAACAAGCTAGGCTGTGGGGTTCGAGGAAAGCTCCTGGACCGACTTTGGAACAAGATCAGTCAGGCGTGAAGAGGCCCCCTCCTTCGAGGCCTCTGAGTTCCCAGGCAGCGTGGTTCAGTTCGGCTCAGGCTGGCTCACTGAACCCACTGGTTATCCCTGGTTCCCGAAGGCCCCTGACTCTCCAGGGCAGGCAATGAAGGAGTGTGGGAACAGAACCGCTTAGTGTGCTGACATGCCAGGGCTCCCATTCTCTCTCATGGACCTCTAGACTATATGCTGTGGCTCTGGTGGCCCAGAGGCCCTGAGTTCTAACCACACTTCCTGCTCCTGTGCCTTTGTGCACAAATCTTCACTGTCCTTGACTTTCTCACTGGGAAGGTGAGGGGGCTGAACGACTTCCAGCCCTGGATCTAGGAGTGCTTTCTGGGGAGTACCAGCTGCCCCCTCCAGCCTCTTGTTAGGAGGGCTGGCAGGGAATGGGGAGGTGCTGAGGACTGGTCCCGCCACAGGAGGGCCCTGGGTCAGTATGTCTCTGTGGTCCTGAAGCTCCTCCCATGTTTCATGTATGAAGAGGGCCCACTTGCTCTTTGAGACCCTGAAGCAATGATCACTCCAGCCAGCCAGCCTCGGAAGCACTAATATGGCCTGACTGGTGAAGGGGTCAATGGGGCTGGGACCTTCCAGACCAGGCAGGAGCAGATAGGGAGAGCTCCCCTGTGGGTCAGGGAGGCTTTAGAGGCCATCCAGTCTAGCCCATTATGTTTGTGCAGTTCTCTCAACAACAGGACATCCAGCCTGTTCTAAGGGACCTCCAAGAAAGGGGAGCTCAGTCCCTCCACGGGCTGCCTAGGCTACTGGGAGATCACTCTCACTGTTAGCAAGTCTTTCTTGACCTCAAACCTAGCTCAACCTCTCTGTCCTTTCCCTGACCGCTCCTGTTCCTGCCCCTCCCCCAGGCCCAACAGAATTTGGGTGCCTGACTGGCCAGGATCAAGTGGATACTGGGCCAGGAAGGGGGCAGGCCCGTGGAGGGCGTAGGTGTGGGAGGCCAAGGCAGGAGGGACATGTGGCCAGAACTGGGTTGGGATGAAAGCAGAGAATCACAATTAGGAGAATGAGGGCTGGGTTGAGGCACAGGACAACACTGGAGCGCCCAAAGGAGGGTGTTCCATACTTTGGCCCCTCTCCTAGCTGGAGGCTCTTCTGGCCCCCTGGCTAGACCCTGCACTGCTACAACAGGGACTTTTCCCAGGGCACTGCACCTGGGCTTGCTGTGTGTGTGTTGGGGGGGGGGGGGGAGTTGACCACACAGGTGTTTTACTCACTGGGTCTAGTGGACACAGTTCATGCTAATAAGCTTAAGATCTCCCTGCAGCCAAGTCCAGCTTTTCTAGGGGGTAGTTAGGGCAGAGAAGGGAAGGGTAGAGCTCACCAGATCAGGTAGTTACCTTGTGGACTTGTGAGGGATTCCCAGGATCTGACTGCTCAGAGCTTAGGACTGATCAGGAAGTGCATCCAGGGGTGGGGGTGGGGAAGGGGGGTCAGAAAGGAAGAGCCTTACCTCCCCACCCCACCCCCACTGGCTGTGTGACCTTGGTCATGATATGTCCCCTCTAGGGGACTTACTTTTGTTTCTTTTTTACATTTTTTTTAAATTTTGAGTTCCGAGTCCTTGAACTCCCTTTGTCTAGCCCTTTCCCATTCACTGAGAGCAATATGGTGTCCATTATTCGTGTGAAGTCATGCAGGGTATTTCTATGTTAGCCATGTTGCAAAAAAAAGTAAGAAAAATGGAGTGGAAAAAATCTCCTTCTCTGTGTGCTCAGAGTCCACAGGCTGGCGCTCTCTCTGGAGGAGGAGAGTTTTTCATCGTGGGCTGGAATTGTCTTGGGCCATTGGATTGCTGAGAAGAGCTACATCTTCCACAGTTGAACACTGTTACAATGTTGCTGTTACTGTCTACAATGTTCTTCTGGGTCTGCTCACTTTGCTCAGCATCAGTTCATATAAGTCTTTCCAGGCTTTTCTGAAGCCTGTCTACTTTTTTCTTATAGCATGATAGTACTCATTACACTCATGTGTCACAACTTCATTCCCTAATTGATGGCATCCCCTCAGTTTCCAATTCTTGGCCAACACGGAGCTGCTATAAATATTTTTGTACACATAGGTCCTTCTTCTTTGATATCTTTTCATTTCTCCCTCACTGGTCAAATGGGAATAAAAGTCCTTTTATTGTCTCCCATGAGAAGGAGGACATGGCTCACCTCCTTCCAGGGATCACGTGGATCACCTCCTTCCTGGTGTCTCATCTGTGATCATCCTTGTGCCAAGGCCAGACCATCCCCAGGCTGCCTAGCTCTTCTAACTGAAAAAGAGCCTTTTGCCATTGACTTTGCTTCCATTCTTAGCACTGAGAAGGCTGAAAAAATCACTGACTTGGAGGGAGGGAGAAGGGACAGGCAGGGGCATTTGGTGCCCTGGGAGGGACTGAAAGGGGCTCCCCTTCAGAGGACTCTCCAGAGATGCACAGACCTTAGGGTCATCACAAAAAACTTCCTGTGTCCTCAGCCCATCTGGCTGCTCCTCTGCCCACAGGGCCAGATCCTGGCTGCTCTGCGGGCAGGCCTCCTGTCCTTGCTAAACTGGGCTCTGGTCTGAAGTTTTCTATTTTAATTTCACTGCAAGCTGTCTATGCTTGGAAAATACTGATAGCTCTCAGAGTGAACATGGCCAGCCCAGCCAAGGCCATGGGGCGGCTCCCTCCTGTGTGGGCAGCTGAGTTCTATGTGGTATTGCCTGGCTGCTCAGCTCAACCCGTCCTGCTGCGGTCTCCCTCTTCTCAATGGAATGGAGAGAGGCAGGAACACACACCTCCAAATTATATGGGTTGGGGTGACTGGGGAAACTGCATTTAGGGGCTTGGCCTTACTCCAGGGTTTTTATTTCCCTGATTCGCATTCTCTGGTGTTGGGGTCTTTCCAAAATGACTCTAGAGATACATTCAATCTTATGGAAAGAGTGTATGTGTGTGTGTGTGGGAGGGGGGTTCTCCTCCAGTCTGGCTTCCTGAGTGTCCGAACCCCCATTTTACCATCATTTTGCCTTCCCCCTCCACTGCTTCCACCTCTTCCTGGGAGCTGTCTCCCAGGCCCATTCAGCCTCCCCTCAGTGCTGCTCATGCCTTCACTGACCTCTGCTAAGGCTTTGGGTGGGGGTGGGCCAGTCTTGGGAGGGAGGGTTGTGGTCTTGTGGTTAACAGAGGGGACAGAGAGTCGGGCCTCACAGGCTGGGCTCCATCCCAGCTCACCACTGCCTTGTTCAGTGACCCCAGCTCACTGTTGGCTCTGCTTCCTGGAAGGATCTTTGTGATGAACTTGGGGCCTCCTCCTTCCCCCCAACTCTGCCCTCCTCTCCTCCCCTTCCCTTCTCTGTTGGGCCCTGAGCCATGACAGTGGAGTTGCCTGTGGCAGCAGATATATGGAGAAGGATTGAAAGAGCTGTTTAGGGCCCCTTTGGGGGCCCAAAGGGATGTGGTGGGATTCAGTTAGAATTCCACAGGGAACACACACTTACTCATTTAATATTTCAAAGTCAACGTTTCTCCTTTCATTGCCCAGCAGTCAATGACCCATCACCACCACCCTTCCTGGGTCTGGCCACCAAGCTGAAATGGGAGGAGAGGGAGCGGAGGTTTTGAGGCATCTCTGGACAGCCCACCCGCCCACCCACCCACTGGACCAGTCTGTGGCCACGTCAATAGGAGAAAAGAGGAAAATAGAGGGCAGCTCTGCTCTGTTATGTGGGCCTGAGCATAGCCTGGGGTCCAGGGTCCAGGGATGCTCAACTGCCATCACCCAAGAGAGGCAGGCAGGGGGCACCACAGGGCACATCACCGGGCCTAAAGTCAAAAAGACCGGAGGTCAAGTGTGACCTCAGAAATGTATGAACCGTGTGACCCTGGGCAAATCACTTCACCTCTGCCTTGCCTTCCTTTTCCTCAACCATAAAATGGGGGTAACAACAGCACCCACTTTTCAAGGTCGTTGTGAAGATCAAATGAGGTCACATTGGCAAAGTGCCCGGCACACAGTAGGTACTTAATGCTTGTTTAGATCTGAGATAAATGGGGATGTGACTGAGACAATTCAACAATTGTTGAACAACAAATAATCGTGCAATTCACACATTCTGGGGTGGCTAGGTGACGCAGTGAATAGAGCTCCAGCCCTGGAGTCAGGAGGAACTGAGCTCAAATCTGGCCTCAGACACTTGACCCACTTACTAGCCGTGTGACCTTGGGCAAGTCACTTAACCCCAATTGCCCTGCCTTCCCCTCTCCAAAAAGAAAAGAAAAAAGGCTCTGAGGGCCAGACTGGTAGATGGGCTCTGACTCTGGATGGCAAAGCTGACTTTGCAGTCAGGCCTCCTGAGGAGCGAGGGACCAGAGATGTCTGTCTCACAGCAGGCCACTGACACCTCCATTAAGAACAGGTGGAAGGAAGCACCTGAGGACCAGGGAGGCTCTTGGTTCATATCTCTGCTGCTTGTTGCATGAAAAACAGGGAATTCCAGTGGGAAATCGTCACTGGTTCAAAGATGCCCCGGGCACCTTACTCAGCCTTCTCTGTCTGTTCTCTGGAGGAAAAAGTCAGAAGAAGATGAACAAAGAATCTGTGCTCCCCTGGGACAGAGGCTAGGTACAAAGGCTTTGCCTGTCCTCCCGGCCTCCCCCCTGGGCTCCCATGAGCCCAGAATGCTGTGCACACCTGCAGATGATGGGGGGAGCTTCCCTCCAGGCCCAGCCTCCCTCTCCTGCCTGAGGACAATCATCACCTGAGGTGCCCAGCCCTCCTATCATTCACCTCGGTGGCCCTTCTGTGAGAGGGCACATCTACAAGTTCATCTGCATTAATAACTTCCTCTAGAGCCTTCATTGAAGTTCCCAGGTCACGCGCACACAGAGTAGACAGGACGAGGGTGAGGGGAGCCCTTGCTTGGCTCCTTGGTCTACATGGGATGGGGGGATTTTTCTGTGTATCCCTCTGTGCCTCAGGCAGCTCCCTGCATATAGCAGGCAAGTCACAGACATCTCTGAACCCTGCTTTACTCATCTACCCAAGGAGGATTTGGGCCCAGAGGCCACAGAAGGCTCCTTCCAGGTGGGAATCTGCAGCTGGGGGATGCAGAAGAGGGCACTGGTGATGCTGTAGGACGTGTCCAGTTTGATCCTCCCAGCTGTGCTGGGAGGTGCTGAGTGCAGGTGTTCTTGGCATCCCGAGTGGGGAGATGCAGGAACAGGCTCAGATGGAGGGACTTTGCAGCAAACCTGATAGCCCACCTCCTTTCATTTCTTTGGCCTTTATTTTCAGGGACCCTCACCTCGAAGAAAACTTCCCTTTAATCAATCAGCAAGCATGCATTGAGCACCTGCTGGGTACTGGGCACTGAGCTCAGTGCTGGGAACACAAGGAAGAAGGGGGCCAGCCCCAGGCCCCAAGACATCACTGTCCATTCTTCTGACTTTGGAGATAAGGGCATGCAGGATGAACACAATGGCGATCGTCCGCGGTCAGGGGAGCTGGGTGCACTGACCCGGGAAACCTAGGGAAGGTGTCTGGTGGCCTGAAGAGTGGAGGGTATGGGACCCAGGCCATCAAAGGCAGATGGAATATCATGCACAGGAAACAGAAAGTGCCTGAGAAGGAAACAATCCCTGATGTTTGCCAAGACAAACCCAGTGGGGATCACACTCCTGAAACAATGAACAACACAGCGACCTAGGAGGTGAAATGCTGATTTTATCCCCATTTTGCAGACAGGGAAAGAGAGGCAGAAGTGAAATGACTTGCCCAGGGTCTCACAGCTAGAGTCTTTCCGATTCCAGCCCCTGCTCTCTGTGCACGGTGGCGCCCCTAGCTGCCACTAACTCCATCTTTACTGAGAAGGGGGCCAATGAAGGAAGGAAACTGAACATCGAGCAAATGCCTCGGAGCAGGGAGGGCACCTAAGAAGCAGATCCCAGTAATCCCAGAGAGGGGTGATGGTGCCCGAAGCGGGGGCCTGCCAGGGGAGCGAGCGCCCCGAAGTTGTGAGTGTTAGCCCAGAAGGATGGGCCTCTTCTGGGAGAAACCAGAGGCTACGAAGTCTGCTGTGGACGCGGGCTTGGCCAGGGAGAGGGCAGCGTCCTTCACACGATTCCCCTTTGCCTCTGAGCGAGCTCGCAGCCGGGCGGGGCAAGGACCAGGCAGGCGGGCGTTGGGTGCATTTGGATGCTGAGGCTGAGACGGCCTCACATGGAGAATCCCCCAAGTCTCTGCCCGGGGGCTGGGGAGGCCGTCAGACGGAACCACAGGTATTCCGATGACTGGTTCCTATTAGGCAGGGGTGGGAAGCTAGGAGCCTCACTCCTCCCTGCCTCCTGAAACCATTAGCTTCAGTGAGTGTTTACACAAGGCACTGTTTGGTGTTTCTTCGGAGGATACTGTTGCCGGGGATGGAGGAGCCTGGGCAGGCGGCCTCCTTGGGGGGGGAAGAAGGGGAGACGGCAGAAATCGGTCACTGGGGACCCCCAGCCAGTGCACAAGAAGGGGCTGTGCCACGCTCAAGGCAGGAGAGCCTAGACCTCATCTTCCTCTTTACTGATGTTCTGTGAAAAAGAGGTTCCCGTCCAGTGGTAGCATGTGCCCATGGCCAGAGATCCAGGGTGAGCAAAAGCTTCCCGAACTTGCCAGATGTTCATGGCTGCTGTGACAAGGGCGCGGTCTGGCGGTGGTCACTGGTCAGGTGCCCAGCCCGGGGCTGCCCAGTGAGCAGCACCCTGCCCCCATCACTGCTGGAGTCTTGGATTTTTGAGGAGTAGTTGTGGGTAGTTGGCCTGGTCCCGCCTGTGCGGTCATGCCCTTCCCTTTGTATGGAGTCACTGCCCACATTCATTCAAGGGCAGAGGCTTCACAGACAAAGGGGCTCACGCATAACGTTCCAGTCACTTCCAGGACTCCCCCCGCCAAAGTTAGAAGCCCCTTTTAGCTGGGAGTCCATCCCCCCTCTCTTTAGCCTTTCAAACTCCAAACAGGGCAGCCGACGTTTACTAGCATTTACTCCGTGCTCGATCCTGGGGGTACAGATGCAAGCAGAAAGGAAGAAGGTGCCTGCCCTCGAACAGCTTGGATTCTAACCCGAGGGGAGGGAGATGGGAATCCCGCAAGACAGTCAAAGCGTGGCCAGGTGGGGAATGAAGAAGAGCCAGCCTGGACGGGTCCGAAAATGGAGGCCAGGGGACAAAAGGGTTGGTGATGCTCTTGGGCTCAGACCTGAGGATGGGGGACCAGTCGGGAGGCGATGGAGAGGGGTGAGCTGTGAGAGGAGAGTGCATGGAGACAGAAATGACTGAATGGGGAGTGGGGGGAGAGGGAGGAGGCCAAGTTTTGGGAGGATTGCCCAACCTGGGCAATCTTAATGCATGGAGAAGCTTTCAACAGTAATGGGCAACTGGAGGAGAGTGGAGGGTTTGGGGAGAAAGAATTCTGTTTGCACAGAATGGTGGTGGAGTGGTTAGAGCGCCAGACCTTGTCATGAAGATCTGAGTTCAAATCCAGCCTCAGACAGAAACTAGTTGTGTGACCCTGGGCAAATCACCCTGTTTGCCTCAGTTTCCTCATCTGTAAAATGGGTTGGAGGAGGAAATGGCAAGTTATGCCAGTATCTCTGCCACTCTGGCACGGTTGAACCGACTGAAAAGTGACAATGTGGGATTGGCGCTGAGGAGAGACACGGGGTTGGACGAAGATTTAGGGGCAGTGGCACCAGGATACAGTTAAACAGATGGATGAGATCATTACAGAGGAGAGTTAAGGAGCCGGGGCAGCCTCGAGGGCCCTGCTACAAAAGGCGGGCTGCTCCCAGTGAAGAAGCACTCTGGACTGGTGGTGCTAACCCTTCCCTTCCCCTGCAGCTCGTGAAGCAAAAGAAAACTGGCCAGAATTGCACCGTCCGATAGTGTTCAAGGCTGGGCCAGGACCCCGGAGGGCCTCTCTGACCCATGGCAGCAAGGTGCCGGATTCTCCCCTTCATTTCAAAGCTGCCAGACAAATCCTGAACACAGAACTTTGGGAGGAGAGCTTGTCACAAAGTGGGGATTCGCGAATGTGTGAGTGTATGCATGTGAGCACGTGCAAGAGAGAATCCAGTGCCGAGTCGAACATTCTTGGGCAGAGTTATGTACACGGCAGAGGGTTCGGGGACTCAGGCAGGGAGACCCTCAGGGACTAAAATAAAAGCAACCACAGTAATGAAAGTGGGTCCATCACTGCTGCCCTTGAAGAAAGGGGCCTGTCATTATAAACTGCATTCCAGAGGAGAAGTCATTCCCCAAAGGGTGAGCCAGCAAAGGACAGCCCAAGCCATTCTCCAAAGCATCGTGAACTGTCATGGGTCATAGGAAAGTCTGCTCCAAATCCCTAACGAAAGAAATGCAATCAAAAGCCTGGCACACCACAATGTGTGTTGGGCCATTCAGAGGGACCCTAGGGAAGGTCCAAAGGAGACTGCCTAGACGAAGAAGAGCCTGGGATCTGAGTCACGTGTGGATCAGTTGGAAGAACTTGGCATGTTTCTCCAGAAAAACTTGGGGGAATCATGACAGCTGCCTTCAAGCCACCCCTGAGGCTGGAGGTCAGGACAGTCTGCTTCCCAGGGAGCACCATCCCAGTGGGAGATGAGCTGCGCTCTTTGGAAGGGTCAGTCACAGGCTGGAGGAGCACTCCTCAGGCATGGTACGGGGGACTCAGGCAAGCTCAGGTCCGACAATGTGCCCCTGAGGTCCGAGTCTTTTTGGAAACTGGGCAACTCTAGCCTCACTGCTCCTTCCAAGAACGGAAGCCTTGCGAGCTGGATTCTGAGGCCATTGGCGCCCATTGTCGGCTGGACACTGCACCTGTACCTTCCTATCCACAGTCCTGAGAGCGACATTCAATTAATTTCCAATTATGTCTAATTCCTCTCTGGCACCATCTATAAATGATCCATTAGTGTGTGAGCCATCAGCCTTCAGCTGATGCTACAATTAAGACACAGGTAAGCAGGGTGGCTGTAATTATTTTGACAGGGAAGTGATGAGAGTTTGCCCAAATGACACAGACTCACGAGGACAACATGCCAGGCTCTCAAGAAGAATTGGGAGACAGTTTTACAGCACAGACGTGTCCGTTCCAATGCCTCGGCTCTTGGGCTGCCTGCCAAAACCAGCCTGTAATTCTACCTGGGAACAAAAAAGCTCAGGGATGGAAGACAGCGTCAGAGAGAGGAAAGAGCTCTGGATTGGGAGACAGAGACCTTGGATTTAACACATGCCAACCTTGGCAAGGCCCTCCCTGCCCCTGCCCCAGCCTCGGTTTCCTTTTCTGAAAGACTGAGGAAGGTCAGCTGAATGATACCCTGAATGAGGGGTGTCTCCAGGAGAGAGCAGAGGAGCAGCCTGCCCAGATGGCTTGGGCTATGAGGCTCCCAAGATGGGAGCTCTGCTCCTCCTTTTTCTGGTAGGCCCATCAGTTGTGCCTGTTCCCTCACTCCCTCATTGGCCCATCTCTGAAACGCTAATTGAGAGAATGAGATGGGGGTAAGCTGGTATGTGGGGACTGGGACAGCCCAGTTTGGGAAGCTGACCAGAGAACCAGTCATCCTGCCAGCAGGTGCAGGGAGAGTGGGGCTTAGCAGGAGAGTGGAATCCCTTTTATTGGATATGGTAGCTTGGTGGTTTTAGTCATGTCTGACTCTCAGTGACCGCATTTAGGGTTTTCTGGGTAGAAATGATGGAATGGTTTACCATTTCCTTCTTCATCTCATTTTACAGATGAGGAAACTGAGGTAAACAAGGTGAAGTGAAATGCCCAGGGTCCCACAGTTAGTGAGTGTCTAAGGCAGAATTTGAACTCAAGTCTTCTTGATTCCAGGCCTGGCGCTCTGTGCATTATGGCGCCCCACCCCCCAGCTGCCTCATTTACCAGGTACAACAACTTAATTTAGTCTGTACTTACCAAGAAGTTGGTTAAACTAGAAGGAGCCTGTGCCATGCTGCCTGTAGGGCTAGTGTCCCAAGGCAGGGTCCGGGTTCTTCACCCCCCACACTTCCTGCCTTGGCACACTCAGGGGCTTGCCTGGACATCATCCTTTCTCATTACAGAACTCCCCATAGGAGCTGGTCATTGGCAAGGCTTGTATGGAACTGAGAGTCAGGGGTATACCTGGCAGCAGTAGAGGTGGTGGGGGCGGGGGCTGGGAGACTGTCTGCAGGGCAGGGCCTGGGGGCTCGACTTCATGCCACAGATCTTTAGTAAGCAGTTTTAAGATATGCAAGGCCTCATGACCAGGTTGCCAGGGACCCGAGGCTGGAAGAGGTCATCCCTGCCCCGATCAGCTTTTGCTCTGTGTGATGGAGTTAGGTAGGACCAGAGGAGTCTGCACATGGGGGACTTGTTGGGCAGGAGGTAGGCTGGAGGAGGCAGCCATCCTCCAGCACAGGTGAGAGTCGTCTGGGGCCAGGAGAAGGAAACTCATGATGGCAGAGAACAGATCTCAAGTCTGCCCCAGAGACACACTTTATCTGGAAGGAGGGACATGTCCAGAAGAGGCTCGTCTTCTTTCCCAGTTTGGGGGAAATGTTGAAGAGGGGGAGGGTGTTACTGGACCTGGGATTCCATTGACTTAGGGAATCTAGGTAAGGAAATTCCTCTCTGTAGAGGCTGGCAACATGGCTACCATTTAGAATCTTAGAAATCTTCCAGGAGCACAGGGAAGTCCAGTGACTCCATCAGGGTCACACACCTGGGAGAAAAGGGGTCAGAAAAAGAGAGCCCTTGGACCTATGGTTGAAGCATGTAAGGGGCAGACATGAAGAAGGATAGAGGAGCCAGTGTGCCAAGACACCCAGGCAAGAGGTGGAGTGATTTGCATTGGGAAGGCGTGGGGCCAGCTACGGTGGAATAAAGCGTGCGTGAGAGAGCAGCAACGTGTAACTGGGCAGGCGGCCAGTCTGGCCCTGGCAGGAGCCAACTGCAAAGTCCTGGAGGCCAAAGTGAGTCCCTGAAGCTCCTGGGCAGGGGCTGATATGGGAGGACAGCGAAGAGAGAGTCCAGATGAAAGGACTGAGTCTGGGCAGGCTTGGGCAAGGAAGGGGCCAGCGATGGGTGTTTGGTGCATGGTCCTTAATACTTTTACCAGTGATTTGGACAGAGGAAGAGGTGGCACGCCACAAGATGAAATGCTATAGAGATCGATGTAAAGTGCTGCCTTTGGGTACAAAAATAAGGCTCACAGGGATAAGATGGGTGAAGCCGAGTTAGCAGCTGTTCTGAAAAAGATCTGGAGGTCTAAATGGACTGCCAGCTCCACATGAGTCAACAGTGAACTGTGGCAACCAAAACATGGGGTACCCTTATGTACCATGGAGCCAGGCACACACAGTCCCCCTGTTCTCTCTGCTGTGGTCATGGTATCCCTAAAGAAGAGATGTCCCAAGGCAGCCTGGATTGCTTCAGGAGGGGCTGGGCTCCCCCTCATTTAAGGCCTTCTTTGGGCGGAGGTCAGATGACAGATATGAAATGGTGGCATTACTTTATTTTCGGATATGATTTTGGGGTCCCCTCTAAATGAAGTCAGAGAACCCTCCAAATGCAGGAAGAGATTCTCTCTCCTAAGGGGCTGGGAATATCTTCTGCTTCCTGGGCTAGGTCCCCAGCAGGTCCAGCTCTGTCACCCTCCTGGAACCCAATGCTGTCCCAGCACAGATTTTCCCCAAGCAAGTTTGCCAGGGTCTCTGAGGAGAAGCCTGAAGGGGAAACGGAGCCAGCTTTCTGGATCTCCTCTTTGCCCCTCTACGAGGAATGACTTAGTACTTTTTCAATCAAAGCGGATTCCATTTGCGGCGGCGTTTCAAGTCAGGCGGTCGGTTTGCTGGTTGGAGCTGAGCAGCAGGCGTGTGGCTGAGCCCCTCTGGCAGCCTTTCATGTGGCTACCTGAGACATTCTCCCCAAGCCCAGACAAACATTCTTGGAGACTCTGAACTGGAGACACTCACAATCCCTCCCTCCCCTTTGGCCCGTAATCCTTCATGTTTTAACAAGCACCCGAGTTAATGCAGCCTACACTCTTTCCTGCTAAGTTGGAAAGCCGTCTTTTCTCTTGAAAAAAGCCATGTGCGGCGCCCCCCACCCCCGGTCCATCCCCTTGTAAATCAAAGGCAGAGATGTCAACACACGCTATCCCAAGCACACACTTCCCTTTTTTTAATTAAGTGGGATTTTGACATTCAGTTGGAAGGAGGCCGTTGGGGGTTGCTTTTAAAGTAGGAAGGAGATCCAGAGAGTCGTCTCTTGAATTTAGCCGTGGCTTCCAGCTCGGGCTAGCTCTCCAAAACCTGTGAACCCCTGAATGCTGCCCTAAATGAAACCAGAAGGTCTAGCCGAGCCCAGAGTCTGTTCTGGAAAATCCCCAAATGGGTATTTCAGGAAGCTGGGCTGTGCTGTCAAGTAGCATGTCCCTTTGGGACATGGTGTTGTGTGTGGAAAGAGCCAAGTAAATAGGAATGTGCTGGCTGTGTGATCCTGGGGAAATAACTTAATCTTGCCTCAGTTTCCTCATCTGTAATGTGTGTCATAGTAGCAGCATCAAATGAGGTGGTGTGAGGAAAGAAAGCACGAGTTGTGTAGACGACATTGGCACCCATTGTTCCTGTAAGATTCTGGACTTGGCGTCACTGGAAGGAGTGAAATAACGGACATCCACAAAGAGAGCCACACCTTTGATCTTTCTGTCACTTACGAAAGTCCCGCCTTCACTCATCTGGCCATGATCCATTGGTTTTCCAGTGCTTGGTCTACACCACGACCTCCAATCCCTCGACCCCTCCCCTGCGCCAACCACCCTCTCCTCTTCTGTCCCTCTTGACTCCTCGGTGAGCCAACTGAACTCTGCACTGTCCTCCTCTCTTGAATCCCTTACGCCCTTATCATATTGCCAATCACGCCCAGTCCAGCCTCAGCCTTGGGTCACTCCCACCACTCTTACATGCCCACACGCTGCTGAAGAACATCCCACAGCCACGCAGACAGGGTCCCTCAGCTGGGCCCTCACCACCACCAGGCAATCTTACCTCCCCCACTCTCCACAGCAGCCCTTCCAAACCGCCCATGGCTACCCTCCCCCTACTCTCCCAGCTGTAAACCATGTTTAATAGACAAAAATAAGCCATTCTCGTGAGCTCTCTCTTCTCTCCCTTTTCTCATCTCCCATCACTCAGGTGCTTTCTGTCCCTCCCTCCTGCATCCCTGTCTCCCATGATGAGGTGGCCTTACTCCTGACCAAGGCCAAGCCCTCGAGCCCATTCCACCTGCCTCCTCCAACAGATGCCCCCTTCACTTCTTTTCCATCTGTCTCTCTCCCCTGGCTCATTCCCCACTGCCTACAAATACACCAACCCCACACCCCATCCTGACAAGGCCCTAGCTTTATTCTTTCCTCTCTGCTAACCATCACCGTGTTTCTTCTGTCTTTTTTGGCCAAACTCCTAGGAAAAGCCATTTGCAATAGACTCCTCCTTGTCCTCTCCTCCCACTCTCAGCTTCTGACCTGTAGTCAGGAAGACCTGAGTTCAAATATGACTTCAGGTACCTGCTAGCTGTGTGACTGGGCAAGCCACTTAACTACTGTTTGCCTCAGTGTCGTCATCTGTAAAATAGGGATGATAACAGCACCTACCTCCCAGGATTGTCGTGAAGATCAAATTTGTAACATGTTTAGCCCAATGCCCAGCACCAAGTTGCCATTTGTCCTTTGTTTTTGGAGAGGACCGATGACATCAGGAAGTGATGCATTGATGGGTGCATGAACTGGCAAGTTCATCAAGTGAGGCCGAGCTGCGCAGTTGTCAGCCTCGTTCCCTCATCCACAGTCCTCCAAGTCCAGTGGCAGGATGGTCAAAACAACTGACCACAGACCAGGATGCAGTGGGCCTCGTTGGCATGCTCCTGACCAAGCTCTAAGCTCCTGGCTACTGCTTCAGCCGCCTTCTTGGCCCACCCCACCAGGGGACGTCTTCCCATGCTTGAGGTGGACACCCCCCTAACTCCCTGACAGTCTCAAAGCCTGTGTTTAGCCTGTCTGCTGAGACAATTTGATTGGGGTGTGGCCGCTGTCCCTGCCACACACATCTGGAGGCCCGGGTGAGAGTTGGGTGTCAGGTAGACCCCAAATCTGGATGAGCACCCCTGAAAAGGAGCTGGAAGGCCTCCTCCCAAGGCATTGTTCCTCCTTGAACACTCACTATTAGCTACGATCAGTAATAGTATCCCAAAGGACCAGCAGCAAAATGGAGCTGGGCTGGGCTTCCCGGGGTGAAGGTCTGTTGAGAGCCTGGTAGAGTTCCAGGGCAGCCCTCTACCTACTACATTTGGGGGCCTGATGGGCAGAGCTCTGGACTTGGGGTCAGGCTCTCCTCAGCTAATTACTGCCCATGTCCTCTGGCCTTAGTTTCTTCATCTGTAAAATGAGAATAATAAGAATAATGGCCATTACCTTTTATTTGGTGTCTTAGGGTTTCCAAATATTATCTTCCTCAGTCTCCCAGCTCTGTGAGGGGTTATCTCCATTCCCATTCTGCAGACGAGGACACTGAGGACAACATCCCGCAGCGAGTAAGGGAGGCTGAGCAGGAGCTCAGGCTCCTGCCTCGGGGCCCAGCACCCCAGCTATCTTGCCCCCCATATCACAGGGGTGTTGGGAGGGTCATGGAAGAGAACCTGAGAAGCCTTCAACACTCCAGGGAGATGCTGTTTGTGGTTATTCACAGTGCTGTCCAAGACTTTACCAAACAAAACTGTTTTATCAAATTTACTAAATATTCACCAAAAGAAATCAAATGAACTCTATAATAATAGCCATAAGAAAACCTTATCATTCCACCCTCTGCCCTCTCCAGAGTCTCTGAGTGGCCAATCCTCATTCTCCCTGAGCCCTGGGCAGCCTCTGACACTGCTGGTCACTTCCTCCCCCCACCCCCATCCCCTCTTCTCTCTAGGTTTTCAGGCCACCCTCTGCCCTCTCCTGGTTCTCCTCCTCCCTCTCTGACCGCCCCTTCTCCATCGCCTCTGCTAAAGCCTCCTCTAGACCATGCCCTCTAACGGTGGATGTCACTCAGAGTCAGCCTGGGTCCTCTGGACCACTTCTTTCACCTGGCCAGCTCATCAGCTCCTGTGGATTCAGTGACCCTCTCTGTGCTGATGCTTCCCACCTCTGCTGGTCTGTCCCAATCTCCCTGCTGACTTCCAGTCTCCCATCTCCAACTGCCTATTGAACATCTCTCTCTGGATGTCCAGTAACATCTTAAATGCAACAGGTTCAAAGCAGAACTCATCATCTTTGGCCCCAAACTCTCCTCTCTTCTGAATGTCCCCATTACTGTTGAGGACACCAACATAATATGGTACCAGAACCTGTCAGTTTTGCCTCTGCAACATCTCTCTCCAATGTGCCCCCTCCTCTCCTCTTACCCTGGCCCCACCCTGGTGAAGACCCTTATCACCTCACACCTGGACTATTGCAATAACTGTAGAGGGGGGGAAAGGGAGGGAGCTGCCTGCCTCAAGTCTCCCCCCACCCCAGTCCCTCCTCCATTTAGCCACTACAGTAAGTCTTCTTTCTTTAAAATTATTATTAAATTATTTATCTTTAGTTTTCAACATTCACTTCCATAAGTTTTACATTCCCCTCCTCCCTCCACAAGATGGCTTGCAATCTGATATGGGCTCCGCACATGCATTCCTGTTAAGCACATTTTAAAGTGATTCTTCTAAAATGCAGGTTTGACCATGTCAGCCCCAGCCCCCACTGGACAAACCCCAGTGGCTCCCTCTGGCCTCCAGAGACATAACCTACCTCTCCTCCCTGCCTCCCTGCCCTCCTCCCTTTCCAGCCTCTATACCTCACTCCCCAACATGTCCTCTTTGACCCTCCCGACTCTCGCCTCGGTCTGTTTTGTCACTAGGCTCTGAGCATCTCCCCGCTAGGAGTGCTCGCCCTCCTGCACTCCAACCACTGAACTCCCTGGTGTCCTTCAAGCCCCCCCCAAGACGTTATTTCCTGCAGAATCCTTCCCCAGCCCCTCTTAATGCCCACACCTTCCCTCTGCTATTCTTTGTTTATCCTGTGGATGGCTTGTTTGTACACACGTCTCCCCATTAGACTGCGAGCTCCCTGAAGGCAGGGACTATCTTTGCCCCTCTGGATCCTCTGCACTTAGCCACAGTCGTGTCTTATTTGCTCTCCTATCCTCAAATCTTCCCCCTACTCTAAACAATCCTCCACACAGTTTCCAAAGTGATTTTCCTTAAGAAGAATGCAGTCAATAAGCATTTATTTTCAATGCCTACTGTATGTGGTCCTGGTAGATACAAATGCCTTTCCTCAAGGAGCTTACATTCTCTAAAAAAAAATTAATTTTGAAATCTTTATATCTTATTTTTTCTAATTACATGTAAAAATAACTAACATTAGTTTTTTTAATTTTTGAGTTCTAAATTCTTTCCTTCCCTCTCTTCTCCCTCCTTGAAACAGGAAGTAATTAAGTATAGATTATACATGTGCAGTCATGCAAAACATATTTCCATGTTAGCCACATTGTGAAAGAAAACACCGACCAAAAAAGCAACCAAGGAAAATAAAGTAAAAATAGTGCGCTTCTGCTGTCACCTTCTTTCTTTCCTTTTTTTTTGTTCCAATATTCTTGCGCAAAATTACTAATATGAAGATGTTTTACATAATTGCACATGTATACATTTATCAGATTGCAGGGAGGGAGGGAGAGAATTTGGAACTCAAAATTTAAAAAAAAAGGCTAGAAATTGTCTTTACATGTAATCGGGGGAAAGGAAAATATTGTTGTTGTTTTAATAGTGTGCTTTGATCTCCATTCAAACTCCATCACTCTTTCTCTGTAGGTAGAGGCCATTTTTCACCTTAAGTCCTTCGGAATGGTCTTGGATCATTGTATAGATTACTGTGTATATTAGAGTAGCTGTCATTCACAGTTCTTTATTGAACAATATTGCTGTTACTGTGTACAATCTTCTCCTGATTCTGCTCACTTCACTTTGCATCAGTTAATATAAGCCTTTTCAGGTTTTTCTGAGACCATCCTGCTTGTCATTTCTTAAAGCACAATAGTACTCCATCACAATCATATACCACAACTTGTTCATCCATTCCCCTCAATTTAAAATTATTTTCCACCATATAAAGAGCTGCTATATTTTTGTACACATGGTTCATTTTCCCTTTCTGATGATCTCTTTGGAATACAGAGCTAGTAGCAGCATTGCTGGTATTGCACAGTTTTATAGCCCTTTTGGTATAGCTCCAAATTGCTCTCCACAATGGCCGGATCAGTGCACAACTCCACCAACAACGCATCAATGTCCCAGTTTTCCCACATGTTCTCCAACATTCCTTTTCCATCATATTAGACAACATGACAGGTGTGAGATGGTACCGAGGATCTCTCATTCTACGGAGATCTGATCATGCTACTCCCCTACTTAGCAAACTTGGGTGGCTCCCTATTGCTTCTAGTATGAACTCTAAGCCTGGCTTTTACCACCCTCCATCTGGCCTCACTAGACATGACTCTATTTGTCTCTCAGGTTTTCTCCAGGTCTCATGAAAAATGCAACCCTCCCTGCCTTGCACTGACCATCCCCCATGCCTGTAGCAACCCTCCTTAGCTGCACCTCATGAAGTCTTTCTCCTCCCTCCAGACCCAGATGAAGACAGTGCTGTTGTCCCTCCCTCCCTGCTGGCTCTTTCAAAGAGCACTTGCTCATTTTCAGATCAGAGAAGAATGTTCTATGCAAACTCAAAAGATAGTTCTCCTAAAACCCCCAGGAAAGTTACTAGCCCATCTGTGTTCTGGGATGGGAGAGAGGGTCAAGAGAGATGTGTGGCAGAAAAAATCGGCTTCTGGCTTCTCCTCCCCCAGAAGGTGAGAGGGAGATGCCCAGGGTGGCTGAGTCCCCTCAGTGGTGTGGTCACCCATGGCTGGGAGTGAGTTGCTGATGATAGCCTCTTTCCAAAGCCCAGACTGAAATGTCTCTGTGCCAGCTAGAAGTTAGAGGTATCTATGAGCACAAGTCCCTGCTCTGTCACCATCAGGCACTGCCTTTGGTTTTATTCAGGGGGACAGTCTCTCCCCTGGGAACTGACCCCATGGATCCCTTCCTGGCCCTAACCAGTCACACAGAGTGCCTTCCCTCCACACCAGCCATGGCCTTGTCACCAGGGCTAGATGTGGGCTTCAGGACTGGCTACCAAGCCCAGTGGCCTCTGTGGTTCCAGGATGTGCCTTCTCTCAGTTGGCCTGGAGTAACTCTGAGAAATTAAAACCAGCTTTACCAGCCACTTGAAGGCAGTTATTGACTGGCTTGGATTGTATGCAGAGTGTGCAGAGAGTGAGGAAAGACCCTGACAGCCTTCCTCCACCCCTTCTGGCTCTGTGGGATGAACCTCCTCAGTGGTTGGGGGTAAAAGAACCCAGCTGACTCTTCCTGAAATAGATGAGGAGGATGGAAGCAGCTTGATGGGTTAGTTCTGGTCTGGCAGAAGTGGGTGTGGATGCATGTGGTCAAGGCTCAGATGCCACGCAGGCAGACTCAGTTTCCCCAGTGTTGGATAAGCTGGGGAAAGCCAGCCATTTTGCAGAATGATTAGTTGAAAGAACTGGAGAAGACTAGAGCAGAGACTAGCCAGGCTCAAGTATATAAAAAGGCTTTATCACATGAAGAGGAGGGGGTCATATTAGTCCTCTTGGACCCCAAAGGGAAGAACCAGAAGTGGGGGGGGCAGTGTCAAGCAGAGGAGCAATTAAGTCTAGAGGGCAGGAGAAGCTTTGTGGCCAGGAGAGCTGTCCCAGAGTGTAAGGAGCTTCCCTCCTTCCTGGAGGGCTCCAGGCAGAGGCTGGTCTGCTGTATGGTGGAAGGCACTCTGATTCAGGGCTGCCCATCTGACAGCAGCTTCCTTCTGCTATTTCAGCCAGAAGGGGCTGAAGCTTTGGATTGCCTTCTGTGCACCCAGAATAAACAGGAGACAGCTCCCTGGTCATGAGAGGCCTACTGCGGTGCTGACAGGCACCTCAATGAGCTCCTCTGCCTCCATGTCTCCTGTCTCAGTGAATGGAGGCTCCCTGAGGGCAGGGGCAATAGCATCCTTATTCCTATAGCCCCAGCTCCCAATACAGTCCCTTTTGTGCACATAGTAGGTACTCAGTAAAGGCTAAAGAGGAGAGGGCTGTGGCTATCCCTTCTAATTCTGACAGGACGTCTCTGGGTTTGTGAGAAGCCTCATCTCTTCAGAAAGAACCACCCTGGGCCTTGGCACGATGCCCGGGCATCTCTCTGGGCAGCTGGACCTGGCGTTCGGAAAACCTGAGCTGGAAACCTTGGGTGTCTCCCCTTCTGTTTCCTCATCCGTAGAATGAGAGCTCACACACAGGAGGGAGGGGCATGCGGGGCTCGGGCGTCCTGAGGCCCTGAGCTCATCTTCACAGAGCAAACCTCGAGACCCGTCCCGACTCGGGCCATTACGGTAATCATCGCGATTGCCAGTAGCAAGCAGCAGTATTCTCCCTCTTGCCTGCGCCCCATCTTTTCCCTGCTCTGTTCTCCGCAGTCCTCAGTGATGTCCGTCTGTCTGGCGCGCTTCCATCCCAACCTGGTGGTGGGCGGCACCTACTCTGGCCAGATCGTCCTCTGGGATAACCGCAGTCACCGTGGGACGCCAGTGCAGCGGACGCCCCTGTCTGCAGCTGCGCACACGGTGGGTGAAGCGGCAGCCGCAGGTCAGAGGGACCTGGAGGGCAGAAATAGTGCCCATCTCCATAGGCCGGGGTGGGCGGAAGGGGGGGCAGTATAACCCTGGACATCAGTGAAGAGACATAGGAGAAAGAGGCCGGGGGCCAGAGGAACCTGGAATCAGTGGGTGTCGGGAGAGTTTCATTCAAAGATCTGTGTCCTGAAGACCCTTGGGAAGAAGACAACCACCTTCCCTGGGGTGGGAGGGGCTCCTGCCCCACCCTGGTCAGTTCGGCGGCCGCCAGAGGAAGCCCGGGCTCCCTCCTGCTGGAATGGAAGGGGCAGGTTAGACCCATAGTCTGCAGCGAGGCACACTCCCCAGGGTTAGAAGTCAGCATCTCCAAACCATTTCCCGTAATTTAGTTGAAGAGTCTCAGGCTCAGGCATTTACTGGGGAGAATGACAGGTGTGTGTCGCAATTAGGGGGGGGGAGCATGTCTCTCTCCATCCCTGCTCTCTTGACATTCAGGATAAATGATGCTCTCTCCCCATAATGCCCAAATTATGCCCCGGAATACAACCGTACCATTGTTTCCAATTTCCTGGATGGAGCTGCCCAATTTGTTTCATCTGTGGGGCTCAGACTCTTCCTGGGCCGTCCCGGGAATGCAGCCGCTTCCAGGGGGCCTGATTGAATCAAATGAGGGAACAGGGGAGTTTGCCCACGTCAGAGTGATGGGCAATGAGGAATGACAAATCCCAAGTCAAAAATAATAATGCCTGACGGGGGCCTGGGATCCCAGGCAGGGAAAGGAGGCTCAGGCAGTCTGGGAAAATTGGTCTCCCCCATTTCATTCCCAACGACTTAGAGACAATGGTGCCCTAGCTTTCCTGGATACACTGGCCTGAGACAGGGAGGCTCCAGAGGCATCCAGGCAAATCCCATGACCCTTCATGGAGGATGGGGAGGAAACAGGCTTTCTTGGCCACATGGCCAAAGGAGGGGATTCGGGGGCCTCCCTCAGCTGTCCTCAGGTATTCAAAGTCTTGCACCGTGAAGGAAGGGCTCCCCTGGGTCAAAGGACACAAGGTGTGAAGTGGACAGCTTAGGCTCCTCATCAGAAAACACTTCCTTCCAATCAGGGCTGTTCAGACGTGCTAGGGGCTGCCTCAGGAGGTGGTGAGCTCCCTGTCCAGGCAGGTCGTCAAGGAGAGGCCATGCAGCACAGTGCCCCCATTGTACAGAGGAGGAAGCTGAGGTTACAAAGGCAGTAAATGCCCCTGTTCCTCGTGCTTGGGCCTACACCCTCTCCTCCAGTCCAGGCTCCATCAGACCAGACCACTTTTCCAGGGTGTTTTAGCAGGCGTCTTTCCATCCAGCACGGTTTGGGTGAGAGGCAGCTGGGGCATCTTCAGGCTGTACAGCTGAGAGGTTCTTCCTGTGATGTCCACATATCCTGCACTGGACCATTTAGGAGCCAACCTCCAGAAATCTCAAGCATTTCTGTGAATTATAAATGTCCACCATGTAGAACTGGGCAGAGATAACTTGGAGGCTTGGGAACCCCAGAGTCTGGCCCCTGGAAAGTCTTCCCCAATCCTGGGAGTTCTCCAAGCAGATAATGGGAGGGGATTCCCTTGGAGTGTGACTTGGACTGGATGTCTCCTGAAGTCCCTCCCCCCCTTCTCCACCAATGCTGGGACCCTGGAGGTGTCACTGGACAGCAGCTCCCCATAACTCATCACTCTAACAAGGTACTCAGCTTAGCTCTTGGGGGTATTTCCTGATTTTGCTGAAGGACCATTAGTGAGGACAGCATTCCACTAGATTTCTGTGCCCTGGTACAGTGCCCAAATGACCTGTCTTTTGGATTGCAGCCTGGTTCCAAGGATTCAGGCTCGAACTCTCACTAGGGAAATATTGGGCAGCAGAACCATCTTCCATCCCATGCCCCTGGTAGAGTCAAATGAGGAGCATCCTTCTCAGAGTTTTGTGGTGTGACCTGCCTGTCACCTTCTGTCTCTATGCCCATAGCACCCCGTCTACTGTGTCAATGTGGTGGGCACCCAGAATGCTCATAACCTCATCACTGTCTCCACTGATGGCAAGCTGTGCTCTTGGAGCCTGGACATGCTATCTACACCACAGGTGAGTGCCCTGGCCCTGAGGCTGGGTGACCCCGGGGCAGAAAGACAGACAGACTGACCAGCACACACATCTGCCTGACAGGAAGCTCCCTAGAGGGGCGGGCAGAAGGAAGGGAAGGGAAGTGAGCTAGGCTGTACCCCACCCATCTTCCATTCTCCTCATCCTGGAAATCCCAAATCACCTTCCTTTCCCCCAGCAATGTCCTGATGGTTGCTAACATATCAATGGTAATAATGTATGATAATAGGATGTAAATGGCCATTAAAATATCAATGTAATATATTGGTCCTCTTGGAGAGAAGGTGAAATAAGGGCACCCTTACTTCTTAGGGCAGTCCCGCCTTACAGGTGATCACTGATGGGTGCCTGTCACCACTCCCTCCCCAGCCCCCCTCTGAACACCTGACAGCTCTCTCTCTCTCTCTCTCTTTGTCACACACACCTTTGGGCAGATCATTGTATGCAGGGACAGCACCCCTTGTGGCAGAATTAGTGAGCACACTTTCTAAGTGTTACTGTGGTTGATGGTCTGGCTGAGGAGTTGGGGTGGCTTCCCTTCTCTGGGCCTCAGTTTCCCCCTCTGTAAAAGAAGGGCACTGGGTCTATGACAAATGAGATTCCCTTAGCAGAAAGGGGGGTATAACTAAGGACAGTTTCAGGATGTCTCTGGCTTCCTTGAACCTGGGGGAGTGAAGGGTGGGCAGCAGGACAGAGTGGGGGCATGCTTGGCTGGTTGATGGCCACGAGGATGAGAGCTGATCTGAGCCCCTCCTGCCTACCCCAACAACTTGATGTTTTCCTCCGGTGATTCTTGCCTTCCCAGCATCCCTCCCCACCCTGGCTCCTTAGGAGGTCTGGGCCTCCAGGAAGGGATAACTGGGTGCTGCTCAGGTGAAAACCCATGAATCTTTGGACCAAATGAACCTCTGGAGGCAGGGACAAATGGACAAAAAGTGGTGTGATGATTGTCTGTTTGGACAGGAGAGCATGGAGCTGGTGTACAACAAATCAAAACCTGTGGCTGTCACGGGGATGGCCTTCCCAACAGGAGATGTCAACAACTTTGTGGTGGGCAGTGAGGAGGGGACGGTCTACACAGCCTGCCGTCATGGAAGGTGACTTTCTATTTGTCAATCATTTCCAATAATCAGGTGTTCTGAGGCAAAACCAGCTGCTGGCACTTGGGCTGTAGAAGGTGTCTTGAAGCATTTCAGAAAAGGAAAATGGAGTCGGATTGAGGCTGGGCTAGGGAGCCACTTGGTTCTCAAGATCATCCTTGGACTGGCATGTAAATGTCAATATGACATCATGTGCCTGGGTTGGTTTTGACTGGGTAAGTCCCAGGTCTGTGGAAGCCTGAGGCCTCTGGGAAGATGTCTGGGAAAGGGGGGTGAAGAAGGCTGGAGGAGTCCAGTACAGTGGACCCACTCTGTGGGGGGGGGAAGGGGAGGGCAAGCAGCAACATCACATTCTCAGGGAGAAGCAGAGACCTCAATGGACAAGAGCTTGGCCACCAGGAGTGAGGCCACCTAAGCTCCCAGGCTAAACTTTGGGCTGGACACTCCCAAGCACAAGCATCGTCCCAACCTTTGGTTGGTTGGTGATTAAGTTAGAAGGAAAATCAGGAAGCCCCTTGAGGCCAGCACCCAGGACAATGCCTAGCCCACAGGAGGGGCTTGGGTCTAAGGTCCTTGTGACCCTAGTCTCTATGGGGCTCCTCCCGGCCCCCAGTTGACAGGACAAGGGGAAATCTGCCCCAGGTTTAGGGAGGATGCAGGGCAGCAATGATTTCCCCAATCAAAGTCTTCAATGGGAAAGGGAAAAAGCAATTAAGTACCTTCTATGTATTAGCCCCACACTAACTGAGCACTTTACAAACATGATCTCAATTGATCTTCACAGCAGCTTTGAGGGGTGGGTGTTATTGTCAACCTCGAATTACTGAAAGGAAACTGAGGCAGGCTGAGGGGAAGGGACTTACCCAGGGTCCCACAGCTCAATAGTGTCTGAGGTTGGATTTGAACACAGGGCTTCCTGACTCCAGACTCCAAGCTCTCTGCAGAGGCCCAAAGCCACCAACACCAGGTGGCATTTGCTCCATTGCTATATTAGGGAAGGCTGAGTCTGAGTCCCCATGACTGTTCCCCAAAGGAAGGTTGGTAGTCAGGCTTCTGAAGCACCAACCAGACCCCTTGGGCCTCTCCCTCAAGGCCCAGGGCAGCTGAGCCACAAGCTGGGACTGGAAATGGCCATGAATGGACCACAGAATGGTCTCCTCTAGGCTCCAAGCTAACCTGAGCTTTGAAAAAAAGAAGGTCCCCCTAAGAGATGAATACTCTTGTTTATTTTTCCAGAACATTTGCTAAATCTGTGCTGAAAGTAAGGAAAACAAGGAGGGAGGAGGGAGGGAGGGAGGCAGTTCCAGACAGGCCCTGGTTTCACTTACCCCTGCCCCCCACCTGCCCCATAGGCAGCCTTCTTAGCCCTGGCGAATAATGGGCTGCCAGAGGACAGATTCTGGTTGTCCTTTTCATGTGAGCCCCTTCTGAGTCCCTGGCACAGCTCCTTTTCACCTATGGTGGGGAAGGTGCAAATCCCCCTCCATAAATTAAATGAGCTCCTGATCCTGTTTCCTATAAATCTTTTAAGGCCTGGGAAGAGCAAGGCTTGTTTCTCCAGGGGTCACTTCTGAGATCAATTCCTCATGTTCATTAAACTGAAGTGATGGTGGGTTGAGCCTCGGTTCCCAGGCCCTGGCACCACCGGGTGTGGCCTCCATGTCCACCTGGATACCTGCTGGTAGTCCAGTGGCACTGGCAGGTGTTGAGTGCCCTCCTTGGAGTAGTGATGTAGGAAGGGATTGTTCCCCTGCCTGGCATATCTGCCATGTTCAGGACCCTCCACACACTGAGTTCTGAAATGACTGATTTTTGGCATCATTTTGAGACTCCTAATTACATGTGATTGCAGGGACACTCTGGCATTAGAGGAGGTGGCTGGAATCAGTGCCAGAGTGCCTGGAGCTTTGTCAATAGGTGGCATTTCATTAGCGCCTGGCCAACCTCCAAATGAACTTGTTCTCTTTAAGAGGAAAGGGCTGAAAAAAAAAGAGGAAAAGGCTGCTGTTTTTCTTTTCTTCCTTCCTCCCTCACTCTTTTTCCTCCCTTTCCCTTCCTCCTTCTCTTTCTTCCTTCCTCCCTCCAGGCTTTCCTTCCTTTTTCCCTATTTTCTTCCTTCCTCCCTTCTTCCCTCTCTCCTATCCTTCTTTCCTCCTCTTTCCCTCCTTCCCTCATTCCTTCCTTCTTTCCTCCCTTTCTTCCTTACTCTCTCCCTTCCTTCCTTCCTTCCTTCCTTCCTTCCTTCCTTCCTTCCTTCCT
>NW_027185872.1:10415231-10433683 GCF_028583685.1 Petaurus breviceps papuanus | reverse complement strand
TTCCTTCCTTCCTTCCTTCCTTCCTTCCTTCCTTCCTTCCTTCCTTCTTTCCTTCCTTCCTCTCTCCCCTTTGCTAAGCAGCTCCCCTCCCTATGCCCTTCTCTATGTATACCTCATCCTAGATTTTGCTCAGCATGGAGAGGGGGAAGCAGGTGTTTTGACCTCCAGGGCAGAGGTCAGCTTTGAGGGGGAGATGCAAATCTCGAATGCAAAGGAAATCTGGGTTTTAACAACATCCCCTGAGCTTGTGCCCTGTGGTCTTCCTACAGCAAGGCTGGCATTGGGGAGGTCTTCGAGGGACACCAAGGACCAGTGACAGGAATCAACTGCCACATGGCTGTGGGCCCCATTGACTTCTCCCACCTCTTTGTCACCTCATCATTTGACTGGACAGTCAAACTATGGAGCACCAAGGTAAGGATTCCTGGATTGAAACCTGGGTATTGCCAAGGGAAGCTGCATAATTGAGTTCTCTCTGCTCTACCTGATAGGTCCCAGCCTCACGGAGGCCCATCACAAATCCCTGTGTGTCCACTTGGGCTTTTCCCAGGGCAAGACACATTCCATGACTCCTAACTGCCAAGTATTCCCTACACAGGGTGTCAGTCTACAAATACTTATTAAGCCCCTACTAAGTGCCAGACCCTGAGTTAAGCCCCAGAGATAGAAAGGCAGAAGGCAGACCCTCTGGAGGAGGAGGAGGAAGGGGGGGAGGAAGAGGAGGGAGGGAAGAGGAGGAGGAGGAAGAGGAGGGGGAGGGGGAAGAGGAGCTCAGACTAAGGGGAAGACAACATGTAAAGCTCTAAATGGGGGCAGTGGCAATGGAGGGAAGGCACTAGAATTAAGCAGGACTAGGAAGGCTTTCTGGAGAAGGTGCCAGGAGGGGAGATAGGAGGGAGAACCCTCCTGGGGGATGGCCAGAGAGAGTGCCCGAACTCAAGGCAGCCTGGAAGCCAGGGCACTGGGTCCAGGAGTCTGGGGGAGATGGAGGTGTGAGAACCCAGGAAAGGGAGGAGAGGGTGGGTCATGAAAGGCTTCTTGAGCCACAGGAGTTGACTGAGCAAGGACGGACATGGTCAAGCCTTTGTTTTAGGAAAATTAATTTAGTGACTGAAGTCCTGAGGCAGGCAGATGCCCAGCTGCTACTTTGACAGGCCAGATGTGAGGTGATGAGGGCCTGCACCAGGGTGGGGGCTCTGTCAGAGGACAAAAGGGGGAATATTCAGGAGATACTACAAAGGTGAAACCAACAGGCCATGGTACCATCTTGGAACTGAAGGGTGGAGTGAGGAGTCCAGGTTGATTCCTAGGTTTCAAGCCTGGAGGACAGTTTCTGTGGTGTTCTCAATAGTAACGAAGAAGTTCAGAAGAAGGGAGAGTCTGGGAGGAAAGGCAATGAGTTCTGTTGTGGCAATATGGAGTCTCAGATGCCTATGAGATATCTTGTTCAAGATGTCCAACAACACAGAGTTTGGGGTTGGGTAAGTAGACTGGAGAAGTGTCAGTGGAGAAATGGTGATTAAATCTATGGGGGCTGTTGACATCACCAAGCAAAGTAGCACAAAGGAAGAGAGGGCCTAGCATTGACTCCTTGGGTCCACTCACCTTAAGGGGGTAATGACCTGAATGAAGATCCATCAAGCTGACCAGGCAGCTAGGTAGGAGGGCCAGGAGAGGTGGCATCCCAAAAGTCTAGGGAGAAAAGTTCATCCTTAGGAGAGGCATCCTAACATGGGAAGGGAGCAAGCCTACTACGCGCCAGGCATGTGTGCTGGGCACTTTACAATGTCGCCTCATTGATCCTCCAAACAGCTCCTCATGGAGCTCCTTGGACAGAGGTCAGAGACATCCCCCTCATGAGGGATGTCGACATGGGAAGTCTGCTTCTGTTGTAGGTTAGACTAGCTCAAGGGTTTCCAACCTATTTAAGTCCCCAGGCCCCACTGGGTTTCACTGAGGCTGCCCATGTGCCCTGCTCAGTATAAGCATGTGTAAATAAGACGTAAAATAGACAAGTTAAAGGCAATAAGACCTTATAGCTTTTTGCTGATATTGCCAGGGCCCCTTGAGGAGCCTCTTGCAGCCCTGAGGAATTTGGACGAGGTGGGGAACCCCTGGCCTTGCTGGTCCCTGGGATCCCTCCAAGCTGTGACTCCACTGGCCCTCTCTGACCCTTCCCCCACCATTCCCAACAGTGAAGTAGCATCCCTTGGGCATGAAGGAGCAGCAAGACTGGGGCCTGCCCTCCGCTCAAGGAGCTGCTGTGCCACCAGCCCTCAGGGGAGTGGGTACTCCCCAAGTAAACATAAGAATACTACTTTGTGGGGCAGCTAGGTGGTACAGTGAATAGAGCACCAGCCCTGGAGTCAGGAGGACCTGAGTTCAAATAGGGCCTCAGACATATAACACTTACAAGCCGTGTGACCTTGGCAAGTCACTTAACCCCAATTGCCCTCCAAAAAGCAAAAAAAGAAAACAAAAAGAATTCTGCTTAGTGTATTCCAATCTTGTTTCCCTAAGGAGACTTTGCACACCTCAAAGGAGAATTCACAATTTCTGCTCCAAAAAACAGTAGGTGCTTAATAAATGCATGCTGACCTCCCCAACCCCTTCTGGACTTCACTAGGTCATCACTACGGAAAGGGCATTCTTTCCAGTCTTGTTTCAGACTGGTAATTCTTGGATTGTTCTCTCAGTCCTCCTTCCTGATCCCATCATTCCAGTGGCTCCCCAGGTCTTACCTATTCTCATGGAACTCAGGGTCTCTTGCATCTTGAAGCCTGTGCCCCACCCTGTGTGTACCACAGTCGCACCCAGCACAAACTAAGCCAGCACTTCCCTTCTTACCATTCTCCAGCTCTGATTCCCATCCCCTCTTCAGTCACGGACTGGTGCAACTGGGCAGAGACTTAGAGACATCTGCCCCAATTTTTTAGAGGAGGAAACCAAGTCCATAAAAAGGAGGTGGTCTGCCCAGGGTGGCAGAGCTGGACTGTGAGCTCACCATGGGCCTTTTCTGCATCTGTCTGTGCAAGGCCCAGCCCGTGGAACATCCCGCTCCCAACCGCGAGGGTCACGGAAGCCTCGGAGCCCGAACCAAACAGGAGCCTCCATTAAAAGGGAGGAGGAGGCTTCTCACTCATCTAATTTTAGGGATGGGAACTGCCATGGTATTGTGTTTCCAGACAGGAGTCAGGAACGCCGGGGTTCAAATGGCGCACCCAACACTGTCTGGCTTGCGGCGCTGGGCAGGTCCCTTAAGCTCTCCGAGCTCCCTTTCATTTCCATAGCTGTAAAATGGGGACACAGGGCGTCCAGTGGGAATGTTAGATGGACCCTCAGGGGTCAAGCAGCCCATCCCGTATCCTGGACAGACTCCCTACCACAGCCATCCCCTCCGGTGCTTGTTCAGCCTCAGCCCCAAGCTCCCTGAGGGGAGACAACCCCTTTCCGAGGCAGCGCATTCCCTAGGGGGGCTTCTTCCAGACATCCAGCCGCCGCACCACGTCCCCACCCAGGGGTGTGCTAGAACCATCTAGAACCAGCCTGAGAGCGCTGCGTTTGGATAAGCAAAGTTACAGCCTCTTCTGTCGGTCGTCCAGACAGGAAGGTGCTGGAGAAGATGGTAATATTACCAATCTAACGTTAACCCGTTTTTCCTTCTGGAGAGTCAGTTGTTAAACATTTACCAGCACATCCCTGCCCTGTCCCTCTCGGACCCAACGGAACAAACGTAGGTCCTCCTTCAGGCGACAGCTCTGCCTTCATCTTCCTTCTGTGGCTCCCCCAGGCTCTGCTCATCCACCGCCCAGATCTCACAGCCTTGGAAACAGACTGAGCACCCTGTGCCGCTCCTCATTTGACTCTGCACTCTGACTGGAAGCCTGGAGGGCGAAGCCATAACTCCCCTCCAAACGTCTCTTGAGAGAAGGCTCGGAACAGACCGGATCACTCCGTGTTCTAGAAACGGCTCTGCTCAGTGTAACTGGCACAGGTTCCTCTGGGGAGCGCCCTCTCTCAGCCTTTTGGCATGTAGTCTCCCATCCCTGTCATTAGACTGTCAGCTCCTCGAGGGCAGAAGCTATCTTCCTTCTTACTGTATGCCCGGAAATTGGCCCCATATCTGGTGCATACTAGGTGCTTAATAAGAGTTTATTGAATTGGAATGTTCCCCTCAGTTTCCTCTTCTTCAGATTCGGTATCCCTGAGGGAAGGAAAGAGTCTATGAGCTGCTCTACTTTGGGGAGGGAGAGACAGAGACAGACAGAAACGTTCCACGGAGAGAGGGAGAGACAGTGCGTTCTAGTCTGGATAACTGCAGTGTGCCATCTTTGCTACATTTTGCCTCTTGGCTGAACTCGAAATCTGTTGCCCAAACTCCTCATGCACCTCCTTCTGTCTAGGTGGTCTGTAGTACACTCCAGTGACAGAATACCCCCGCCTCTCTCTCCCCCTCTGTTACCTATCCCCTAAATGTTCTGGGTCCTGGCTTTCCTGACATGATCCTGTTCCTTGGGACTGAAGTGTACCTTTGATGCTCACATCCCACCCAAGTCTCAGTGTCGTCCTCCTTCAGACCCTCTTGCTTGTAGCTTATACTTTGGGCATCCATGTAGAAATCGGTGAGGCTAGGCATTTTACTACCAGTTACTTTCTTGGGGCTTTTTGTCTTTGTTTTTGTCTGTCTCCTAGGCCCTTCTAGGTGTCCCAACTTCTACTCTCCCACCTGCTCTCCATAGCTTCCGGCTTGGAGGACATAATAGGGTTTCCTCGGACCTTTCCAGTTTCTGGTCGATCTCTAAGATTCCTTCACACCCGGAGCCTTTGTGTCCACCTTTGGGGCAGATCCCATCTGGGGTCAGGGATACCTTTCCACTATATTTTGGGTCATTGTCCAGAAGCTGAATCCTGCTCTCAGACACCACCCTCTTAGCCAGTTACTTCCCAACTCCTTTTCTCTTCTGTATGCCTTACCTTCTTTGGGTGATGATTAAGAAAACATAACTTGCACCCCTGCGGATTCCAGTTTAAGACTGGCATCTTCCACAGGGTCATTTGTGCCCCCCAGGGATCACCCCAAGCAGAGGTTTTCAAGCTTTCAGTTGTTTTCAAGTCTTAGGATGTTCTCCCTTCTGTCTTGTAAACATACCCTAGAAAGGGCACAGAGCTCCCTGTGGTCACCAAACTGCCAAATACCTGCTTCTCTCCCCTAACCAGGGGGTCACTAAAAGGCATCATTGCTTTTCCAATGAGAGAGTTTCTTTGATGGAGACCTCAGAGACCACAGTGAAGGTGAAGGCCAGGCTGGACAGGCTCTGCATGGTGTGGTTCTCCCTTTACTGCCTTTCTGAGGAAGGCCTTAAGAGTGAGGAGGGAAAGTTGCTGGGCAGCATTGGTCCCACCTCTTTCTGGGGAGGGGGGTCAGAAAAATTGGAGAAAGAGTCAGGAGCTGTGTCCCAATATGGCCATTGGGAAAGAGGCAAAGCGAGATTTTAGGAAATGTTTCCGAGCCTGAAAGGATCAGGATCCAATTTAGAACATTATTTTTAGAATATGGTGAGACCATGTTGAAGGCAAACTTGTGGTTGAGTTAATGAGGAATCACTTTATTTGTGAAGACATTTTTAAATGCTGTTGTGTGGGCCACCTACCAGAGCTCATCTTTGCTTCTTCAGCTTTCAGAGCCTGGGGTTCCCCCCCGCCAGGATGAGGCATCAGATGAGCCAAACCCCAGGCTCCACATCCAGCAGGGCTTGAGAGAGGGGAAGGGCAGAGCGGGCAGCATCCTGGCCTCTGCTGCAGCCACACCCTTCCCACTCACCCCGAGGCTCAGCTGGGGTCCAAGAGGGAGGCTGAACACTGGGCTGGGGCTTGGGGCTGGCAGCCCTTCCTGCCTTCCCCCCCTCCACCCTTGTCATTTTCCATTTCTAGGTTAAAATTTGGCTGAGCAGGGGGAGAGGTGCCCACTCAAGTGACTAAATCCAGCCAGAACCCACTGTGCCCTTGGGCAGTCTGTGAGCTGGAATAATGGCTCCAATGGACTCAGGCTGTCCCCAGTGGTAGAACTGGGCCTAAGGATAGTCAAGGTGAACCCCTGCGCAGGGGCAAGAGTTAGAGGGGCACCACAAGGGAATCTTTAAGAAATTATATTTTAGGGACACGCAGACTTATTAGAGGGAGCCCTGACATAATTTCCATCAAAAACCCTGATCTGATAGCCTGGAGCTCTGGGTTTGAGTCCAAACATAAACACTTAGCATTGTGTTCTTCTTTCTGAGGAGATCTTCCTCATCTGTAAAATGGGGTAATTACTGCATTTATAAAAATGCACTCAATGTGGGTAGCAAACATAATAAATGAGAGATACTCATGCAGGGAGTTAAATTTGGCTCCACATTTTTCACTGAGGTTCAGTGTGATGATACCTATGATTATGATGTGAAGGCAGCTAGGGGTGCCACAGCACTTCGAGCACTGAGCCTTCAGTCAGGGAGACAAAGGCAAATTGGCCTCAGATAACTTCTGGCTGGGTGGCCCTGGGCGAGTCCTCGAACTGTGGTTGGCCTTAGTTTCCTCATCTGTAAAATGGGGACAATAGTAAGCCCTACCTCCCAGGGTTAGAGAAATTAAATGAGCTGGTGTCTGAGAAGTGCTCTGCAAACCTGAAGTTCTGTGTTTAATAACAGATGGCTGTTATTAATGTGGCTCTAGAAGGGGCTGCCACATTCCACAGAAACTGGGTATTTCTTTTAGAAATGAATGGGGAAGGAGTTGGATACCATTGTATATCAATAAGCTCTACTGGGGGGGGATACAAGAGTCAGATAAATAGATGGATAGATGATAGTAGATAGATAGATACATACATACATACATATATACATGGATGATAGATTCAGGGAGAATGAAACAGAGACAGGGAGGGGGATTGTGTGAGGGCAAAGAAGAGATGGAGAGAGAGGGAAAGAGGGAGGGATGGAGACAGGAGGGAGTGAGGGAAGAGGAGGAAGAGAAAAGGAGGGAAGGAGAGAGAGGGAGAGAGGGGGCAGAAAGAAAGAAGGGGAGAGAGGATACGAGAGAGGGGGGGCATGTTTGGGGTCCCTCAAAAAATGGAGACTTGGGCTTGGGTGCTCCCCACTTGGGAGGACTGAGGAAGCTCCAGGGTAGGGGATGAAGAGCTGTCAGAATATTCACCTGCACAGAAAGAGCAAGTGGATGAAGATGAGAACAGGTGCTAGAAGGATGTAGGCTTGTCTCGAGACTCTGTGGTGCTGAGCACTAGGGCAGGCATTCAAAAAGGAAACCCAGAACCTCCCCAAGTCACTACAGAAATATCCAGGAGCTGACCTTTGCCAAAGGCCAGTCATGTCCAGACAGAACTGCGTGATAGCTTCTTCCTTTGGAAGGGAGAGGAACTAGCTTGGACACAGCCCACATAAGCTCCCCTCACACCCTCACACTGCGTCTTGACCCCCAGAGCCAGGCTGCTCCCCTGCAGGGGATCAGAGGTAGCCCTGAGGAATCAGGGCTGATTATCCAATGCCATGAGTTAAGCTGCACTGTGGTGTTTCCCCACTGCATTTTCATTTTAGACAGACAGAATTAAGAAGGTTTTATAAAGGGCTATTCATAAGGTGGTGCAATCAAATCAGCACCCTCCCCCAAAGTCTGTGATACTCTCCCACACAAACACCTACCGGAGTCCAGGGGAAATTGAACTTGACTTCAGAAAATATATGAAAAGAGAGTAAAGGGACTCCTGGTTGGAAATTCAATTCTGCACCAGATTCTCACTCACCAGGAGAAACTGGCTGCCGGACTGAAGACGATGAGCCCTTGGTGGGGGGAGGACTGAGCACGCCAGCACCTTAAAATTGAGGAAAGAGATGATGGTGTGCATGGCCCAAAATCTTCTAGATCTGTGAAAGATTCAGAGACAAGGGAGGAAGCAAGGCATAACCCAAGTTTGACAGGGGAAGATGGCACAGGAATAATTGTAAAATTCTTAATCATGAAATTCTGATAATGCAAAGAAAGAATTGCTGTTAAATGGAAGAGGGAAAATTGTCTGCTCAGAAACAATGAAGATGCACAGGGAGCCTATCACCCCAATCTGGTGATTAAAGGAGTAGGTGGGTGCGTGGGGGATGAAGGTGGGAGAACTGAGGGAGAAGATGGAAGCTGAGGCAGACCAAGAGGGCCCTACAAAAGGCGTCCCGTGTGCTAGATCTGGGGGCAAGCTCCTTGAAGTCAGGAACTGTTATTGGCAGCACTGAGCTCACTCCCTGGTCCATAATAGTGCAAGAGAAGAGAATCTGTGGGACAAGAAGGCTGGCAGTGCCCTTTACAGAAACAGAGTTTTGGAGAAGTGAGTTTTGAGGAAAATGCAATGAATATCATGAGTTAAATTACTTGGCCCAGATGAACTACATCCTTAGTGCTGAAAGGGCTGGCAGATGTTATCACCATCTGGGAGATCTGAGGGATTGTAGAGCAAAGGACAGATAGGCAAACATTGTTTCAGTGTTCCAGAAAAGGACAAAAATTAAACATGCAAACTCTAGACCAGTGAGGTCAACTTTCATCCCTGGGGAAAACTTCAAAGGCACTATTAAAGGGAGGGCTGTTGACCATCCAAAAATGGAAGTGGCGATTCCAAAGAGTCAGCCTGGCTTCTTCAAGGAGAGGCCATGACTCACTTGTTACTCAACGGGGAGCCCTGGGGGGCTCTGCCAAGGTCACTGATCGCCATTTTAGCTTAGGTTCTGAAACAGTCTCTGATGCTGCTGTTGTGAGCAAGGTGACTGGCATATATGTGGGCTAAATGAGAGCACAACTAGTTCAGAATGATCCCAATAATTGGGGAGGGAGGAGATGCAAATCTTTGGTTTCCTTGCAATAGGGAGCTCCCCTGTGGAGGCCTCCCCCCACCAACAGGTCAGCATCTTCTCTGAGACTAGGATCACCAGGAGGTCCCTTAGACTGAGAGTTGGTACTCACCCCACATCTTCCTGGCTCTAAGGCAGCTCTCCACTCAGTCCAGCCACTGAGCTTCTCAATAACTCTATGACAAATATGGTACCAATAGTATCATCCCCATTTTACAGAGGAGTAAACAGAGTGAAAGAAGTGACCTGCCCATGTCATACAGCTAGAGAATGTCTGAATCCACACCTCTCAGTCCTGGCCACAAGACTCTTTATTACCTGCTTTGCTAAACATCCAGATAAACCATATGTAAGCATTCCATTGACCTACCAGTTTAGTAACTCAGTCAGAAAAGGAAGTAAATATGATTCATTCTTTAAAAAAAACATTTTTTATTTAAAGTTTTGAGTTCCAAATTCTATCACTCCTTCCCTCTCTCTCTCTCCCCTCTTCCTCCCTGAGACAGTAAGCAATCAGATATGGGTTATATATGTGCAATTATGTGAAACATTTCCCTATTAGTCATTTTGAATGAGTACTCAAATAAAAGAAAAAATGAAAGAAAGTGAAAATAGGATGCTTCAGTATGTATACAAACAGTAACAATTCTTCTCCTGGAGGCGGATAGCACTTTTCATCATAAATCTTTTGGGATTGTCTTGGATCATTGTATTACTGAGAAGAGCTAAGTCTCTCAAAGTTGACCATCACACAATGTTGCTGTTACTGTGTACAATGTTCTTCTTGTTCTGCTCACTTCACTCTGCATCAGTTCATGTAAGTCTTTCCAGGTTTTTATGACATCATCCTGTTGGTCATTTCTTATAGCATAACAATATTCCGTTACAACTATATACCACAACTTGTTCACCCATTCCCCAATTGATGGACATCTGCTCAATTTCCAATTCTTAGTTACTTCAAAAAGAGCTGCTATTAATATTTTTGTACCAATAGGCCTTTTTCTCCTTTTTGGGGGGGGGATGTCTTTGGGATACAGACTTAGAAGTGGTATTGCTTAATAAAAGGGTATGTGCAGTTTGATAGCCCTTGGGGCATAGTTCCATATTGCTCTCCAAAATGATTGGATCAGTTCACAACCTCACCAACAGTGTATTAGTGTCCCAGTTTCCCCACATCCCCTCCAGAATTTATCATTTTCTTTTTTTGTCACATTAGCCAATCTGATATGTATGAGGTGGTACCTCAGAGTT
Organism: Petaurus breviceps papuanus; assembly: GCF_028583685.1. Taxonomy (NCBI): domain Eukaryota; kingdom Metazoa; phylum Chordata; class Mammalia; order Diprotodontia; family Petauridae; genus Petaurus; species Petaurus breviceps. The sequence continues at coordinate 10,423,541 of NW_027185872.1, read as the reverse complement.
GTTTTAATTTGCATTTCTCTGGTCATAGTGATTTAGAGAATTTTTACATGACTTTAGAGAGTATTAATGACAATTCATTCTTGATAAAGCCCTGAAGACTCTTTGTAATCTCTGCTTCCCTTACAAAATATTCACTAATCAGACCTTTAATGAGCCATTTTAGAATTTTCCCAGGAGTCAAAGTCAAATTCACGGCTTAGAGTTTGTAGACTCTGGTGTCTTGCAACTTTTGAAGATTGAGACAAGAATTTCCCTTCTCTAGTCTTTTGGAACCTCTCCTATCTTCCAGAGATTGTTGACAGTGGCTTATTAATCATAACCACCAGTCACTTCAGCACCCACGGGTGTTGTTCAAATAGTCTAGTGACTGGACTCTTCCAAGCCAACCAGGTGCTCCTTCACTCTCTCCTTGTCCTGGGCACCAAATCTCTGTGAATCGGGTTTGTCCTGTCACTGCTTATGCAGACATCCTGTTTCCTGGCAAAGGCAGCAGAAGCAGTCAGAATTGAACTGTTTTCTGTGCCCTCTCTTGGGAGTTATCACCGCCCCATCCCCCCTTAGGTAAGGTTCCAGTCTATCTTTAGTCTCCTCTTTCCCCCAAACCAACCTAAACCGAAACTAAGCCCAAGTCCTTTTTGATTTGATTTGAGAGGTTCAGGGACCCCCCTGCAAAGACCTGAATACTGAACAGGGGCATCTGTAATGAATTTCCCAGACTCAAGCATTTTTTTAAGTCAATGTGGCAAAGGTTTATTGTAACACCAATATGGGGGGCAGAGCTCCTTAGGGAACTTGCCACTTAACAGGAATGATGCTAAAGCTTATATAGGAAAAGGAGTGGATTATCTGGAAGATATGCTAATTGGGTGATAACCTACAACCTTGATCACAGGTATCATTCACTACTGAAAAGCAGGAGTGCATTATTGGTCTGTTATGTCTGTATCAAGTTACCTTTGAGAGTTGATGCCTATAGCCTGACCTCTGGATTGCATATGATAACTTTGGGAATCAATACATGGTAATCCCATGATTGCAAGATAGTCCTGTTATTACAAGAGAATTCCTTCAGAGGTAAACTTGTTCTTGTGATGGGCCCACTCATAAGTAATTGTGGGGAAAGGTAACTTGTCTTACTGGGGCCCACTCATGAGTACTTGCTAAATAAACATAGTGTCATTGGGCTGGGGAGAAAGCTGTCAGGAATAGTGTTTTGAGGCTAGGGAGAAATGTGATCTTGGAATTGGGGTCCAAGCACAAGCACCCAAGCACCCCATCATGGGGACCACTGACTTGCCTAAGGAGGGACAAGGCTTCCCAGCTTGGAAAAAGAGCAGGTCAAAGCTCCCATGGTGAGCCTCTGGTTTTGTGAATAGCCCCTGTACATCCAGCCAAGGAGAGACAGGGAGAACCAGTCTTCCTCATTCTCACCTTCCTCTTCTTCATCACCATCTTCCTCTTCTTTATCTCCCTCATCTTCATTTTCTTCATCACCATTACTATCATTATTTTTATCCTCTGTCTACCAAAGCCTTGTGCTACAGGTCCCTGAAGCCTTTGAAATTTGCTTTCCCCTTCATCCAGGGCATGTGTCAAACAATGCCTAGACATCATCTCTTTCTCCATCATAAATCCTGGGAGAGATCCTTTGGCCCCCAGGGCCTCCTCATCTCCATCCCAGGCACCATTTTGCCCCTGTTAGGCTTCATCCAGTCCAGCCCTATCACAGGTTCTTCCCCTTCATGCTTTCTACAGTCTGAACAAAGTATCCTCATCTTTGCCATGCTTGGCCTTCTCTCTCCTCACCTTGGCCTCCTTCCTGAATCAGTTTATGAGCCATTTTGTGTAGGAAGTTAATGGTGATCCCTCCAGGGCTGGTGCCCTCCCCAGTATGTACATTTATATATTGTATGTGGACATTCAAACGCACACACACACGTGGCATTTAATTGTCTACATACACATTGTTTCCCCAGAGGACAAACTTAGCATTGACGAAGGCAGAGATCACTTTCATTTTCTGTCACCGTGTCCCCAGAACCTGGTGAGAGCATCTCCAGATGTTTAATCGCTGCTTGTTGAGTCAATGATTGAATAAATGAAGATCCAGACAGCTCATCGTGCTCAGAATTGCGGAGAAAAGGAAGGCAGCAGAGGGAGGGAACCTCTGGTCTGCCTCCAGGACCAGAGCATCAGATGCAGTCAGGGCATCCATCGGCAGGCCTGAAAGAAGTCCCCGGGGGGAGAGTAGGGGTGGGCAGTGGAGACAGGGCCAGGGCTTCACTGGCATCAAGGCCCCGTGGGCTCTGGGAATCCTTTGCTGCCCTCGATTTTTCAATGGCCATCTTTTGTGATCTTAAAAAGGCATTCTTTGGTGTGGGGATGTGGCTCTGTGACCAAGATCTGAGTAGTTTTAATTTTATATAAATGTATGTTCTAGCTCAGGACATTGTGCTTGAGAAAGACACTGAGACACTGATGGTCAGTCCTTGATGAGTGGTTTCTTTCTTCCCTCTGGTGGCCTAAACAGTCCCTTTCTTCCTCAGTTCACCCCAGAACCCCCAAATGCTGAGGTCTGGATATTTCTCCTTTTCATGTCTTCCCAGTTGTTTTCTCTTGATTTCTGTTCTGAGCCCTTGACTCTGGCTCTCCTTAGCGTCTCCAGTGGATGGAGCTTTGTCAGTCTCTCCCCCTCTCTTTCCTTCCCTCCCCCCATGATTTCTTCCCTGATTCCATTCCTAGGCACCTGAGATCATTGGAGGGAGAGCTGGAAGGGACCTGGAGACCACATTGTCAGGACTCCCTCTAATTTCCACCCCCATACACACACACACACACATTTTTATCCCTTAATTCTGCCTAGGAATTTTTGGGCTGCCTCCCATTCTCACTCTCAAGTCATTGTTCTTCCTGTGTGGCTCCTGGGACGGTTTTGGCGCCTCAATGCTGGCGCTCCCTCCCCCCTCCCCACACTTGATCTGTGATTTTTAAAATTAGTATCAGTAGTTGACTTGGGGAGGATCTTCATTTTCTTGTGAGAACTTCTGGCAATTTTGTTCTGTTGAACCTTTCTTTTGTCCACTTGAGGTGGGACCGTGATGAACGTGTCAGAGCTCCCTCTTCCTTATCTGCCCAGGGCCATTGGCCTTTCATGCTGACTCTATGACCTTTCCATCCCCTCCCTCCCCCAGGAAGCCTTCTTGACCATATGAACCCCAGGGGTCTCTCTCTTTGGGGGCTTCTCTCTTAAGATGAGTCTACAGCAGACTCTGGAGCAAGCATCGCTGCTCCCCAGTGGAGGATCTTTCTAACCCACGTGGTAAATTCCTGAGGAACCTGGCTTCCCAAGGAAAGGATCATGGGGGGGGGGAGGGCTGAGCAGTGCACAGTAATGTGGCATTTCCCATCCCGGGGCAAGGTACAATGACCCTTGCCCCTTATCCTAACCCCCCCCCCAAGCTGAACATCAGAAACTGGGCGGCTTCACCGCCTGTCACCCTGGCGGGAGAGTCGGTGCTCCTGCTGTGTCCAGCCCAGCGTCCAGGCTTTCCCGAGCCCCATCCCGGGGCCGCTTCAACCCCTTGACTTGTCCAAGGTCACACAGACAGAACATACATTTATATAGCCCAGAAAACCCCTGGGTTTCCTTCCTGTGACCTCTTGGCTCCTTCTCTCCCAACCCCACTCTCAGCCCTCCCAGCCAACACACCACCTGTCCCCATTGCCACATTCCTTCCTCTCTTGGCTCCGATCTCTTAAGCTCGCCCAGGGAGAAGACTCTGGCTGACTTTGAAATCGACCGCAAGAATGTAGTCCCGGCGTTAGCTCCAGACTCGCTGGGCTCTACAGCTTCCTTCCCTTCCTATTCGCGCCCCAAGCCCCGTCCTCTGGCTACTGGGAGACAGCCACTGTACCTTCACGCTTTCAGGCATGGGACACACCCCAACATCTCTCCCCGAGGGCCTTGGGGCCGCTGGCCCAGCACCAGCACTCATTCGCTGGCTCCCTGCTCAGATGAGCGACCTTCCTAACTGTCCTTCTGGGATGAGGTCTGTACAATGTGGTCCCCAGCAGAGAGGGACCACGGTCCCGAAATTCCCTTCCCCTCTGCGCGAGTCACCTCACGGAGCAGACAAAAGGAGCTTTCCTAGACGCTGGAAGGCTCCGGGAGAGCTTGTCCACAGTCGGGAGGGATGAAGGAGGGGATGCCCCCCCCCCTTCTCTCCTCTCAGACCTGGTCATGCCCTGTCACCCTGCTCTGGCTTCGGCATCTTACAGAGATCTCTTCACTCCTGCTGCCGGGGCCACTGTCCACACTGTCTTCATTTGGCCTCCCTAAAGGTCTTTCACTCCTTAAGAGTTCAGTGATAACCCACGACACTGGTCCAGCCATTCTCCAACCAATGAGCACTGTCTTTTCCTTTTTTTTGGCTACCACAAAACTTGCTGCTCAGAATATTCTGGCTGAGGCACTCAGTGGGTATGGTCTGTGCCTGGCACCACGATAAGCACTGGGGATAAAAAGACAAAAGCTGAAAAGATTCTGCCCTCAGAGGGCTTCCATTCCATTGGGAAGGAGAAAGAAAGCAACCATTCATAAAGCCCGTACTGTGTGCCAGCTTCTGAACTGAGCACTGACAAATGCCACTTCATGTGGCATCCTCACCCCTCCCCGGAGGTAGGTGCCCTCATCAGCCCTCAGGAAACTGAGACAGACAGAGGTTAAGGGACTTGCCCAAGGTCACACAGGCAGTAAATGTCTGAGTCTAGATTTGAATTCGGGTCTCCCTGACTCCCCACCCAGTTCTCTTCCTACTGCACTACCTAGCTGTATATAGCAGGCCCACAAGGTAACTAACAGCCTGGAGAGACGGGACCCATTGCCAGCGGAGTGAGGGTGGAGGTCAGGAAAGGCCTTAGGAGGGAGATAACACTTATCTATGAGGGAGCTGGTGGGCTGGCCTGGCCTATGCAGTGATGGAGGGATTCAAGTGGGAAACAGCCAGTCAGCCAGTTCGGGCAAGAGTCCTTGCAGGGAAACACTGTGCAGGGAGGTTGGCCAGGTGACCCCGGAGCAAAGGGCTTTGAAGGCCAGAGTGGATCATAGGACTACGGGATATGATTTTTATGTCACGGTGATATTCTGGCATGTCAGCAATAAGAAGGCCCTGGAGTTTCTTGGGCTTGACACAGTCAGGCTAGGGACTGTGCAGGATGGTGGGGGCCAGGCTCAGGTCTCCCTGGTTCCAAGACCAAGAGGGTCCCCATCCCCCAGGACCTGTGATGTGGGGCCCCTTCTGTTTATCCTAAAAGCGCCTTCCTCAGGTCCTAAAGGGCCCTTTCTGGTCTTTCCCAGCTTTGGCTCCCTCAGATACAGGCCTGAGAGGTGGCTTGAGGGGCCTTGCTCTCCTTCTCTCCCAGGGAGCCCACAGCTGCTCGTCACCCTCCCACCATCCCAATCTCCCAAGTGACCAGCTCCACATCTCTTGGACGACATTCTTTCCATTCCCCCTTAACAATTCTGGAACAGTGTCTGAAGGAAGGTAGAGGACCTTGTGTCAAAAACCTCAGGCTTTATCATTACCCCCAAAAAGCTTCTGACAGAATACCGCTCTTTACTAACCCAGAGATCTCCTTTCTCATCTCCACCCAATTTCTCCCTGTGCTTTGAGGGCCTCTGTGGTGAAGAATGAGAAGGGAAGAGCAAGCCCTGTCTTTAGAGTCCAATGAGATGCCCCTATCCCACCCCACCGGCAAAGTGCTGCCTCAAAAGTCTCGCTTGTGAGGTGGAATGGAACATGGAATGAGCATCGCATATCCCAGAGCTCTCTCCAGAGGCTGGTCATTGTCATGGTGCCTCCGGTCAAGCATGGTGAGGTCCTCCAGTCACAGAACATCAAGGGGCCTCCTCTGTGAGATCCACGAGGATTCAGAAGAGTTTGGTCTAACTATCCACACAGGAAAGGCCAAGCGGATGAAAAGTGCCCATTGTCCAGGCTAGGAGATGCAGTCAGAGCCCTGTTCATCCTTCCTTTTTGAAGAGAACCGATGATATCACGAGTGATGTTGTGGCTTGAGCGTGAATTGGATTTAAGGGGGGCAGGGCTGTGCCAAGTCGTCCGTCTCACTCTCTCTTCCACATTCATGAGGTCCAGGGGCAGTAGAAAAGGACCTAAAGGGTGGCTGCATTCAAAAAAGGACAAAGGGAGGGGAGAGCAGGCTGGATGGCTTTGAAAGAAAGGCTCAGGACTCTTCAGAACCCCCAAGTACCTCTAAGAAGCAAAGGCCCATCTTTTCACACCCAGATTTTGCTTGGTTAGGGGTCATGGACCACCCTAATGTCTAAAGAAACAGAATAGAAGATTCCCTTCCCTCCCCACCATCCCCACACTCACCAAACAGGAAAATGGTGGCTGGAGGGTGCCGAGCATCTGTAATGCCTGGAGTGACCACAAGGACTATTTGACCGCTGACAGGGGCTTGGGCAGCTTTCAGGGAGGCACCAGCTGTAGACTATAGAGGAGTTGGCCTGGGGCAGGCCCTTCAAGGAGGGGCCCTTGGGCATCCAGTGTTAGCCTCAGTGCTGTGCTGGACATGCCCCAGGGAACAGCCCGCACTCTCTGAGCTGGTGGCCACTGTCTGGGGCAGGCCTGGGCCTGGAGGGAGCTCAGGCTCGAGCTCAAGGCACTGATGGCAGACCCCTGGGCAGAGCGGGTCCCCAGCCCATTCCCCAGCTTTATGGGGCCAACACCAGTCAAAGCCTGTTTAATAGGATACATTCTTTGATAGAGATAATTAACTTCTTTCTGTTCGGCGCCTCCTGGATTAAGGAGGCTTCTCCCATGCAAATAAGCGAAGCATCAACGGGAAACAGAAATCTGGAGAGAAGACAGCCTTTTATGTGGGTTCCAGCGTGTGCTTAGGGAAGCTGCCGCCCGCAGAAAGTCCCCTGAGGGAGGCCTGGGCGGCCTGAACTCCCCAGGCCCCTCCCTGATGTGTCTGTGCCAGGCCTGGGGACACCGTAGGCCCGGCCATCTGCACCCCCTGATGAAGGTCCAGGAGATGGGCAACGGGATTGGGGGAAGATGCCTTTCCATCAAGAAATGTGTTCCTGAGTGATCTTCTGCAATCCAACAGCACACCTTGGTAAAGATCCTACTATGTGCCCGGAGCTGGGCTCTGCCCAAACCCAAGAGGGAAGCAGCCTCTGCCCTCAAGGGGCTTCTTTTCTGCCTAGCAAAGCTAGCTGACCTGCTTGGAGAGAACCAAGTAGGAAAGCCTAGCGCCCAAAGGAGCCCCTTCCTCAAGCCCCTTCCTCTGGGGCAGCCCTTTCCTCTCAAGGCAGCCCCTTTCTCTTCAGGCAGCTCCAAGAGCTAGGAAAGGCTGAGTTCAGACCTTAACCTTCTCCTCCCCGGTGTCCCTCGGCCCTCCCCCTGCTCCTGCCCTCCGGAGCCCTGTCCGAGTGACAGGTCCGCAGATACTCAGGGGTGGCCGTCACCTCTCTCTGGAGCCGCCAGTCCTCCAGCTGCCTTTCATGAGACAGACTCTCCTTCTGGTCCCTTTCGAGTTCAGCACCCTTCTTAACAGGGGAGTCCAGGTGAGGGCCAGGGGTGGAGGGCTAAGGAACCCTTCCCTCCCTCCTCTCTCATCACATCGGCAGCTCAAGGGATCAATGGTGTTTTATGAGTGGTCAAGAAATTATGGAACTGATCGGGGTCTCTCAGTCCTGTGTCCTGGACAGATCTTGCTCCTATGGAGGCTTGGACTCAGTCCTGGATCAGGAGGAGCATTTTAGGGAGGATGTCTAAAGGAGAGCTCCTGGGATGGAGAAGGAACTGGAGTCCATGGCGTCAGAGGACCTTGTTTATCTTGGAGAAAGACTAGGTATATAGGCGGGTGGGGTGGAGAAGGGGGCAGCCTGACTGTGTCAGGGAGGCATTTGCCTTATTCTCACCCCGGAGATGAAGTGAGGTTCCGTTTTGCTAGCAAGGAGGGAGCTGCCCCAGACCTCTGAGGGAAATGGACCACCTCAATAGGTGCCAGAAGTAGAGGCCCCTGGTCAGGAAGAGAGGCCTCCAGGCAGCGTTCTAGGCCTCTGTCTCTTGGCGAGGGGGTGGGGAGGAGACCCTGAACTGCAGCCTCTCTTGTCCTTCTCTCTCCCTTTCTGCATCTCTCTCTATCTCTGCCTGTATTACTCTCTTCCCCATCCTTGTTTCACTTCCTTTTTCTTTCCCTTTTCCCTTTCCCTTTCCTTTTTCTCTCTCCTTCCCTCTCCCTCTCTCTGTCTCTCTGTCTCTCTCTCTTTTTCCC
>NW_027185872.1:10396889-10405231 GCF_028583685.1 Petaurus breviceps papuanus | reverse complement strand
CATCATCCTTTTCAGAGGGAGCTTCTTTTTTCTGTCCACAAGGAGAGCTAGGAGTGCCTGTATTTGTTTCCCTCGCCCCACAGAAAGGAAAGGAAGCCTTTACTTCTACATCTGCTTTTGCAATGAGCCCCTTGGAGCCTGAGCCAGCCTCTGGGCAGCCTGCGGTGGGCTGCTATGTCTGGGGCAGGCTTTGAATTCCTAATGCACTGAGTGCTCTCTGGCCTGCTAGACTCCACCCTCCAGGCCTGCCCAAGGAGTCAAAGAGATAGGAAGCATATCAGGAGAAAATCCAAAAAGGGTTTCTTCTCTGGAAGGGACCTTGGCTGGCTGGGGAGAAGGGGAGCAGGAGGAGGAGGAAGAGGAGGAGGAGGAGGAGAAAGGGGCTGCTTGCTTGTTTGCTTTTGTCCCACAGCTGTGAATCCCCACAGGGATTCCTGTCCCCTGAATGCTCCCCCCTCCCCCAGTGTCCAGCCTGGGCTCTGACCACTTTTCCACAGGATACCCTTTTAAGGCTCCATCTCTTGGTCTCTCTTCCACGGCCCAACTGGTGTGGGAAGCCCTGCAGTGTCTGTCCTCCTGTGGAATGAGGATGACCTTGCTATTGTCTGAGACGCAACAGAAAATCGGTGGGTCTTGATGCTGCCCTGTTCCTCCATCTCACTGAACCATTCTGGTCAGAGGCCCAGGCTGGGAGGGGGCTAGTCACACCACTGAGGCAGCTCTGTCCAGCACATGATGCCTCAGTGGTGTGATGTGAGTGGCTTGTTCTCCTTGGTAGCAGAGAGGAGCGCTGTGGGTCTCCTTCCTGTGCCAGAAGCAGATGGCACCCCATCCTCCTTCCCTGATGCTGGATCCTCAGTAGGGCACCCCACAAGATCACAACAGCTCTGTGACCCTTCTTGCCTGCTGGCTACACCCAATCCTGGGTAGAGTTGAGGAAGCCTCCGAGGCTTGTTTCCAGGAGAACCAGCATCTTGGAGCGCGTACATTGGGCCTCCCCCAGTGCAGTGTAGACATCACCCCAGGCCTTCTGTAGGACCACAGGGAGACTCCATCTGTCCCCCACTGGCCAGACGTCTAGGCTCCCAAAGCCATAGCAGGAAGAGAGGTCTCGAGGAGCCTAGGATGCAGGTGGGCTCAGAAATGTCCTAGATTGAGAGAGAGGGGATGGGATTACTCTGTGGGGGAAATGAAAAATAATGAAGTTAAAAAGCCTCTCTGGGAAAATGCATATGATCATTAAAGAGTCCAATCAGCAGCACATGGCCTGAGTCTGTAGGCTCTACTGGGCCAGGCCAGAGGGGAGTCCAGCACCCACCACTGGGGCACGCCACCAAGGAATGCAGCCTGGCTGGCTCATACAGCTTCACTCTGCCCCTTGGGTTGGGAGCAGGAGCAAAGTGATCTCAGTGGTGGGGAGACAAGGCAAAGGTCACCGTTTGGTCAGCCATCAAGCATCGATTGAGTGCCTACTGTGTACCAGGCACTGGGTCAGGCACCCAGGATCCAGAGAAAGGCTACAGCCAATCCCCGACCTCCAGGAGCTCCCGGGCTAAAGGCATCACAAACAAAGTACCCTAAATATGTGGGACGGGCCCCAAGCAGACAGGAGAAATGGGGGGGGCAGCAGCAGTGGGCAGCCCCTGGCATGAGATGGGGTGTGGGCTGTAACCCAAGGGAAGCCAGGGAGACCAGAAGGGGCCCCATCACCTCAGCCTGCTGCTCAGCTCACCTCCTCAACAGCAGTCTTAATAGTGCTCATTCATATTTAGATCCTCACAACACCCCTATTATTACCCCCATTTTATGGATGGGAAAACAGGCAGTGAGTGGCCCAGGGTCATGGAACTGCCCAAGGCTCTCCTCTCTCTAATCCATCCTCCCCTCTGTTGCCAAAGTGACCTTCCTAATTCAAAGGCCTGCCCCAGACACTTCTCTGGCTCCCAGTTACCCTTCTGCTGGGCACGTTGAAGGTCCCACAACCTGGGAGTTATGGTCTAGCTGCCTCTCCAGTCTCTCTTTGGCCATCCTTTCATCCCAGACCAGATGGCCATTTTTGACCCATGACTTTCCATCTCCCATCTTGATGCCTTTGCAGTGATTGGGCCGGCGCCTTGAGGTTACTGTCCCCTCCCACTCACTCTTAGAATGCGTCATGTCTTCCATGAAGCCTTCTCCGGACCCCTCAGTTCCAGTGCCCCCTCCCCCATGTCACCTGCATTTATCATGCTTATACTTTTGTGGGGGGAAGAAGCGTCCCAACCTAAGAGTCTGCAGGCCCCTTGAGAGGAGGCTACTGGTTCTGACACACCGAAGCCCAATTGCTGATTGGGCAGTATAGGGTCAGCCAGTCACCCAGCATTGATTAAATGCCTGCTTTTTGCCAAGCACAGGATCTGGGGATACAAAGAAAACCAAAGGATGGGCACAGGGCTATATCTGGAGGCAGGAAGACCTGAATTCAAATCTAGCCTTAGACACTAGCAAATTTCTGCCTTGGTTTCCTTAAACTGTTTTGAGGATCAAACCAGAGAATGTATAAAGTCCCTTGCACATGGTCAGTCTAATTCTTGTTGTTATTCCAGTCCATACCCAAAAGGAGCTCACAATTGAATAAGGAACACCACATGCTGTGTAATACAAGTCACATACATTGCAAGTTGGGAGTTCTCTCAGAGGGGAAGGGGGAGGGAGCTGGGAGGGAAGTCGAGGGAAGGAGAGAGAGCATTCCAAGTGCCAAAGCCAAGAGCCCAGAGGGTACACTGGGTGAGAGGGTCTGAAGACTGGCCAAGAAGGGAGTCTAAGAAACTTAGATGGCAAGATGGGGACAGGTTATGGGGAACTTTCAATACCGTCTTTTTGTATTTGCTGCTGGAGGTGAAAGGAAGCAGCTGGAGTTTCCTGAGTGGGTGTGGATGTGTGAGTGGGCGTGTGGTGTGACGTGGTCAGGCCCCTTCCCTTTAGGAAGATCAATTTGGCAGCTGAGTGGTGGCTGGACTGGGGTGGGGAGAGGCTTGAGGCATGGGGGGAGGGAGGAGGGTACTGGTGGCTGTGGGAGTGGAGAGAGGGGGGATAGGGAGGAGGTAAACAGGACCAGATTCACTGACTGGAATTCCAGTGCGTGGCTTGTGAAAAGTGAGACATCAAGGAAGAGAAGGAAGTTGTGGACTTGGAGAGTCATAATGGAGGTGGGAAGACGATGAGGTAGGTGTTGGACACGACAAGTTTGAAATCCAACAAGGCATCCAGGTGTCCGAGAGACATCTGGTGATTCGGGACTGCAGCTCAGGAGAGAGCCTGAGGCTGGTTGTAGAACACAGGCGCACCGAGTGAAGCCACCGGGAGAAGAAATGAGAAACCAAGAGAGAGCATTGGAGGACTCCAATGTTAGTGGAAAGATCAGGCTGAAGATTCAGCAAAGGAGACCAAGAGGTCAGCGAGGTAGGAGGAGAACCGGAGAGAATTGAGTATCCAGGAGAGGTTGCAGCGAGGTCAGGAAGGGGAAGGACTGGGAAAGGGCCGTTAGGTTTGATGATTAAGAGGTCCTTGGGGACTGGTGTGCGTCTACCATAAAGAAATTAGACTGTTCAGGATGGGGAGACCAACGTCCTCGATCACTGAATTCTGTGTTGGAGACCTCATTCCCAAGGGGTCCAGTAAGTGGTGCCCCGATTCCTGGGCCTGGTTAAGAGAAAGATGGCTGCTAAGGGATCCCATTAGATGAGTCAGAGTCCAGGTAGCAGGGGACCCCAAATTCTGGGGGTTTGCGTGCCCTGCCGGCAGGCTTCCCTCCAGTCGGAGCTGGCTATGAGGTCTCCTGGCTCCTTCAGGCGTAGGCGTCTACCGGAGGAGAGATAGGTTGTAGTGAGCCAGTCCAGGCCGGAGCAATGGTTGCCGTCTAGACAAGTCCGCTGTCATTGGGACTAGAGCTTGGGACCCCGGACGAACCAACTTTCTGAGTGAAGGCGGTCCCGGCGGCGGTGGGCACCCAAGGAAGGCCGGCGTCTGCTCACAGCCTGGGGAAGACCCTATTGTTTAGCTTTCTGTCACTCCAGAGAAGAAGACTTAATTTCTTTTCTCTCTGGGGTTTTCATTATCATTTAAATTTCATTTTCCATTAATTGATCAGGGATTAGTAAAGTCATTATGCAGAAATTAGACGGCACGCGGCTGCCTCAGAGGCGGGCGGCGCGGGATGAATAATGCATGCGGTCCAATTACTCTGGCAAGCTGGGCCATTTCCCTCCTGCCTCAGAGGGGACCACAGGTTGGGCTGGGCAGTGGGGCCTAGAGGTGCCCTGAAAGGGCTTTGGAAAACCTCTCCGAACTCCTGACTAGTGGGTCTGGAAATGCCAAAGGCCCAGGTTAGGGGGGGGGGGGGGGGGGGGGGGGGGGAAGACAGGGATGGGAAAAGGAACCCGAGACAAAAGTCAGCACGGGACTTGGGGCTTGGGGAGGTCGCCTTAGCCACGTTTCGGGCTCCGGGGGGCCCCCCCTCTCTCCTTCCCTCCCTGCTCTCGATTTCACTGAGCTGACCCAGCCCTAGGCGCAGGAGGCTGGCGTGGCCGCTGGGGGGCAGGCGCCTCCCGCCTTCTCCAGTTCCATGGATCCGGAGCTGAGCCTTTCCTAGCCCAGCCCAGCCTGGGGGTGGGGGTGGGGATCCCCACGGGAATGCCCCAAACCCAGAGCCCCCCCTTCCTCATTCTCCTGGTCCCTCAGGGGCTCTAGTGCTCCTCTCTTTCTCTGGCTTCCCAAGCACTGGCTCCTTACCGCCAGTGACATTCCCCCCAAATCCCCATCAGCCCCCTCTATGCCTCCCCCCACCCTAGCTCGGCACCCTTCCCCATCCCTCCCTCAGTCCCTCCTCCGGTGTCTCCTGTCTTGCTCCTGGGCACATTAAGCCCCGGTCCCCCTCCTTCCCTTTCCTTCCCCTCCCCAGATACCCCCACCGCCACCGCCACCACCCCATCCCCCCGCGGGCCTGGCCGGGACTTTCATCTCGGGAAGTTTTATGGCGCTTTGTAAATGTGCAAAGTTTTTAATTAGACTCGTCCAGACGGTCTGGGGGCCCGGGGCGGCGCCAGCGCCAGCGAGTCTGGGGGGGAGGGGGTGCCCGTGTGTGCCCGGGTGGGTGTGCCCGAGTAGATGAGTGTGTCACACTATCTGTCACTCTGTGTGTGTCCCTCCGTGCGCGTGTGTGATGCTGTGCGCGTCGGAGCGCGAGTCCCCGGGCGCTTCTGTCTGCCCCACCGCCCCACCCCTATCCTACCAGCATCCCCACCTCTGTCTCCGCCCGCCCACAGCACAACCGGGCTCTCTACTCCTTTGAGGACAACGCCGACTATGTCTACGACGTCATGTGGTCCCCTGCGCACCCCGCACTCTTCGCCTGCGTGGATGGCATGGGCCGCCTGGATCTGTGGGACCTCAACAGCGACACTGAGGTCAGAGCCGCCCCCAAGGCCCCGCGGGACGGGAGGGGGAAGGGACACTGGTGGGGTAAGGGGAACAGCACCCTCTCGCTCTCCACTCTCCCTGGAGCCTACTACTGGCTGGGCAGGCCTCCTGGGGTTTGCGGGAACGGCGGGGAGTAGAAGCAGGCTTCTGGGAGGGGCTTGCTCCCGGACCAGGGGCAGCCCGGCCTCCCTAGGAGGCTCGGATGCGTCCCCCACCTCTCACCCCCCTCCCTCTTTAGGCAGTGAGTATAGACCAGCCTGTGCCCGGGCTGTCAGAAGCCTTCAGTGGCAAGGGCAAAGGGCCTCGTTGCCCCTGTCCAGGGCTGAAGCTGCTGTAACCGAGGGAACAGGTGAGGAGAAAGGAGGAGAAGGAAGGGGAGGAGGAGGAAGAGGAGGGAGGGAAGGGGGAGGTGAAGGGAGGGAGGAGGAGAAGGAGAAGGAAGGGGAGAGGGAGGAGGAAAGGGGGTGGGGCGGGGGCCTTTGAAGTCCTGGGGCCAGGAAGCGGCTCAGCCCTTTTAATTAGCCAGCCCCCTCTAGCTGGGGGGGCTGTAAGAAAGGAGCGGCCGGGCCTCCGGGCGGCAGTCGGCTCCCAAAGGTGCGGCCCAAGGAGCCTTGGGGTTGACTCTTCGGAGAGAGCTCCTCTGCCCTCCACACCCCAGTCATCGGCTGGTTGGAGGGGTGCGGAATTGAACAGCTTCAATGATTCTTAGAAATCTGTTGCGGGGTGGGGGGCTGGCACAGAGATACACCTCGAGAAGCCACGCTCTCTCCCCTTCACTTTTTCTGGGCTCCTGGCGGGAGGGGGGGGACTGCTCAGTGAGTCTCCCCATCCTTCACCCCACCCCCACCCCCAAGCAGCAGTCGCAGCAGGCCAGGGACGGAAGACACGGGACACAGCCTGTCCTCCATTGGCACAGGGGCGAGCTGACTGGAGCTCGGATGAGGCCCAAGTAGTTACATACACAATGACACTCACGCAAGTGTCCAACTCCATGATCTTCTGACCCCTGGATAAATCCCCCACCCCCCAGCGCAGGGGGCCCCCCGGAGCCAGGATGCTCCCGATGTTTCCTGGCCCCATTTGGGCGGTTTCACCATTCCTTTGTTCACTGCATAGATTTTGCCTTAAATTCCAAGCCTGTTGTTTGTAATTAAATGCTCCCGGTCTCTGCAAGGACGGCTCTGGGGAATTCTAGAGAAAACAATGAAAAAAGGCGAGGGGAAAGGCGCTGGCGGTCCCTGGGCCCTCGGCCCTCTCCTTCCAGACAGCTGTAGAATCTGGGAAAAGAAGAATGTACTAGGTTTTAAAGCCGTCAGTTACTGGAAAGGTTTTTGTTGTCAGAGGGCCTGCTGTTGGCACCCTGGCTCTCATTCCCGACCATCAGGCCTGAAACAGTCCCCTAGTGCCACCCGAAAATGAGCCCTGGTCAGGTGTGAACAGGCCAGCATGTAAACCGTGCAGTGGGTGCCTTAGGATGAAAACAGTAGTTCCAAACATAGGGACGGTGGGAGCAGAGCCCTCGTCCAGTGACATGCCTGGTAAACGGCGGCCGTCATGCAAGGCCAGTCCATGGGAGTTCTTCTTTTAAAGAAGCGTGGAGAGTACCCACCCCCGGCAGCTGCTTTACTCTTTGTGTGTGTGTGTGTGTGTGTGTGTGTTTTAAGAGAAATCCTTTTTACTGAGAGCTTTTGGTTTCACACCATTTCTCCCAGTATACCTCCCATTCCCCCTCACCAAGAGCTGCCTCAGATAACAAAACCTTAGAAAACAAAAACCCCACACAAACTTTCCCTCGGACCTGTGCTATAACTTCCTCGGAATCCCAGGTTCCTGGTGCCTCATTTCTGAGGTAGGTGGGTCTCCACCTTGAGAGGTTCAAAGACTCGACCCGGTCTGCAGTAGTCTGGGGTAGAGGATGGGCTTGAACCTAGGTTCTCTCCCCACCACTCAGGCTGCCTTTTTGGTGAATCATTGAGCCTTTGAAAACAAGCATGGGCTAAGTCTGTGGTTTTAATTCGCAGAATAACACGATAACCTGTGAGGCTTTAGCCTGATCCAAGTTATTGGATTCAGGGTCACTAGGGTCCTAGATCCTAGACGGGGCTGGGCTGAGCCGAGATCCCAGGCACTGGTTTTCCCCATTCTCTCCATTTCTTTGCAAGCACTGGCCAACTGCTGGTGTCTGGTGCTATCAACAATTGCTGCCCGCTGCTGAAGAGGTGGCCCCTGGCCGTCCTGGGCCTATGGAAGGAAACCCAGCTTGGCTATTTGGAGCCACTGACTTTCCCTCTCAGCAGCCCCATCCTGGAGCAGGCTGAAGCCCTGAAACCTGCCAGCCAAAGAGAACTGGAGTTTTCCTTCCAGAAGGGCGGCCACAGAAGTGTGGCCCTGGCCCTGGGGACTGCCCTGGCAGGGAGGTGGGGGGCTCCCCCGTGCTTCCTTTGCCGTCAGCTCCCCGCTACCCAAACTCGACTTGACATGACACCCAAATGGATTTCTTAGATGAATTCTCCTTTGACCTTAAGTCCTCCAACAGCGACCTCAATTTGCTGTAATTTCAGAAGCCCTGACTTCCCCCAGGTCCACAAGGCAGGCTGCTGCACCCTCTAGAATCTACTTTGGGGGGCTGGCATCAACTGGAAAGTGGGTTGTGCATCTGTGAATATGTGGGGGTCATGTCCTAGAGGGTGTGTGTTTCTGTGTGTGTACCCATGTGTGAATGTGCTTGGGTGTATTATATACTTGTGTGTATGTGAGCATGTGTGTACTAATGTGTATGTATTCATGCACTCTTCTAAGTATGTGAGTGTATGTGTGTGAGGGGGGGAGAAAGAGAGGGAGGGAGAGAGAGAGAGAGAGAGAGAGAGAGAGAGAGAGAGAGAGAG
>NW_027185872.1:10317562-10396789 GCF_028583685.1 Petaurus breviceps papuanus | reverse complement strand
GAGAATATTTCTTCCCCACCCAGGGTCCTCCCTGGTGCTTGGCAGTCTCTGAGTATGGGACTGAAGAACAATTTGCCCGTCCACCCCCCTCACTCAGGTGATGTCGATATTGGGGAGGGGAAAGGGGGGCTCTTTCAGACAGACCTTGTAGGGTAGATCTCGAGAACTGAACTTTGTCTCCCTTCCTTGGCAGGTCCCAACGGCTAGTGTAGCTGTGGAGGGGGCCTCAGCCCTCAACCGTGTCCGCTGGGCCCATACTGGCAAGGAGGTGGCTGTAGGGGATTCCGAAGGCCGCATCTGGATCTATGATGTGGGAGAGGTAACTGTCTTTCCTATTCTACCCCAGGGCATAGTTCAGAGCTGTGTTCTGGCCTGTGAGGGGCTGGTACCTGAGGCAGGCAGCACTGGCCTGGGAGGCCCCTGGGGAGGGCATCTGCATTGGCTTCTGTGGGGATCTGGCTTCCTCCTGGGCAGGGCACAAGGTCTCCCCTCGAAGGATGCCACTTAACGATCCCAGCGCTGTTTCCCTGTTATTGTGCTGTGAGGCGCCTCACATCCCTGTCCCTGCGGAAGGCTCCTGACCTCCCAACAGGGCCAGGCTTGGAAGGATGAGGCCTAATTGAGGAGTCTGGTGCCTGCTCCTGTGAAGACAAACTTTTAATGGGGATGGTCTTCAGAAAGATCAACTCTCTTCAGTTAGACACAAGAGCTCTGAGCGCTTCCCAAGGCTTTCCCTGGTGGCCCTTGGGCCAGTGCTCAGGCTTCTTGTCCTTTTAAATGGAGGCACTGAGAGTCATGTCTGTCTGAGGTCACTGCCATTGGGGATTCAAAAGTCCTGACAATGGGGTCACCCAGAAGGAAGCTGAGGGGTTGTTAGAGGGAAACTGTACAAAGGCAGGCTTATCACCTGAGCGTGATGGGAATGAAGACAAGGGGGCTGTTTCCCATGCAGAAAGGAGGCCTAGATCTGAAAAGCTTTTGGAGAGGGGAGAAGGAAGGGAGTCTCATGGTGTCTGTCAAAAGTGTGCTTGGCCAATGGGGTCATGCAGGCATTGTTGAGTGGCCCCTGTGGCACTGGGAGAAGGGGAGCCTGGGGCCCAGCCTGGTTCAATGAGCTCTCCCTTAGGCTCCTGGCTTTGGCTGTTCAGGGTGGAGTTGAGTTGCTGTACCACAGATCACCTGAGAATCATGTGTAGGGACTGTGCCTGCCAGGAGGAGCAAGCCAGCTATTTGGATTGATAAGGGAGGAGGACCATGGAAGTTTCTGTGTGTGCTGTCTTGTGATCCCTAAGCTCTTCAATGACTTGGAGAAAGATGGCGCCCTAGGAATAGGAAATGCTTCCTGCTAGGGTTGCCTAGCTTGGCTGCCCTACAGGGCTCAGCACTTGGTCATCCAGGAGACCAGGAAAGCGTTTTAAGTTTGGTGAATGATCCATTTTGTGAAAATCTACTCTGACAGAAAATGCTTTCCTTCCTTCCTCAACCCCACCCTCTCAGAAAGAAATCGATGGTATTTCCAAACTGGAAATACCTCTATGAGCTGCTCCTCCCCTACACACTGGATCCCCTCTGTCACCTCCTTCAGTGTGGGCTGCAGGGCCAGGTTTTTGCCTTATTATTAAGGAATACATGATCCTAGGGCATTTCCCCCCCTTTGACTTTCATGATGGCTGGTTGAAACTGCACCTCATCCTAACAGGTGGGGACTGCCAACCCTGTCTGTGGTGCAGTAGGCTCTGGAGGATGCATGTTCCCCTGAGGGGAGGAGTGCCAGACTACCTAGCTAGTTGCCCCCGTGGGCTCACACAGTGACTTCCCAATCTAGTTCTGTGGTCGGAGCTAGAAAAGAGAAGGTAAAGGTTACTCCTCATGGCGGAGCAGGACAGGCCCACTGGCCATTGTCCTTTCAGAATTGTCGGGAGTGGTTCTGCTCAGGTTTCCACCATGATATTGGCAGGCCAGACTGGCTTTGATTTTCCTATTATTCAGCTTACTTTTTTAAAGTGTTATTACAGTCTCTAGAAATGTCGACAGCCACGGGCTGGTTTCATCTATTGTCTGCTGTCTAGACAGGCTATAGAAAAATATCTGCCACACAATAGGCCAAACAATTAACTCTTAGCCCCTCCCTCATATACACCCCCCCCCCCAATTTACTGTGATTTTCCAAGCTTGCTGTCCAGCTCTGGAAGTCCCTCCCCCAAATCAGGACAGACCATCATTGAACAGAGAGTCCCCATCCAAAGAAACACAGAGATCAGGAAGGCTTCAATACAGAATCCTAGGTGAAGGGGGCCTGCATGTGTGACTCAGGAAACTGCTTCCTGGAACACAGTCTGAGATCCTCTGGCTTGTTTCTTTTATTCTGTGAAATGGCCTTCTCTCTTCTCTTTGTTCACCTGGAGGCGCCAGCCCAAATCTCCTAAGGTTCTCTGAAAATAACTTAGGTGCTGGAAGAGATGGTAAGGGCCCCAGGGATCTATACAGCTGCCTAACTGTGTGTGGGGGTAGGGGGGGTGCTGTGGCTAGGATGATAATACAAGGCAAAGAGAGTAGGAATGTCACCCACACCCCCAGCCCCATTGCCCCAACCAAGCTGACCTTAAAATTATGCTTGGGTCCCCTTGAAAGGAAGGGAACTCCTTGGCTCAGTCTATCTCAGTGGGTTATTTAGCCAATCAGTGCAGGAAAAAAGACAGGATTACATGGTCAGGTCAGAGGACTAGAAGGTCTCTGTGGTTTGGGTTTGTCTGACTTTTGGGCAGCAGAAATTTCAGAGGGGTCTCTGCAGACAGAGGAGGGTAGGTGCTTGGGGCTTGTTCCTAGAGTCTATACAATGCATTAGGCTTCCTTTGGGGGAAGGTGAGGAAGGGTGACCACACCCTTTGTTCATGGTATACAATGTTATTCACTGGCCTTGGGCAAGCATTTGATGACCTACCCAGTGCCCACCATTTGGGGGGTCTCTCAGGAAAAAAGAATAACCAGCTCTATTTTGATTGGGGGCACCCTGAAGGATCACTGAAAACAGCACTGAGTTACAGCTGTGAGATGGAACCATTGAGCTTGGTCACTGGCTCATTGCAGTTTTACTTGCCAGAGAACAATATAATTTGTGGAAAATCTCCCCCTTCGGGACCAGGGTGAAGAGAGGCAGGACTGCTTTCTGCCCATTTCTAAGACCCAAATGGGCCACACCAGATGATCCTTGTGACCTACCTCCCAGGTGAGGCCCTAGTCTATGCCAGGGAGTCCCACTGGGGGCCCTTCTCTAGTGAGTCCAAAGGGACTTCTAGACACTGGGGCCTGGGCTCTGATCCAGCTTCCCTGATGCAACTGGTCCTGAGCCTAGATGGATTAACCCGTGAGCTCCCTCCCTGAGCCCCCTCCCTGGGCCCAGCTGCTTTAGCACCTCCAGCCCTGGCTTTGACTTAGAGGGGTAAGTCCTACCCAAGCGGATTGGGTCTCCATTGTTTATCTGTGGAGCTTCAGATCCCTGGACCAGTGTCTCTTCATGAGGTGACCTCCCCTTGTCTTCTCAGGGCAGGTGCTTGGCTCCCATCACTGGACAGAAAGGGATGGGGGCTGGGTGGGCATCCCTGCCCAATCTCAGCATGCTTCTTTCTGGCACCCCTGTCACCAGGCTTGGCTTGCACAGGGTTTGGGGGAATCTGACTTTTAGGTCAGGTCTGCGTCGGATTTTTTCCTTCTAAAATATAGAATAAAATGCTTGTTTCAGAGTCCTATGATCTCATGCAGTTAACTGGTTCACAAGGAAGATAACAAGCCATAATTTACTATAAATAAAACCAGTCTTGCTGGGCAGACTGAGGCTGGGAGATGGGGGGACCGCAGGGATAGCTGTCTGATACAGACACTGTGCAAACACAGGTACTTTACTGAGTTTGCAAGAAAGCCTGGCTAGCTAGCCTCTGCTTTCTTAGGAGTGAGCAGGGCCCATAGAGCTATGTCCAGGGCCTGGAGGTTCCTGGTCAGCCCTCCCTCCCTCAGCCTTCGGTTCTCTTTGGCTGCCTTGGGGTGGCCAGGGAGCCAGCAGGGTGGGCAGGCAGGCAGTAAATACCGTGGACATCCATATTCCTGCTCCTTGCTGCAAGGTGAAAGACAGATTCTCTGGCATGGGCTGGCTATTAGGGCAAGCTTTCTTTTAGAGTTATTAAAAAGACCATTTTTACTGTAGTCAAAAGATAAAATTCTGATGCTAATTTAAAATGAACTAAAATGGGAGAAATGTAATGGGCCCCCCAGTTATTTGGGGGTAAATTAGCTTATGATTACCCAAGCTTCATTTGCTGAATATTCCATTCACAGACTTCTTAGGAAAATGGGCATCTCCAAGGTTTTTTTTTTTTTCCTTCTAATCGAGTATTTGCTTTGAGTGTTCAGAACCCGGCTGATATCAACTCCAGCTGGAGATTTGTTCCTGATTCGTTTCTGTACAGCACAAGCATTTTGGGAGATTTCTAGGAAAAGGGAAAATGCTTATGTTTTTAGGTGATAAAGGGTTCTTGCTAGAAAACACTGCTTTTAAAATGTTTGCTCAAAAATATTTCAAAAGGCCAAATGAAAAATTAGGATAAAAATATCTTTGAAATTCCCAAAGGAAAACAGAGTGACCATTCACTGTAAGAAGTGAATTGGCCCAAGTACATTGGCCTAGACGGCAAGGCCACAGACCAGTGACTGGCAAGGATTCTATACAGGAGAAGGGAATCCCGGTTCCAGAGTGGGCTCCTGGAGCAGCACAAAAGCCCCAGATGGGCTGAATGCCAGGGTCCCTTCTCCAATGAGAAGCCACCAATTCCTGCTCTGGGCACAAATCATTACATGAGTTTTTTGTTTTTCTCCACCGAAAATGGGCTTTTAAGGTAAACCAAATAGAGTTCTTTAATGAAAAAAATACCCCAGTTTGAAATCAGTCAGCTTAATTCCTGTGTTTTATGAAGGGCATTGCCCAAGGCTTATTACTTGGGCGATAAAATCTCAAAGCTCCAGGAGCCTCAGTGGGGGTGCCCAACGCTCAGCCGTGAGCCGGCCGCCATCATCACTCGAGACTCCGGTGTTTCTCATTAACCTTGGCGGCACGGCCTCACGTTGCTGGGGATCCGTTCAGGCCTTTGGACAAGTATTGGTTTATTTTTCAGTGGATAAACAACGTTATCTTGTTAGCTGAGGCCAGACATTTCCTCTGATTTTACCCAGAGAAGAGAGAGATTTATGCCTTCTGTGTTGAGTGATGCCAGACATCTGGCTGAAAATGGGAAGCCCGTGCAAAGTCTGGGCGTTGCTGAAGGTGGAGGTGTTTGACATTGTTCATGTAAAATGTCAGGATCTCTGGCAGAAGGGGTCCATTCACCTCCAGCCTGGGGTCTGGGGGAGCCCCCGATGGGCCCAGGTCGGTGTTCACATAAGCACATCTATTTATGCTTGCTGATGCCTAATGTTCAGAATCTTGAAATAAATCGCCCTGAAATCATCTGCCTGATACTTTCGCAGTACACGGCAGGAGAAGGTGTGAATATTTCAAATCATTTATTTCAGCAAAATGAATGGATTCGAATTTTTTCTTGCAGAAAAGGTATTTTAAAATAGCAAGTTCGTGTTTGTGCTATTCTTAACCTCTTAGTAGAAGAGCCTTTTATTTTGGTGATTACCCACTTACAATAATTGATTGGACTAATTATTGCATAAATAATATGCCAATTTAGATATGGTTTTGTAGTTTGCTTGTGAGAGCTAATGAAAACAGACCTATAGGAATAATACGGAGTTTTAGCCAGCTCTTCCTCTTTCCATATTGATTGAAAAATATTCATGATTTGTGCATAATCCAGGGTAGTTGATTAGGAGGGGGAAGAAACCTTCTGTCTAATTGTGTTCAATCCAAGGTGTGTGCAGCCATTTGCCCAATTCACCAGTAGGCTTGTGTCCTCGGTGTCAGGGGGTGCCCCCCGAGACCCGTGGTGGTGTGGGGGACCTTGGCGGAGGCACTTCCCTGCCTGTTTCAGTTTAGAGAGAGTCCCTGATTAGAATGGCACCTATGTTTCCTTTTAGAAATACACAGTTGTTGAATTTTTGTCTGAGAAAATGGTAGCTTAGGTTGAACCCTAAAACCTTAGAGGGTCAGAAAACTGGCCAGAGCCCAAAAGTTTATCATGGACAGAGCATTAGCTTGGGAGCTGGATCCAAAAGCTGAATTTTATTTGATTCTTAAATGTTGACGTGGCACCCGGTTCTCTGTCATGTGAATGTGCCTCTGCCTAAGCATTTCCTTTGGACTTGGGAAGAGAAATGTGTAAATGGCCGCTGTCCATCTTGTTTCCATTTTGGGGCCCGGGCAGCAGAGGTGGGTCCTGGGAAGAAGCCCAGGTCCCTCTTTGTCTTTCACGGCATCTGAATGACATTGAAATGATGGCGAGTTCAGGGGAATTCTTCGTTTAAAGGGCTTTTTTTTTTTTTTTAAGAAAATCCTGAGTTACAGAATAATGTTCCAGTTCACACCCAAGCGGGTTAGGCCTGGGAACCGGAGGGATGAAAGGTGACCCAGGGCCTCCCCACTCTTCCCTAAGGGCTAACCAGGGGAAGGCCCACAAATGCTTCATGTGGCTATGGGAGACTGGGAGAGGAGAGGACAGGTCTGGACCTGCTGAGATAGGAGGGATGGGGGATTCTCACAGTGGAGGTAGGTCGCCCCACTGGTCTGGACTCCATTTTGGCCAGCAAAGTGACAGTAATGCAGATGTTCTGAAGGAACTGCCTTCCCCTGGTCAATGACATGTTTATGGGAGGGAACCACCAACTTTTACAGATAAGGAAACTGTCTCAGAAAGTGGTAAATGGCCTAAATAGAGTCACACAACTAGTAAATATCAGAGGTTAAATTTGAACTAGGGTATTCCCGAAGCCCTGCCCCACCCCCATGCTAAGCTGCCTCTCAGTGATGGTGGTCTGGGTCACCCTCTAGAGATCCCCACTGGATGAATACCTTGGAGACCTAGGCTGGCTGAGCTGAGTAATTGTGCCAGAGCTGTTTGACTTTGCCCAGTAGTGGGGAAGCCCGTGCTGTGGCTTGAGATTGCGGGGTGGCCCCTACCCTGCCTGCCGCCAGGCTCCAGGGTGCCCAGAGCTTGGACCCCAGCCTCACTCGAGGCAGGCTCTGTCTCTTGCTGGGGGGGCTATCTACTCCCCACCAAGAGACACCCTGCCAAGCATGGGCTTCTCTTAGACACTTGCTGCAGGGGCACTGTATGGAGTCCGTTAGAAAACAGCACCCCGTTGCCCAAATGCGCTGTGGGAGGGATGGCTATTCCTTTTATTACCTGGTAAATGTTTTCGAGGTGTTTAGCACGAAGATTTCTGTATGGATGAACACAGGCATCCAGGCAGCGGTTGCTAGGAATCTGGGAGGAGGAGGGAAGCGCCAAAATGGATTTTCCCTTATGAGGTAGCCACTTCCTGGCGTTTCCATCCTTCCCTCTCCTCTGCAGGGAGTGCAGGCTTGGTTTTCAGATCCCAGGAGAAAGCCCCAGCCTGCAGGGCAGGGCAGTGGGTGCAGAGCTAGGCCTGGGAGCCTACCCCCGAACCCCGCCCCAGCGGCCCCCACCCCTTAATCTCACACCCAGGGAGGTGAAGGGACTTGCACAAGGAAGCAGGGCTTTCATTTTAAATTTGTCCAACTCTGGTATTTGGTGCGCCAGAGTCCAAAACAGCCATGTCCTTCCCAGGCATCCCCCGGCCTGTCTCACTCCATGCTTACTCGCTCTTCTCTGGGAGAAGCTAATCTGCAACAATTCCACTGCCAAAGAAGCAGCAGCGTCTTCCGTTCCACCACCAGGGATGCGATGTTCCCCCTAAATCAGTCATCCACCAGTGAGAGCCCACCAGAAAGACAGCCCGGGCCCCTTCCGAACAAGGCTTTGGGCAGCCAGCGCTAAGGGCTCAACACTGGCTTAATCAAGCCTGTGGGAGCGGGGTCTGGCCCAGACTTCTGGCCAAGGGCAACCCCAGCGTTCATGGCTGGGAGAGCCCTGAGAGAAATGTGTGAGGCAGGGAGGGGGAGAGGAGAGCAGGCCTGCTGGCAACCCCACTGAGTGTGTGACTCCTCACTCTGCTGGGTCTCTGGTGGGTGTGGCGTGTGTAGCATGTATGTGTGTGGTGTGTGTGGTGGCATGTATTTGTGTGTGGTGCTGTGTGTATGGTGGGTGGGTGTGGTGTGTAGTGTGTATGTATCTGTGTGTGGTGCCTTGTGTGTGGCATGTATCAGTGTGTGGTACATGTATGCATGTGTGTGGTGGTATGTATTTGTGTGTGGTGTGTATTGTGTATGTATCTGTGTGTGGTGATATGTGTGCATGTATGTGTGTGGTGCTGTGTGGTGTGTAACCGTGTGTGGTGATATGTGTGTGGAGATATGTGTGTATGTATGTGTGTGGTGCCCTGTGTGTGGTATGTATCCGTGTGTGTGGCACATGTATGTATGTGTGTATAGTGTGTGTGTGGTGTGTGGGTGTGTGTGTGTGATATGTGTGCCTGGAGGGTGAGACAGAGAGGCGACCTCTAGACACTGCTTCCTCCTGATCCTGCATGTGTAGTTGAGCTCAGTCAGGCTCACGCTTCCCTAACGCCTGAGACCTGACCGCCAGGCCGATTTCCATTCTGGCCTTTGTTGGTGAGAAGTCTTCTAGACAGACGGTAGCTCTCAGGACTTTCGTGGGTGGGTTTTGTTGCCAAAGTTGCCCCCTGCCAGATGGTTCTAACCCCCCTCTGTTACAGTGGAAAGGGGGTAAGCAGCTGAGAAATCACGCATGTGCACGCTTGCGGGCAGGGGCCGTGTGCGCCCCTTTCATTTTGCTCAGGCCAGGAAGCCTTACTGAAATGGCACACACACTTTCCTCATCCTAGCAGGATTTTAAAAAGCTAACTCTTACCACACCAAGGACTCCAAAGCAGAAACAGAGAAGGTGTGTCCATATCTTTGGCGCTTATCTCTGTCTCCCACTGGGCCCTCTCCAGAGGAGGGCTGCGTGCAGGGGTCAGTAAGGCTTGTGGAAGAGCATCTCTTGGAACGTTCATCCATCCACATCCTGTGTGTTATGTGAACACGTGTATACACACGTTTATGTGCACATGTTATACAGTGTCTCTATATATTACAACACACATTTATATACATATGTAGACATGCGTGTGTGCACACATATGTGTCTGAGGTTATGCATACATACACATACGGACACACACATGAACACACATCTATCCATCCATCTCTTACACTGGACCTTCTCAAAGAGGTGAGCTGTGTGCAGGGAGTGTCAAGGTCAGGCCAAGGGGGGGGGGTCCCCCAAGGTAGCCGCCCTTTGCAGCAGGGGCAGCTCCTGATTCCGGGGGCCTCCTGAGCAGATGGGAAATCTGGGAGTCCTCTAGAAAAGACCTGGGGACAGGAGGGCTGCTCCCAACTTCAATGGTGAAGACCCTCCTCCCATTGAGTGCTTTGTTTTCAGTTGCGTTGAAAAGACGTCCATTTCTGCTAGCCTTGAGAGCTGCCTATCAAAGACTTCCCTTCCATCCCTCTGCCCCGTGCATCAGCTCTCAGACCTTCTGAGGCTCCATATTCCTTCTAGGGTGAAATGAAACCAAAGTGTCAACCCCCTTCCCAGACTTGTGCCCTATGGATTCCAGTCCCTCTCGAAGCTCACCATTCTCACCTTATGGGGCCAAGTCTCCTCTTCAAGCTCAGCTCAGCCAGCAAATGTATGAAGTCTTTGCTCAAGGGGCCTCCCCTCCTAGCCCTGCCTGGCTGGTAATCTTGCACTTATCTGTATACATGAGGAGTCTGCCCAGTAGTGGAATGGTATCTCGCTGAGGGCCAGGACCCTCTGGACAAGAGCTGCAAAGTCTTATCATGGCCTGCCATGTCCCAGATGACCTCTGAGTCCCCTCCTAAGCCCTGAATTTGTCATCCACTGAGGTCTCCAAAGGTGGGTTCTGCAAGAGAGAGCAGTGAGGAGGAAAGGGAAGAAGGAGGAGGAGGAAAAGAAGGAAGAGGAAGAGGAGGAGGAAGAGGAGGCGGAGGGAGGCACCTTAATGTCACACCCTTTCTGGCCTCACCCCTCAGCTCTCTGTGCCAAGGGCTCTCTGACTGTTTCCTGATCTTGGGGACTTGCTGTGTCTGATCTGAATCACACAGAGCAATGGCAGGCCTTCTGTTGAGCGGTGAGCTCAGAAGCAGCGTGGTCATTGGGCCTCCAGCCCTCTTTCCCCCACCCCCCACTCCCCTGCCCCGGGCTCAGGCCCTCTCCCCAAACACACCAGCCACCATCTTTCTGTCGTCCTCCCAAGCTTTAGCACTGGGGGGTGGGGTCATTTTGACCAGACCATGGTGTACTCTTGGATTCCTCCTGGCCCTTCCTAGATGCATCTTAGGTAGCCCAAAGCCTGACAGTCCTGGCAAGGGCAGGGCGAGGTGGGAGAGTCCAGGTGTCCTCATGGGAGGAGACCTCCCTTTTGTCCCCTCTCCTTGAGGCCCGGGTTCTAGAGCTAGCTCTGTCAGATGAGCTTGTATGAGCTCCACCTTCACTTCTGCTCTCTTGCCTGGGTTTTCTAAGGTCCTTCCCAGCCATGATATTCTGTGCCCTCACTTGTATATAAACCTCAAAGAAGTAAAAGAAATGGGGAGAGCCAACCCCTTGATGTGCCTGCTCTCAGCTGTCCAGCAGGAGCCTCCCTCCCCCATGGCATTGGATAGGCTCCAACATGGCACCAGGAACCCAACAGGCCACTGCCTGTGCTCCCTCGTGGGCAGAGGGAGGGGGTCTGGCTACTCCCCACTAACATCTTCACTCATTCACTGCCATGAATGCAAGTCCCCCAGTGCTAGGTTATCTGGAGAAGCACTGCTCAGGCAGGGCAGGATAGGGCAGCTTGCTGGACAGGAGACTAGCCCAAGTCCAGTCTGTGACCCCGGCAAGTCCCTTGGCTGTTCTCTGATCCAGGCTGCTGTCTGTAGAGTGGACACTCTATAAGACAGAGTGGACAAAGCGGACACTCTACACAAAGTGGACACTCTGTAAGACAGTCAAACAGGACTGCGTTTTCTGGTGTCTCAGACAGCTGGTGTCTCATTCGCCACCATGGGGAGACTTGGCCCCAGATTGTTCACCCATAGTTTGCTCGTGTCAGATTCTGAAACATCCATGTCATCAGAGAAGGCTGGTAACAAATGTTTTACAGATCAGAGGCGGTTGGTGTCTCTGGAGAGATCCATGCTTAGCCAGCATGAGATCTGGGCTCCAGCTGATTCTGCTGTGGCCTGAGGTAAGGGCTCGGGGTGGAGAGGAGGGTTTGTTAGGAAAGAGAATGAGCCAAGCAGGGTGAGTGAGTGTCAGCCTCCCCGTGGGGTGGCTCCCAGGAGGGCAGCCCACAGGCGCACTCCGGGGCATGCTGGGAACCCAGTGAGGTTTTGGTGGGAGGGCATCAGCAGTGGATGCAGACAGCCCTGGATCTCCTGCTGGGAACATAGCATGTCTCTCTCCTCATGTGCTTCTGCTCATTTACCCCTGAACGAGAAGCTTAGATTGTCAGGAGTAAGATGTCACCCAGCGGCAAAGGCTGTTTTAAGTTTGTCAGATTCACGCCCTCCTTCTTCCTAGAGTGAGCAATGTTCCACTTGCCATCCACTACATGCCCATTCACACCTGTGCAATGAGTGTGCTTTAACGTTGCTTCTCATCTCCATGCCTTTGCACTCCTGCCTGGTCTCCACGTCTGGAGATGGCTCCCTCCGTACCTCGGACTCAGCCTGATCACGCCCCACTTTCCTCCCAAATCACACGGCTTTCTGCTTTGGCTTCATTCTTCCTATGTCCTTGCATCTTAGCACAGTACACAGTACACAGAACACAGCAGGTGCTCAATAAATGATTAACGGCACAGTGACCTTTCTGGGTCCTGCGTCCTCACGGAGAGTCATTTCTGTGCCCAATTTCGAATGAGTAGTGTGATGCGACCCACTGAGGGTCAGTCTCATGGAATATGGCTGCTTTCGAGGAGAAACACCCAACATTCCAGACTGACAGGCTTGCCTGTTCTCAGCCACCCTGGGGCTGCGGGCTGTCTGGGTTCCCCTCCTCAGTCCTAGATTTTAGATTTTAGTCCTTTGGGGGTGAGACCTGCTTTTTCATAGAAATAAGGTATCAGCTCTTTTCTACATATGCTTTCTGTCAGCCCTTTTTTTTTCAACTATCCACCTCTGGGGCCTCATTTCCTGAGTGCACTATTTTTCCAAATTGAAGAGAAAAATGCAGAATTGTGGAAAATGGGTCTAGCGCTGAGTACAGAGAAATGGACGAGGAGAGGGCCCGCCATGTCATTCAATACCACAGTGAACTTGGAGCAGGGTCAAAAGGGAGACTGTGCCTTGTTGCCATGACCCAGGTGAGTGTTTGGCCAGAGAAAAACTACCCACTGAGAGCTGTTCTTGGTTGGTTTGTTGGTGGCTCTTTGCCCCTCCATGGTTACATTTTAAAGCACAAGTGCTTAGAGTCCTCCTGCCAAGCACCCCCAGAATGATCCTGGAGCAGAACTTCGCTGCTAAAATGTGTGTTCCTCAGTGGGCTTTGCCAGGAGCTGCTGGTGGGAAGAAAACAGCCATTAGTCACTCCTTGACCCTTCAGAGAGCTGATCTTGGGCCAGGGAATGAAAAATTGGGGTTTTCCACAAAAGTGTGGCCTTCTTTATAGAGATAAGTCTCAGCAGAGTTCAGTGGGGGTGGGTGGGGCACCTGCAGCCAGACTGCCTGGGATGAGCAGAGGGCAGGCTTCTACAGAAATGGTGTTGAAGGCATCCGACCAGCCCACTCTCCATTCCTGGTTCCCATTTCCAAATAACTCTCTTTTCTGTTCCCAAACACTTGCACAATATCTTTAAGCAGTTCCTTTTTGGATTCCGTGAAGGGAAATATCAGAGTTCTTAAAACAGTCCGCAAGAATGTACACGGGTAATTTGCATTCATCCATCTCCCTCTCCCCCCTCTCCCCTCTCCCCTCTCCTTTCCTCCCCTCTTCACTCCCTCCTCCCCTCCCCCTCTCTCCCCACCTTGAAATTGTGCACAGAGGAAGCTATTCTGCTGCAGGTGACTTATTATAAGCCCCCTTTTTTCTTTTTTCTTTTACTTTGTTTCATGTATCAGAATGCACCATGATGGATGCAGCTGAGCTGAACGAGCAGGGCTCCTAGTCTTAGGAAGCGTTGGTCAGAATACCTGAGTCCATTCATTTAGTTGTCTGGAGAGAGAAGGGCTGGTATGGCTCCAGGTCCACTGCCAAGGTCAGGGTCAGGTTGGTGCTAGCACCAGCCTGATGGTGACTTTGGCAATGAGACCTGGCCATCCTGAGGCTAGGGGGCAGGGCAGTGGTCTCTAGGGTGACCTGAGAAGCTTTAGAGAAGGTGCGCCTCATTCACTGTAATCTTCCTCCATGGAACATGCCCCATACATGATAGATACGGACAGATGGAAAAGCTGCTGAGCTTTTTGAGAAAACATTCACTCCTTTCTGTCAGGAGCCCAAGGGACGCTGGCCTCCTGGGGTGTGGCGTCAGACTAGCCTGACAGGGGTCCTGGTGGGAAAGGCATCTTTTTTGCCCCCCTTCTAAAATTCCCACATATCTTTTCTCCCCAGCTTGCGGTTCCTCACAACGATGAATGGACCCGGTTTGCTCGGACGCTAGTGGAGATCCGAGCCAACAGAGCGGACAGCGAGGAAGAAGGGGCCGCGGAGTTGGCTGCCTAGAGAAGAAGAGCTCTGGCCGGCTCGCCGGCGATGGGCGCACGCCCATTCTCCCGCAGGGCAGGGCGTCTGCCTCTGCGGAGTCTCTCTCTGTGTTCTCCGTGGATCTGGTGTTACTGTGGCTTGCTTGGCGCGCTCCCTGTATTCATTAAAGCATCCGCCCATCCCCGCTCATCGTGAGCCTAGAAACAGCCAGAGTGTTCCTAGACTTTATATTTATGTCTCCAAAGTAAAAAGCGGGGAGAAGGGAAACTAAACCTTTCTGGATTTCGTTGTTGCCTTTTAACTACTTAGTAACTGTGTTTAAGAGCTAGGAGCCCGGGCCCGCGCGGCGCTCCCGGGGCGACTCCGGCGCGCTGCGCCCGCCCGGGGCTTGGTCCTCAGGGACTCCTTAGGAATGCGCTTCCTGCCCGTCGCGGCTCCTTATTTATTGGGGGTGTGTGGGGGGGGGGGGGGGGGGGGGGGGGGGGGGGGCTGTATGTGCGTGCGCACTCTATGGAACGTAGCTGCTTGAAGGCATCAAAATAAACGACCCTAAAGCATGGGCGTAATGAGTTCCCGCCTGGTCTCCCTGCCTCGGCAGAGTTCCTTCAGCTCCGGTTCCTTATTACGGAGTGCCAGGTGCGCTGAGAACGCCCAGTGGAGCGAGAAGGCCTGGAGGGATCGGAGGAGTTGAGTGCCAATTATCCTCAAGTTTCTCACCAATATTTCAAGGGTATTGTTCAGGCTAGCAGGGCCTGGCAGAAGTTCCTGGTTCCTGAACGTGACCCCAGACATGCCAATAAAATATCCAAGACAATTTCTGTGGCTCCAGAATCATGTCGCACCAAGCCGTTCAATGCTTCTCTCATCCCCCAAAGGGGGCTGTCCCATCTACCCCAGGGTGCCCAGTATTCCTCTGCCCACTACACCTATGGAATTCAGCTGTAGGTACCACCCTTCACCCCATGCCCATGTCCATGCCCAATCAAAGGCTTCACTGGAGGACCCGGAGGCCACAGGTTCTCCACTCCTGAGAGTGTCTCCCTGGTTTTGGAGGATAGACAGGACATCCTGGGGTTTCACAGTCAGGGAGCTGGGACCATGTCCCACACCCTCCACAAGTGGGAAAAGCTTGGTGGGGTTTTCTTTTTAATCTCCAACCGATCATGAAACACTGGGACTCTAAGAAAGTGTTGTCTGGGTACCTCTGAAGCAGGAAAGGGAACTGAAGACCTGCTGATATTGTTCCTGTAGGGATTTAAACTAAGGGGTTTTCGGATGTTTTTTTTTAAACCCATTAAGACAGATTTCTGCTGCCCTAGTGGGGAAATATTCTTTGGGGATGAAAAGGAATCTTTCCACTGTAAAATTCCTGTAATCTGAAAAAAGCAACAACATGTGCCCCAAGGTTTCTAAAGAGTGATTTGTTTTCTTATAAACTGAAATACAGATATCCCCCCTGCCCCCAAGCATTTAGGTAACGACAGTAGGATTTAACATCATGCTGGGCCCATCTCCTTGAAGATGAGTCTGGCTCTTACTGTCTGAGATCTACTTAGGGGAAGGTGATCTGTGTTCCCTGCCCAGCCAGAGGTTGTGGCCTGCGGAGGGAGGAGGCCTCACTGCTCAGACCTGCTTCTTCGTCCCTGACCTTTTGGGCTGGAGCAGCCATCAGCTCTCAGGCTGCTGCTCCTCAAGCTTTTGTCGCCCCTCTTGGCTGGGTTAGAGGGTGGGCAGGCAGGGAATTGGTTTTTCCATACTTAATGTAACTGCTGTTTAATAGTGACATTTCCAATGATGGCTATCTTCCTATGTGACATCTTCTGAGACTTACCTGTGCCATAACCACTTCAGTAACATTCCCAGAGTTTCCCAAGTAAAATGCTCCTGAATTAGCTTTCATGGGGGAGAGGGAGGAGAAGAAGGAGTCCCTTTCCTGCGCATCTGGTCCTGAATCCAGCCTACTCTATCTAGGGCACCAGGGAAACTCACCCATAAACAGATTTCCTGAATTCCAAGCCTGTCTGGGCCCCAGAAGGCTCTGAGACTCACAGACTATTTCTAAGGCATCTGCACATGATGATAGATAGTGAGGGTGGGGTCGGCAGTCATGCTCTGTCTGGGTCTAGAGCACCCCCCAGAAAGTCAACTTCTCTGAACTGCTTCCTGCTTAGACTTGGGCCACCCTTGCAGGAGAAACAGCCTCCCTCAGGGCGGTGAGGAGGGCAACAGTGACCACAATGAGCTCTGGGCAAAGAGCTATGGTCTGACCTTGGGCCATCCTCCCCAGCCAGGCTACTCAGGCTGCTGCTCAGCCAGTATCTGGATACCATTGGGACTCTGGGTCTCACAGGTAAGGGTGGTGACAATCTGAGTCACTTCTGAAGAAATGACAGAAATCGTCCCACTTTCTGAGGGGTATAGGATGCTGCAGGTAAGGAGACAGTGGGAAAAGCCTTGGGTTCAGAGGGAAAGGGTGGGAGTTCAAATGTTGGCTCCACTGTGCATGGCCCGTGTGACTCTGGGGGAGGCTTAGGTTCCGTCTCTGAAATGAAGGGACCCGGATCCGACACACACACACACACACGCACACACACACACACACACACACACACACACACACACACCACCCACAGAGAATAGTGATTCCCAGTGGGGCCATGTGCTGGGGTGGGGAATCGAAGGCATATACATCTGGTTGGACCTGAGGATCCACTGGGGAAAGCGGAGGAACTCTAGGGAGGGCACAGAATGAATGGGATAAAATCGAGGTAGTGGGGAGCGACGGAGAGTTCTGCACCAGGAAGAAGGGCCGCGTCAGTAATGGAGGAGCAGCGCGGACGATTCAGGGCAGGGCTAAAACAGAGCGCTGGCTGTGGAGGAAGAAAGAAGTCAGCTTAAGACAGAAGAGAGAGTCTCACTCACTAAGAGGATCGGAGGAGGGGGGGGGGGGGGGGGGGAGAATGGGAGGGGGCGCTATTTCTTGAGTACTTTCCTAGTGCCCGGAGTAGCGGGAAGACGGGGAGGATTGAGGGGTCAGTAACTTCATGGCTCATTGAGCACTCATTTACGGTGTGCCTGGCAAACAGCCCCTGCCCTCCAGGTCCTTACATTTCAAGTACGTTCGGAGGAAATCATTAAACACACGCGCGTGCGCCACAGAGGGAAAAACAAAATATTTACAATGTAAACTGGAGGGCCTTTGGGAAGGTCGCATGAAGAGGATATTGCAGGGGTCAAACTTTGGAGAAACCCGGAGACCGTGGGAAGCCAGGAGGAGAAGGAGGGAAGGGGGCGGAGAGGAAGAAGGGGAGGAGGGGCAGCACAGGGCAGGGGGACAGGCAGAGCATAATGGGGGATCTTGGCCTAGATGTGTGGGGAACCCTGATTTCTGAACGCTGTAGGGTGCGTGTGTTACTAGATGAATGAACAGATACGCTATAGGAATGGGATAGTGGATGAGCTGAGCTGTTAAAGGTGTAGTCCATGCGGCACCGGGAAAAGAGGGCCTGAGCTCCAATCCGACCCCTGAGGTTTATTTGCTGTGTGACATTGGACGGATCCCCTAGGCCTCCATTTCCTAGTCTATAAAACGAAGGGATTCGTAGGAGCTTCATAAAATGGTTGTTGTGTCCAGCTAGATGAGAGGGTGGCGCAAAAAGTCCTCACGGAAGAGGGTCAGTGAAAGGCACGGGGTGGAGGAGCGGGGGAGAGAGGTGGGGACGATGGCGGGAGAAGCAGACTCAGGCCTGCAGGTGAGTGGCGGCCGGTGACCGCCACTGGATGCCTGGGAAGGCTGACCGATGTCTTAGAAGTGGGTTGGGGATTCTCCAAAGGGCCGGCTCGTACCAGAATCATCTCATTTCCCTTTCGGACAGAGCTACAAAGCTGGCAGAGCTGGGGATGTCGCAGAAGAATCTAGCAGAAGACTCTCCCAGTGCTCTCCCAGTGGCTAAGGGAACGACTCTGGCTCAAGGGCAAAGGCGTCCAGCGGGCCCAGGCTAGGGTGACGTCATCGGCGTGGAATATGCCCTGGCCATGGGCGTGGCCTGAGCTGGAAACCCAGGATCCCCCCCCAAGAAGGGAGAGCATGATTCCGAGCCCACTCGGAAGGCACAAAGCTGGGAGGGAGGACACACCAGGGGATGAGCTGAAGTTAATAAAAGGAATCTCTGGCGATGACCGTAGACTCCCATTTGGGGTCTAAAAACTGAAAACGGTCACCAATACCCAATGAAGGAGGCTTGGCGGGCGTCCTTGATGCCGGCCCAGAGTTTTGTGTTCCCGTCTGTCCCTGCGTGGGGAAGGACAGCCAGGACGAAGAGGCCCGGCCTCATGAGGAAGTGGGCAAGCCCGAAGGGCTGTGTTCGAGTCTCTGAAGGGCTGTCCCGAGAAGTAATGAGAGCTACCACGCCCCCTCGGTTATAGGTACTAGGTCTGCAAAGCAGTTTACGTGGGATCGTCCCATCTTACTGAGGCAGAGGGGAAAGCAGCTGCCCATCGGTACAAAAGGACAAACCCGATCTCCCCGAAGTCTAAAGTCAGCCAGACTACCTGACCGATGCACTGAGCGAGGCGTGCAAGGCCTCCCCCACAACCAGGAGTGGGGAGGGCGCAGCTCTTCCCCAGCCGCGCGGCCGCCACCGCTCCGGGCTGCCCAGCCTTCTTGGGCAGCGCTGCAGCCTGGTGCACGAGCTGGTCCTGCTTGTGATTTTGGTGATTCCAGGCTTTCCATGCTTCTGGCTGTGAGGACCTGAGTTCGAAGTCTGACTCCAGAGACCGGGCTTGGTGGGCCTGTATTTGGACACTGCGACTTTGGGCTTCCTTTTGGTTTTAAATAATTTCTCTGGCTCGCTAAATCAGGGGGTGAAAGGTAAAGGGGCTTAAATCTATCCACCTTAACCCCAAACAACTCCAGATTATCTCACCTCATGGGGCTCTGTGCAGGAAATCGACCTTAGAAGATGACCTCAGTTAGAAATGGGATTATTTTCTCATTAATTTCAGTACATTAAATGAGATATTTGCAGGCACTTAGCACAGGAACACAGTAGGTGTCAGGTAAATGCTTATTTCCTTCTCCTTGGTGACTGCCCCTGCCCTAACCTTAATTTAACAAATGTAAAATAAAAAGATTCTGTCTGGCGGCTGGTACTGTGGACTCTTGGATGGAGTGGCTGTGCCATATTGATTAATTCATCAACCCACAAGCATATATAATTCATCTGCCCTCTGAGAAGCCTGCCCAGAAGTGAGATGAGGTCCAAGGATGGACTTGGCCCAAGCCCTTCATTTGCATGCTTATCTTATTTTTATTTATAATTATTTTTAGTTTTCAACATTCATTTCCATAAGATTTTGACTTTTAAATTTCCTCTCCCTCCCTTCGTTACTCCCTCCCCAAGACAGCGTGCAATCTGATACAGGCCATACAGGTACAATCATATGAAGCCGATTTTCACATTAGTCATGTTGTAAAGAAGAAAAATGGAAGGAACCACAGGGAAGAAACAACAAAAAGGGAGAGAGCAAACAGCACGCTTCTGTCTTCCTTCGACTCCACAGTTCTTTCTCAGGCTGTGGAGAGCATTTTCCATCCTGAGTCTTTTGGAGCTGTCCCAGATCCTTGTGTTTCTGAGAAGAGTCACGTCAAGGTCAGTCAGCGGACACCGCTGCTGTAACTGTGTACAATGTCCTGGTTCTGCTCACTTCGTTCTGCATCAGTCCATGGAAGCCTTTCTGAGAGCCGCCTGCTCATCACTTCTTATAGCACAGTAAGACTCCATCATCATCACACACATCACTCACAGGGCTTGTTCAGCCATTGCCCAAAGGATGGGCGTCCCCTCAATTTCCAATTGTTGGCCACCACAAACAGCTGCTATAAATACTTCTGTACCTGTGGGTCCTTTCCCCTTTTTTATGATCTCTTTGGGATGCAGACATAGTGGTGGTATTGCTGGGTGTTGCCTTATTAAAAAAAAAACAAACAAACCAAAAACTGTTCTTACATGCATTTAAAATAAAGTCTTCCCACTACCTTCCCTGAACTGTATCAACTAAATTAAAAATAAAGCGGTCATCATGGACGTACAGAGTCACCCGAAACCAGTGCCTAATGGGCCCCTCCTGGTGGGAGGCGGGTGGCCGGCTTCACCCCTGGTGCTCTGGGCTGATGCCCTCGGCTGCTGTCTGGGTCTGCTTCTCTGATCTGCTCACTTCTCTTTGCCTCCAGCTGCAGGGTCTTCCAGGTTTCTTCTCATTTGACCACTTGGTCTGTTTTTATGTTCTTTCCCTTCATATTCTAACTCATTCCCTAAGAGGAAAGCATCTTTTCAGTTTTTCCTTTTTGGTCGCTGTTCTGTGTTCATAGAGGCATTCTTTTTCTCTCTTCCTTTTGTTAAAAAGTTCTTTTGGGGTATTGATGGTCGAAGGGGATACAATACACATTTTCCCAGGTTAGTCCCCAAACACTTTCCAGAATGGCTGGATCGGCTCTCGGCTCCCCCGAGGCCCGAGAGTTAGGTGGTGGGTTGGAGAGCTGGATGTGGAAGCAGGCAGTCCTGAGTTCCAATCCAGCACTAGGTGCAACCCTGTAGGTAAAATGGGGCTAACAGCCCCTCCCTTCCATGGTTGTTCTGAGAAGCGAATGTCTTCATAAAGTGCTTTGCCAACACTGAGATGCTTGCTATTATTACTGTCCCACAGTCTGCTGACATGGGTTATTTCCCCCTTCTCCTATCTACTCGACATCAGGCAGAACCTGAGAGTTGCTTCGATTTTCATTGAAGACTAATGACCTGAGGGGGAACATCTTTCAGAGGTGCCCTCCAAGGCCCCAAGCTGGTCCAGCACCGGGTTCTGGGAGCCCCAGATGACTGAATGATGACTTCACTAAGCACTGGGCCTTGGAGGACAGCCCACTGGTGGCTGTCTGGGGAGAGAGTCACAGACAAGGACCATCATCGTAGCTGCTTCACTAGCCTTTCTAAAGTCATTCTACATTGGGGGCTCTGTGGTTGTGCCTCAGAGGTAAAGCCCTCTTAACTGCTGGACATCTCCAAACCAACCATGTTGTTTCATTAGGCTAGCAGACGAACAAGACCCTGAGAGAGCACAGGTGGGCCAGGGCCGCATCTCCGGAGGCCTGAGGCTGGTCTGGACAGTCCTCATATGTGGGCTTTGGGCTCAGGGGTGAGGCACCTGGTAGAGATTGGGGTCCTGTGTAAAGCCCCCATATAGCTCAAAAGAGGTGAAGGTATTTCATGTTTACTGAGAACCTGAGAGGCCTGGGCCCAATTTACCTTTCCCAGAAAAAGGTGGGAAGTTTTTGCAGTTTGCTCAATGTTCACTGAGGGAAGGGGGCGCTTGTCTGACAGACCCTCCAGCCAAGCCGCTTTTCATCCACAGTCTGAATCCCACCTTACCACTAACGTGGGGGAGCCCCAAAACCTCCCTCCCTAGATCAGTACTGGGATGCTTGGAAACAGTCCCAGACAAGCCTGGCCCTGCTCTGTCCCCACACAGAGGACCAGAGGGTTCATTTCCTTTCCTAACACCCCCATCAACTTTGCCTTTATCCTAGACTTGTGCCTGCACAAAGCTAAGAGCCGCCAGCATTGGCTTCCTGCTGCCCTGCATCCCACCCCAGCAGGGAGGCCTGGGCAAGGCAGGGGCAGGAGTTTCAGAAGGGCTTTATGCCTAGTCTCAGGGCCCAATCTGCCGGGTGCTGTGGTATGCCTAGGGCCAAGATGCCAGTCTTCATCCTTGGGCTCCAGGGACCTGTTTGCACCTTTTCTGACTTGCCCGGATGGGGGAGGCTTCCTAAGGCTTGGGACAATATGGGCGCAATCTGGTCTAGAGGAAATGGCCCCCAGTCCAAAGCAGAGTCAGACCCAAATGGCTGTTTAAACGGTTTATTTCTCTCTTCAGAAATACATACACAGACCTACAATGTGACTCAAGGCACTGGGAATCAGAGCCCATCTTTGTCTTCGACATGATTCAGGGTAAAAAGAAGGCTGGGGTAGCGGCTGTGAGGTGGGGGAACTGGTCTGCCCGCCTCTGGGCCCCTGGAGTGGGGAGCCCAGCCATGTGTGTGTGTGATGGAGTCGGAGAGAAAGGCCTGGGTGCACTGAGACTGGACGGACGCAGCCCTTTCCTCAAGCAGCCTGATGCTGGGAACAGTCCGAGGTCTGGACGGCCAATGTGGTTTGCGTTACACAAAAACATGTTTCACATCAATGCTTCATAATGTGATCCAGAGCATGTAAGTGTTTAAAACCTGATGCCAGGGCGGCCGATCCTGGTATTTTAAAAAGCGTCAGGGCTTTGAGCCCTCTCCAGGCCCTGTGGCCCAGCCCTCATGTCCGTTGGTGAGACAGCTCCTTCCTCCTTCCTCTCTCGAGTCACCCAAACACCAGGCCAGGTCGGGGCCGACTCAGCCCCAAGAATGAATCACCAGCAGCAATTTCACTGAGATCTGGTTAAGGAAGCGCAAACCCCAAATGATTCCACGTAATGATCATGATAAAAAGCCCCACCCCGAGTGGAGGAGTGGGGATGGCCCGGCTCCGCCAGGGCGGTGGTGCAGGCCACTGGGCCCAGGGACCTAGGGTGTGGGCGCAGGTGGTTTGAACCGAGGCAGGTAAAGTCCAAACTTGTTTTCGATGCCCGCAAAGGTGGCCACTGCCAACTTGTAGCCCCCCACGTGATCGGCATTGGGAAGGTGCTGGTATTTCACTCCAGGCTCGGGTGAGGCTGGTTTTCTGAAAGGAAAGAGGCAAAGTGAGATTCTGAGGGTCAAAGAGGGGTCCTACCCACCCTTCCCCTCTACTCACGTGCCCCCGAAATCCACGTAGAGCCAACGCTGTAGCAGCTCATAGGTCAGCAGCGTCACGCCAAACTGCGGCGACGACCGGAACACACGGGCTGGCGAAGAGAGGGGGACAGCACGCTGAGGCCAGCCCCACCCCAGGGGCCTCTACGCCCTCCCCCCAGGCATTGCCTCCCTGGCCGTACCCCCTGTCCCTTTCCACAGGGCTCTGTGGCCCTCTTCTCGAAGGATCTTCTGAAAACAGTCCATCACTCCGCTGTAGGTGGTCTGGCCGGTCCGGGCTGCTACCTGTAATCTTGTCTTGATCACATCAGCAGGGGTCACCAAAGATGCGGCTGGCATACCTGTGGGAGAAACACAAGGCATCCGTGGGAAGCATTTCGCTGCTGCATAAAAAGGGCTTTCCTAGTTAAGAAGGGCACAGGTGTGCTGCTCCTCACTCCTTGGGGGCGCTGTGGCCCCACTGTGTGTACTCATGCCCGGGAGAAGCTGGACTCCAAACATCCCCCATTATCCAGTTTTAGCTTCAAGCTGAGAAGCCAGTAGCAGAACTTCTCTGCTCGAGCTAGCCAAGCTACGAGGGTCAGAGGTTTAAGGGGAAGTCCGTACTGCCTATTCCTGAGATGTCTCTGTGGCTGCTGGCACCCGCCTGCCCTGCCACAGTCAGACAAGCACAGCGGAGCCTTCCAGGCTCACTCCCCTCTACAAGAAGGAGCCGCATTTCTTCTCTGTCCCCCAAATCCCTGGAGGAAGATTTCCAGTGACAATGGCTGGCACTCAAAGGAAAAGCGCAGGCAGGACAGCCCAGCCCACACCCCCTACATAGGCACAGCCCGAGTCTGTGCCACTTTGTCCAGAGTGAGTCCACTGCAGGCAGAAGACACCCTCAAGCCATTTCCAAACCAGGCTGGTGGAAGGCAGTGGCCAACAGCACCCTGGCTCTTCTTCAGGCATTCCATCCAAACTGGCAGTCTGGCTCGCAGCACGGCCACCTTCCCACATGTTCCAGCCCACGTGGAAGCTGCTCTCCTGAGCCCCCTCCACAGACGGGTCTTCGGAAGCCCACGTGTCACGAGGAAGGCAGAGCTCCGGGGCCACGGTGTCTCAGAGCACTCGGAGGAATCGCTTTAATTTTTCAAGCAGGGCATCATGATGGTGTGGAAGGGCCAACGGGGAAGGAAACCTGATGGAGTCTGCTACTCATCAAGAAGGAGGCACAGGTCATTGGGACAGAGACGCTGGACTGGGGAAGCAGATTTCCAAGCTGTCACTGTGGTTGCTGCCCATACCCAACGGCATCATGGGACGACGTCTGGACTCGAGTGAGGCCGAGCTGCATGAAGCCATCGGCCTCACTCAGTGACAAGTCAGGATGACCGGGGATGGCCCAGGAAGCCGTGGGTGACCATGTCTGATCAGTGCCTGCTGCAGCACCCTCTGTGGCTGTGGAACAAGCCGTTCTCTGCCCATTCCACTGGGGACGTCTTCGTCTGCTTGGGGCAGACACCTCCCTGAGGCATCGACGGGTCTGAGGTCCGTAGGCCACCTTCATCCTGGTTTAGCTGGCCTGGGGTGCACACCAACAGCTTCCTGGAGCTCCAGGTGAGAGGTGGGGGACAGGGCTGCCATGCCGCCTGCTCCCAAAACATCCCTGCCCTGCCAGGGGTAGAGAAGTGTAGGACAATCCACCAAAGGCAGCCGGGCAGTGCATCCTGCAGAGCAGGGAAGCTCCTCGCAGGCCGGGCTCTGCTTCTCCCTCGTCTATGTCTACAGTGTGGAAGCAGGGCCAGTGCTTACCAAAAGCCTGGCTGCCAGGCCGCTCCCTCACCTCCCCCGAGGGAGGGCTCTGGGCATCCTGTGGTGGGCAGCCAGCCCCCTGTGCCGACTCACAGGAACAGGGGCAACCTCTAATACCTGCTTCTCTCACGTGTTCTCTTCTACACTGGACCTGGGAAGGCGCGTTTCCCTAGTCTCCTGGCCACTGCCTCCCGCACTGTGGCTGGTGTCGAGGCCATCCTCCAGCTGACCTTCAGGGCTGACCACACCTTCCTCACCCCGAGTCACTCGAACTGGATTTGACCCAGTTACAGCGCCTCCCTCCCTTCCAACAGGGCTGGAGCCAGACAAAAAACACTGATGGTTCAGCAAGGAGGGAGAAGACACGGCCACAAGGAGCGAGAGACAAAAATAAAGACCAGGCAATTCCAGTGGGACTGGAAGGTCTCGCGGAGAAGGTCCAGAGAGATCGGAGGGAGCAGGGAAGGAGCCCATGCTGTGCAAAGGCACAGAGGTGAGAGATGACACTGTTCCCATGTCCAGAAAGAGAAGCCAGCTGCCTTCTGGGAGTGCAAAGAGCTCACCCTCGCAGGGAGACGTGCCATGGGCAGGCAAAGCTGGGCCCAGAGCGCCTGACCCAATGCCGCGGCTGCCTTCGGATGAATGCGCGCTCTCACACCCTGACCCCCGTATGTGCGGCCCACAGGCACCCATACACACACAGTGGACACACAGGGTCAGAGGCATAGCGTACAGGGGAGGCCGGGGTCTCCTTGGGCCACCTGCTGTCCAGCCCTCTGTGGGGGAGGCTTCTTCCTCCCAGCAGGAGGGGCTGGTGGCGGGCTCAGCGGCGGGGCCTGGTGACCACCTGCCCCTGGTCCATCTGTGCAGAGGCCAGCTACAGGAAGGGGTGAGGGCACTTACCAGCGATGGCCCCTGAGAGGAGGAGGCTGCCAGGACTGACATGCCCATCGTCCTGAGCAAAGGACGCCTTCACGTGTGCGTAGCAGGGGAAGTAAATGGCGGAGAAGGGGATGTCCCGCAGAAAGCATGCCTTGGCCCCCTGCAAGGTGGAAGAGAAACGTGAGAACCGCGGCTGAGCGCCATGCCGTTTCTGACGTGTGGAAGGTGCTTGGTCCCAGCTCTCTCTCGGGGGAGGCAGACAGTAGGAGTCTTGACTGGGAGACCCGGGGTGAGGGGCACAGAAGCATGAGGCTGGGCCCGGCGGCCGCAGGCCCAAACGTTACAGGGGGGCCTCTTCAGGTTCTCAGACACGAGATGGACGCGGGAGGCAGGGAGATGGGTGCAGAAAATGGTCTGATGAAACCGGAAGAAGATGGGAGGGAGACAGTGCTTACCTGGGCCCAGAGAGAGCAGCAGCCCACCAGGGCAGGCCCTTCCCTCGCCGCAGCCTGACCACCCTCCTCTCAAGCAAAGGACCGGAGAGGGGAGGGGAAACGGAGGACGGGGGGACGGGAGCGGGACAGGGCCCAGAGCTGTGGCTCACTGGCTTGACCATGACAGGATGGCTGGGAGAGCGGCTGTGCCCCCAGACGTCGTGCCAGGCACACCTGGCTGGGGGTGGGGCTGAGGGCGAGGCCCAGCTCCAGCGGGACTTCCGTCTTCTCTCCCTCGGCAATCTGACAGCATCCGAGCCAAGGGTGTCCCCAAGGGCCCTACACCCAGGAGCCACGTTTGGGGGATTGGGGGAAGCTGTCCCCAAGGGGTATCTTTGAAGGGAGTGCTTTACGCCCCCCAGAGTCACCACTGGGTCACACTCTGACCCTGCCGAGAGTCTGCACCGTGTCCAGCTGCCTTCACCCCACCCACTAGCGTCCCAGGGAATAAGGCGACTGAGGGGCTCAGTGAGAGACTTCAGGGCCTGAGGCCGTGCAGTGGGACAGAGGCTGCGATGACCTGGGAGGGGGGCAGGCAGACAGGATGCTGTGGAAGGGGAGCACTCAGAGAAAGTCCCCAAGCCAGCTATCTACCATGATGAACGGAGGTCAGAAGATAGCCTGGGGGAACGCCCTCTTTTCTTGCAGACGGTCCAGGCTTTACTTCTGAGCTTCACTCAGAGAGTGGCATGTCTGGTAAGAAGCCTCCATCCCTGGACCGGCCTTTGGACACCTGGCACCTCTATAAAGCCTCAGATCCCCCCACCTTTCCATGGGCCTGCACTTCCAAGCACAGCTCCACCCCGGCCCCCAGACTTTCCAGGGGACCCAAGACCACTGTGGTGCACTGCTCTGTCCTCCAGTGTCCCTAAGAAATCCCACTGACGGCGCTGTGGTGGAAGCCTGTGCTCACCTGCCCTCCAGGCCTAAAGTCACCACCTGGGAGAAATGCCCCACAACTAATCACCGTCCTTGGATGAGCATGCCTTCAGCCACATGGACACAAGTTAGAAGGAAGAACCTGCCTGGGCCGACCTGCACAGCGGCTGGTCAGACCTGTCCGAGGCTGACCCGCCTGGGGGTAAACAAGGTCAGGACAAGCCACGATCAGGCCCAAGAATCGGCTGTAGCTTCCCTCTAGCGGCCCTGACTCCTGGAATCTGCCTGTCCTCATCTGGGAAGGCATGCTCAAGGTAGGCCTCACTGAACTTCAGCTTAATTGTCTGCAACCAACCCTGGCCAATTAGCAAGGCCTGGAGAGGCTGGTCACAGACCCATCTCGAGCCCTCTGGAGGTGGACTGTCAGTTGGGGCCAGGGCCTCTGTCTTTTCCACCCCATCTCCCGGCAGCCCCCGGGCTCTGACTGTCTGTCTGTCCTGCTCTGGCTGCACCTGAGAAGAAGGCAGCAGACACACAAACGCCTTCCCAGCAAGGGCAAGGTAATTAGGCTCACAAAGGCACCTCTGTGTCAGCCGGCCCAAGGAGCCAGCCGGTCTGGGAGACGGAGGCTTAGGCCGGCCTCCTGCAGTGAATGCACATTGTCTAGCTGGGGAAAGCTGCCAGCGCGGGACAGGCCGCATTCAAGCCCACAGTGGCGCACCTTGTCTGGCC
This sequence comes from Petaurus breviceps papuanus, assembly GCF_028583685.1. NCBI lineage: Eukaryota > Metazoa > Chordata > Mammalia > Diprotodontia > Petauridae > Petaurus > Petaurus breviceps. Next base: position 10,369,385 of record NW_027185872.1, on the reverse strand, counting down.
AGGTGATTGAAGGGCTTCCGAGGGCTGGCCTCTCAGTCCCCACCTTCCAGGTGGAGGATTTATTGGGCGTGGAGACAATAGGCAGCAAGTCACGGCTTGATCCCTGAACATTCTTGGGGCTTTTTCCACGTGATTAACCCTTGGCTCCAGCCCCCCTTCCTGGCCCTTCCTGGCAGCATCTGTGGGATGACAGGAGGCGGCACACAAAGGCACAAAGCCGGCCAGCGCCACCTCGGCCTCACTCAGAGACTTCTCTCACATTGTGGGCCTTCAATTCCCAAAGCTGCAGATGTGTGGGGAGGGAAGCCCATTGTGAAGACACTCCCTGCCCCTCACTGGCCGTTTGGCCTCACTTCCCTTTCCTGGCCGTGGATCCTCTTGTCCTCAAGGTCGAGGGGCCCATTCTTGTGGTTGGGGAGGTGACTAGCTGCACTGGGCATCTTAGGGGCTCAGGGACCATGGACTCCCCACAAGGGAGCTCAAGGAGTGGTGGAAGCGCCCTGAAAACCTGGCCGGGAGCAGGGCCCAGGTATGATCTGGGTCAGAGAGCCAGGCCTGGAAGGGGCATCAGTCACGGGCTGGTGCTGGCAGGGCCCTCTCCCCTTGTGCCCAGCATCGGGCTCATCCTGCAGTCGGCTTGGCCTGACCCCCCTCCCCTAGTTACGAGACACAGCAGTCATTTCACAAAAAGCGCTAGCCACCCTTGGCTCAGGCATTGGTCTGAGGGAGTTACACAGGCATAAAGGGGCCCTGGCACTAGGACGCGGGCAGGAACTGAACCCAGGTCTTCCTGGCTCCATGGACAGAGAGTAAGCACAAGACGCTGCATGAGGGGGGATTAAAGAGCTTCAAAGAGTAGAAATCAGACAGAGTAAGAAGGGAAGGTGAATTGAAAACAAAGCCCAGCAGCCAGACCTGATGTACTGAGGTCAGGACAGAGGGGCAGGGTCCCACAGACACAGGTGTGTGGGAGGGCTTCAGGGCTCCCTCCCTCCCTCCCAGCCCATGGGGAGGAGATGGCGGCCCACAAGGCCATGAGGCTGCCCAGCACGCTCCACCCTGGCTCAGCCCACTTGTCCACGACTGCCCAGACGTGGGCAGGACCAGCATCCAGGAGGAGAAAGGATGGTGACAGCCCAAGTCCCTGCTAGTTGGTGACAGGTGACCTGTCACACAGACCCCAAGCAAGAGCCGCCAAGAGGCATGAGGAAGGACAGCGCCTGGTGCCTTCCTGGAGCCAGACAGGCCAGCAGGAAAATGGCCACTGATGGGAGAAGAGGCAAAGCTGAGAAGGGGATGAGGGCCGGTAATGGGGCGCCCAAAGATGTGGCCGGGGCACCCCAGGACGAGACGGCGGGAGGGCACCAGAGCGCCCTGCAGGCAGGGTGGGAGAGACTGGAGGTGTGAATGTGATGAGAAGGCAAGGGAAGCAGCCCCCAGCCAGGGGAGAACACGCCCTCGAGGCCAGGCAAGCCAAAGCAAGGAAGAATTCTAAGGTGCGGGAACAAACCTGGGGATCTCTAAGACCCAAGAGGGACCTTGGTTTGGGAGAGTGGGAGCTGCAGCAGCATCTGTGAAAGGAGCACGGCGGACCTCACTGGCACGAAGGCAGGAAGTGATGCTGCACCACCCCCCGGGCCTTCTCCTCTCCCCACCCCACCCAGCCCCTTCTCTCCTGGGCTCACCACCCCACCGTAGGCTCTCTCCACTCTTCAGAGCTAGCAATGGGATCATCAAGGCATCCCAGGCCTAATCAGCTCCCCCGTCTCTCCTCCCAACCTAACCCAGCCTTTCCCTTTCAGGGCCCTGCACATATCCTTTGGCTCAGCCAAAGTGACCTTCTGTTCTTCCATCTCCACGTCCAGTGCTCTGCACACCAGCAACAGTCACAGGGTCACAGTTTAATCCATTTTTCTGATTCCCTGACTTCTGAACTTAGACAGTTCTCTAGCTGGCTGATGGCGGCTGAAACGCTCAAAGTGCTGCTCAGACCCAAACCTAGCTCAGGAAGTGACGGAGCTCAGAGGAAGAAAGCAGGGAACACATTTCATGCTGGATGATTGCTTCGGGCACACAGAAAGCTCGTAGGTTGCCCAGGCTGAGTTGTCCCTAAAATCGTGAATTAATACATCACTCAAGACCTTGAGAAAGTAGCCGTAGAAATAGCCCTCATGTTCCCTCCAGAAGTTCCCAAGGCCCAGCCCCAACATGAAGTTCCAAAGTCAGGAATCAGTCTGGGGGAACAAGCAAGCCAAAAAGAATCACACCATAGAGTTATTATGGCAATGGAGATGCTCAAAATATACACTCAGAAAAAGATGACTCCAAAACAGCTATAAGCAAAGCCTCAGAAAAGAGTATAGTTGGGCCCAAGTTCAACTAGAATTATTAGATGAGATGAAGAATTAAAAAAAAAACAAACTTTAAGCAAGTGGGTCGGCTACGCAGTGCAGTGAATACAGCACTGGCCCTGGAGTCAGGAGGACCTGAGTCAGCCTCAGACACTTGACACTTACTAGCCATGTGACCCTGGGCAAGTCACTTCACTGTCTGCCTCAGTTTCCTCCTCTGTAAAATGAGCTGGGGAAGGAAGTGGCAAACCTGCCCAGAAAACCCCAAAGGGGGCCAAGAAAGGTCGGGCATGCCTGAACAAGAATAAGGACGAAGGGGTGATAAGACACATGTCCTCTTAGAACCCCAGGATCTTCAGGAGACGCTAAGTCCCAGGGCCTGGGAGAGTTGTGGCTGCTACTGCTTTTAACACTTTCAAAGAAAGAAAGGGAAAAAGAATCAGTAGGGGAGGGGGAGACTGAGTAAGGCTGGGGGAGATTCTCACATAACAGGCACACGAGTAGAAGACGACAGAAAAGAGGAAGAGGTCAGGGAGCAGGGGACACCTGGACCTCAGCTTTCCGTGAAATGGCCAAAGGACGGAGGAACACACATACCCGCAGAGCTGGGTACAGGACATATATTTCACTCCAAAGGTAAGCAAAGAAAAAAGGAAGAAGGGAGAGGGAGCGAGGGGGAGCCCAGCCAGAGCCTCTCACTGTGTTTTCCCCTGCTGTGACCTGCGCACTGACTGAGCCTGGTGCTGGGGAGGCTGGGGGGGCTGACGGATCCACTCTTACACGGCCGATGCCAGAAGCTGCCTGACTAGGCTCTGCGTGGCTTCTCCCTCCAAGCACCCTCGCCTGCCTTCCCCAGCTGCCTCTCTGAGCTTGTCCGGGTGGCGCGCCCTGCCCTGCCCTGAGCTGGGAGGACTCATCTGAGAGCCAAGCCAAAGGAGGGAGCCCTGCACCGCTGCCTTGTTACCCCTGCTCATCCCTGGGGCTCTGTGCCCTGCGCTGACCTTTCCTCACTGCCCTCCGTCCCTCAAAGCGACCGAGGTCGCTGGTGTCTGTTTGCCTGCCCTGCTCCAGGCCGGGCTCACGGTCCTGTGACGTCTCTGGGGGAGGATCGTCCAGCGGCCAAATTCAACCTGGCCTCTGCAGCCCCTTCCCCCCCAGATGCCCTTCCAGTCACCTGGGCTCACAACCCGGGCACCGCTGCTTAATTTCTCTCACACGCAGCCAGCCCTGGGCCGGACCCCAGCCACCTGGCACCTGGCTCCTCCCCCAGCTCTGGCCACATTCTCACGCTGTCCCAGGGCGGGGGCTCTCTCCCTCCCCACTTCTGCCTCCTGGCGGCCGCGGTGCCCTCCACGCCCCGTCTGTCTGGTTCAGACCTGGCGGTTTGCCTGCAGTCTCCCCCACTAGACTGGGAGCTCCTTAAGGGCAGGCACTGGCTCTTACCTTTCTTTGGATTAGAGCAGGGGCTGGGGCTGGTACACAGTAGGAGCTTACTAAGTGCTCATTGCCAAGGAAGGGGGCTGGGGAGAGAAGATGAGCTTCTCAAAGTATGTGTTCACTGACCCACACCAAAGCACGCTCTTCCCTTCTGGGCTGGGCATGAGTGTGAGCGCACTCTCAGGTCTTGTTGAAGCCGGCTCTGCTGGCCCCCACTGTGACGCACCCCACTTGGCCCGACTAATTTAGCTGACTCAGGGCCCAGCTCCCCCCTTGGCCCTGTGGCATCCCACTGTGGCCCAACACTGGCCCTACTATGTGCACTGTGGCATCCTCACCCCCCCACCCCTGTGGCCCGACACAAGTTGTGCTGACTCAGGGCCCAGCGCCCCCCCTGGCCCTGTGGCACCCCCCGGGGGCCCTCCACTGGCCCTGTGGCACACCCCCCCCCCCCCGTGGCCCAACACAAGTTGTGCTGACTCAGGGCCCAGCAGCGCACCCTGGCTGCTAGATACCAGGGGTGATACTGAGAGAAGTTACCTTGTAGATTCCGAAGAAGCCCAGGTCGCGGAGCACGGTCAGGGCGCTGACGCGTGGCCCCGTGGTGATTTCTCCAGCCACTTGTAAGCGAATCTTGACGATTTCTAGCGGGTTTGTGAAAATCACCTGCGAGCCTCCGGCCTGAAAGTCAAACAGGGAAACCTTGAGAAAAGGGACGCCCTGAGCCCTCCCCAGATGCTGACGTCCAAACCCATAGGCAGCAAGCATGAGCCTATGCAGTGTGACTGGAGGAGGGGCACAAGAAAGGACAGGCACATCAGGCAGGGGGCACAGCCTGGGCAAGAGCTCCACTCCCACACTCTCATTCATAGCCATATGCTGCCACAAGTGCAGGATTATTGCCAAAGACAAACAGCAGGCCCCAGGGGCCCCCCCTCCCAGCACAGCGCTAATTGGGGAGCTCCACCTTCTTCACGTTCCACATTTTTGACATGGCCCTGGGGAGGTAGGTGACCCTCAGGCTTCCTTCGTCCTGGCACCCCGCCGTTCTCCACCTCCCCTCATGTCTGAATAAGGCCACGCAGTCCCGTTCACGCTTCCCCAGCCTTTCGGACGCGGTCTTCTGTTCTGGGGAGCTGCTCTTACACAGAGGCGGAAGGGCGTGGGAGGCGGTGGCAGCTCCAAGGGAGAGAGCTGCCAGGCTCAGCCAAAGGCAGGTCCTTTCCCCGCGCCCTGGAGAGGGCACCAAAGGAAGGAGGGGGTCCAAGTTAGCGCTACCAGGAAGATTCTTTCCCTAGGCCTTGGACTGTGGGTTGCTGGTGAAGGTCAAAGGGGCAAACACAAGCTTAAACAAATCCACTCCCTTCTCCTCCACCCAGCTCGAACCTCTGGGCCCTGATTCCCTCCACTGGCGAGCACAGCTTGGGTGTTCTTCTGGCCCACCTGTGCTGAGGACCTTGGCAGGGGATGCTGAAGATGGCACGCAGGGGGAGGCAGCTGATGGGGGCACCCAACGGTGTGAATGCCCACCAGGAGAGGAGGCCTGGAGCCCGGGTCTCTGGCTTTTCAACTTGATTCGTTCCTGCTACAACCCTACATTTCTTATTTTTGCATTTAAAACGATCCTGAGAAGAGGCCATTCTCTTTCACCATGACACAGGAAAGGAGAATGCCAGCTCCCAGAGGCTTCTGCACAGCACGGGTGACAGGGGCCACCTTGGTCTCTAATGCCCGATGGGGAGCCCTGAGGAGGCGGGGCTGGAGGGAGAGTGCCCCACCGTCAGGAAGGCTTCCGGGAGTGTGGGGAGCCAACGGGCCCGGGGGGGGGGGGGGGGGAGAGGGGAGAAGCCCCAGAGTTATCAGAAAAACCCATTGCCATTCTAAGCCCTCTTTTAGAGGAGCTTGGCTTTCCTGCAATTACAAATCAGCACCAATACCCGAGGCAGGAGGATGTGCCTCCTGGGAAGCCCACCCCCTTCTTTGGCAGGAAGAAACCACCAAGGCACAGCTGGGCTCCCAGAGAGGAGACAGGAAGGTGTTTCATGAGCTGTAGAAGACAGACAAGCAGGAAGGGGGAGGGCATGTTCCAGAGGCCACGGAAGACGCGGCAGGGTGCCGAGGGAGATCCTGCCTTAGTTGTCACCCTCGGATGGCCCAGCAGAAGTGGCTGTGCTGTAATGCTGGGGGGACCCAATTCTCCCTCTCTGGCTCCAGGCCTGAGACCAGAGAGCGAGGCAGGGGAGGCCACCATGAAAGGTAATAGCCAATACTGAGGCCAGCTCTGGGCCAGGCACTAGGCCAAGAGCCTACAGACATTCCATTTGCAACTTCAACACCTGTGGGAGGGAGCTGCTGTGAGTACCCCCATTTTACAGCTGAGGAAACGGGGGTGGGGTGGCTTCCTCAGGGCTGCGCCTTGAGCTCAGATCTTCCTGATGGCAGGCCCACCGCTCTATGCCCTGGGGTGCCCCCTAGCTGCCAAGGAGCCAGAAGAGGAGGGGTGACGAGCAGGGGGAAAACGAGGGTCACAGTGGAAAGACCCGGGAAGAGAATCAGCCACCTAGCAAGCGAAGCAAAAGACCTTCATCAAGCAGCAGACCCAAGTTAATGACTCCACGGGATGACAGGAAATAGTCACACAAAGCCAAAGGGCGCAAGGAGATAAGTGGCCTGGAAATCAGACCACGGGCCTGTCTGGAGGCCACGAGAGGAACGAGGGCTTTCTCCTCTGGTCACCTCAAGAGCAAGCTATGTCTGGCTTCTCCTTCTGTCTATCTGACCTTGCTTGGTCATTTCAGCCTTTCCCAACTCTCTCTGAACCCCGGGGCTCTCCTGGCAGACACACCAGAGTGGTGGAGTGGCACGCCAGTGCCTTCTCAGGCCCACTGGACAGAGAAGGACTTCCAAGCATTCCTGATGAAAAGACCAAAGCTGAGTGGAAACTCTTCATAGGTAAACACAGGAGTGAAGAGATACAATACCAAGCACATGACCCAACAAGGAAGCCTAAGGAGCAAGGGTGTGTGTGTGTGGGTGTGTGTGTGTGTGTGTGTGTGTGTGTGTGTGTGTGAGTGATTGGGGGGGGGGGTGTGAACTCGGGGAAACTCTGAACCCAAAGAACAAGTCTGGTCTCAAAGGGGCCATGAGAAGACCCCTGCCCCATTCCTCCGTGGAGGTAAGGGGTCCACTGGTGTAGAAGACTGAACAGAATGTGAAGATTTTTTTTCACTGTATTGATGAATTTCGCTGATTTTTAGCAATAGGAGGGAATCCAGGCAATGTAAAACACCCATCTACATACGTTAGAAAATGTGTGTCTTTAAAAAGAATGGCCATAGGAAGAAACGAAAGGCTCTGGTTTTTAACAATCTGGGTGCGCGGACAGTGGGGCTTGATGTGGCGGAGGGTGGGAGGTGCTGGCCTTCCTCACAAACTGCTTTCCAGTTTTCCAGGGAGTCAATAAATGACTAAGTACCAGCTGTGAGCGCAGCTCTGTGCTAAGTGCTGGGGATACAAAAATAGGCAAAGACAATGGCTACCCTCCCCGCCCCCCAAGGGGCTGACAGTCCGAGGGGGAACACAAGCCACGTCCCTGAGCAGCTGTAGGCAGGAGCCAAAAGAGAATGAATGAGGGGAGAGGGCTGGGGAGACTCCGACTGAAGGTGGGACTGTAGCTGGGACCAGGGGTGGGGAAGAAGAGGCAGAGTGGAGTTCTCCTATGCCAGAATTCTTCCAGGAAATGTACCATCACTGGGGGGAGTCTGTTTCCAATCAATCCCAATGCACCGATTGTCCCTCCCTGATAATCAATCTATGGACCAGCAGCACTTGAGTGTCCCATGACCCTGGCTTCCTGCAGGACACTGTAGGTGCTGCTGGCACTAAGCCGTCACCCCCATTAACCTGGAAGCTTGCTGAAGTAGGGCTTTTCTTTCTGCTTTTGTATTCCCAGTGTTTTGCTAAGTACTTGGCACACACTCAGTGCTTAATAAGTGGTATTTGGCTGAGTTTTAGCAGCGGTACAAGTTTTACAGTATTGGTACAGCCTAGCCATGTGCAGTGAATAAAGAGCAGCTTGTGTGTGAGGACGGCTGGAGGGAACATGTATGTATACACACATATATATGTATAGGAGGGTATATGCGTGTATAAATACATATGTGAGTGCGTATATGCATACACAGACAAAGGGCACAGGATGAGTGGAACAGGACGGGATGATATCTAAAAAATAAAACTAAGAGGTGAGAGGGATTTAGTGGGAGGAGGAGAAAGGGAGAGAGAGAATAGGGTAAATTGTCCCCATAAAAGGGGCAAGAGAAAACTGTCACGACGGAGGGGAAGAGCAGGAAGGTGAGAGGGGACGGGTCCACCTTACTCACACTGGACTTGGCTTAAGGAGGTAGTGACAGACACACTCACCGCACAGGAAAGCAGGGGAGGGGGACAAGAGGGGGGATGACAGAAGGGAGGGCAGACTGGGGGAGAGGGCAGTTAGAAGCAAACACTTTGGTCAAAGGAGACAACGGAATGTGGGCGGCAGGAGAGGGTGGAGGGAAATATCGTTAATCTTCCACAATATAACTACTATGGAAACATTCCGCACAACTAGACATGTACGACCTGTATTGAATCGCTTGTCTTCCCAGTGGGGGTGGGTGAGGAGGGAAGAAGGGAAAGAATCTGGAAATCAAAGTTTTAAAAACAAATGTTAAAATTTTTTTAAAGCTGAAAAAGAAAAAAAAGAGACTGGCTTGTGATCATGCCCTCACACACAGAGGTGTCATGCATGCCTGGGTAGACCAATCCCCCAGTTTATGATCCTCATCCCTATACAGGACAGTGAGAGTCGGGGCAAAAGATGCCGTAAGAGATACGTAAGTAAATATGATGTAATCTGAGGAGGGAGAATCAAGGAAGGCTTCCTGTGAGAGAGAGTGACCATGATGAAACTCAAAGGTAAGTGGGGGGCCTGTGGATAGAGCCCTGGGCCTGGAATCAGGACACCCTCAGTGAAAAATCTCTCCTCAGACACTAACCAGCTGTGTGACCCTGGATGAGTCACTTCACCTCTATCTTGGATCACTTTTCTCAACTGCAAAATGGGGATAATCCCAGCACCAGCCTTGGTGGATAAAGTGAGATATTTGCAAAGGACGTTACCAATCTTCAAGTGCACTCTGCAAACACAGGTTATCACCAGAAACCTAAGGATTCTTCAAAGTGGGGGTGAGGATGCTGCTTGGGCAAGGGCAGGGAAGCTGGAGATGGGAGAGAGCAGGCAGAAAGTCAGGCTGGAAAGGTCAGGGGAGACAGCAAGGTAAGAAGGAGGTGAGGACAGGCATGGCCAGACAGCAGACTTGGGAAGGTGATTCCAAGCACTAGCAGAGAGCAGATGGGAGCCATGCCGTATGAAGCGGACAGGCAGGGTTTGGTGGGATGAGGGAGAGCCTGTAAGGCAGTGAGCCCACGACCCTTCCAAGTGCTGGGTGTCCTGTGGTTGCCATGTCTAACGGCCAGACCGTTCCCGCAGAGCCCACAGACCACCTGTAAGTGTTGTGTCCTCTACGAAAGGAAGGTGGAAGCGGGACCTTGAGCAAATCTGAGTTGATGTGAAGTGGCTTCAAGCTGTCTTTGGTGATGGCCACATCACCTAGCTGACTGTGCTGGACACAGGAGTGAGCCCGGAAGCCCGACCTGTCGTCCCCCCCCCCCCCCATCTCAGTGGCTCTGCTGGGAGTGCAGGCAGGCATTCCTGTGGCAGGGCAGCCAAAGGCACACGTGTGTGCACGGCTGTGCCCCACAACTTTCCTTAGCCGTGTCTCTCACATCCTCATCAGCTCTTCAAACACCCAAGTGAAACTATTTGGGGAAAAATATTTCTCTTTTAATAACCCAAACCAGTGTGTTCTAATATTACATCAGTTTTAAGCCATTCACCCCAGATGCAGTCACCTAGCCCAAAGAGAGTCAACTTTAAACATCGGGCCAGAGGCAAAATGCCTCTTTGCTGGGCCTTGGGGGAGAAACAAAGGCCGCCATTGCTCTGGGTCCACTCTCAACATGCCAGCATGCTTGTGGCGAAGGGGGCGGGGGGGGACCCTCATTCCGCTTTAAAGTGAATGTGCTCGATATGACAGTAACGCAATCACGCCATTTCATTCTGGATTCACACGGCAGATACTTCAAGCTACTTAAAAAATTAAGTGGCAAATGTATATGAAGAATATGGATCTTGATATTTTAATTATGCTCAATTGAATGTACTCAGATTTAAAGTGCTTTCCTAAGTGACATGTGCTAAGAATATCTAATTGCACACTGACATTCTGAAATGTGTCCTTGCACATGTCAAACACTGATGAATAGAAAGTTATGGAATATGACTAATTTTTAAAAACTAAAACCCCAATACATGATTACTGTACAAATTACGCCCTAACTCTAGATAAAACGTGAAATTTTACCCTTGGGGTGAATGCTTGAGCGTGGCCAGTCCCTGGGGACGAGTCACCGTCTGTGCCAGGCACCGTGGAAGCCAACAGCAGGCATGCCAAAGCTCAAAAGGCAGCCCCTTACCCATCAAAGGGCCTAGGTTCCAGTGGGAGAAGGGGCCTGGCCAGGAAGCACGCAGGCTGGTTCTGCGCAAGCCAACGCTCCTCCACTCAGGGCCGGAGCGGGGCGCACAAGGGCAGAGGCTGGGTGGGAGACGGCTGATGTGGAACATCCCGAGCCTGGCCAGCCCTCTCCCGGGAAGGCGAGGCAGATGCCATGGCCCCATTCAGGGGCTGAAGCCCGCCCGAAGCCCAGGGCCTGGAGTCAGGACCATCGCCTAAGCTAGGAGGTCAGACCCGAGGAAGACCCAAGGGCCTCAGTCCATCTTCTGAGGGAGGAAGCTGTGCACCAGCACTGGGAGACCAGCACCCTCCACTAGCACGGGGCCTCGCGGCCGCCAGCGCCAATCACATTTCCCTGACAGTCCACACGCTCTTGCCGCCCCTTCTCTTACGAGTCTGGCCAAGAAACCCAAGTAGAGCTGGCTTGATTGACATTAGCAAAGCAATTAAGCGAGAGAGCTGTCAAACGTGTTAACGCTCTGGCTCTGGGTGCTGCCCCCGCCTATTCTGACTGCTCCTCTCCGTGTCACTTAATGACTTGCAGACCCTCCATGTCTCAGGTATTTGAGCCATGAGAAGAGGGGGCCTGCAGAGTTCCTCCCTTTCCATGTGCTAATCAATCCCTCGTGAGCTGACTCGAAGCCCAGAGGGTGTCGGGTCTGAAGGGCCCTGCCCTTTGCCAAAGGGGTGAGGGAGGCCAGAGACCACGGGTCTGTGCCTGGGCCTGCCCCTGATGCGGTGTGCCCTTGGCTGGTCACTGCCAGCAGCGTGGGTCTCCGTTTCCATATGTACCAAATGGGTCCTCTCCAATGCTACCCTTCCACGAGCCTGCTTCAAAAAAACAAAAGGAAAAAGGACAGAGCCCCCAGGAGCATCGTGCAGCAGGCCCGTGTCACCCACCAGACTGGCTCTGAAGCCGACCAGGCCCCGGCCCCAGCCGAGCCTCTCCCTGTACGGTCTAGGGTCCACAAGGATTCCAAGGTCTCTGCAGCTGACAGCCTGGGGGAGACCACGCCCCAGGGCCCCTGAGAAGCTCCTGCTGTATCTCCAGGCCCCAGCAGACCAGGGCCAGCCGTTATAGGCCACATCGAATGCCTGCTTCAGCACACTGACTTACCCCTGGGTAGGAAGGGGGCTCTTCTGCAGTGAGAGGGCCAAAGAATACTGCAGTAGGATTCGTAGAGGACAGAGCTGTCTGAAGAGCTGCTGCTAATCTGTGCGTATGGGCAGGCTTGGACAGGCAACGATCTGTGGTGTGGATGAGAGGTCTCTGATCTCCTTGTCAGTGATGGGGAGTGATGCCCAGCTGGCATGGGTGCAGAGGGAGGGCTGTGTCCTGGGAAGCATTGTGGCCTCCTCTGCATATGTAAGTCATGACCCACGGCTTGCCTCCAGCCCACTTCTTGTGCGTAGCTCGTCTGGACCGTGCTGTCCACCGGCTGTCCCCCCAGTCTTGGCACGTTCAGGACTTAGCACAGTGCTAGGCATACAGGAGGTACTTAATAAATGCTGGCTGAAGGGAAGTCAGAGGAGAGTGTGAATTCCGCAGGAGTACTGATGGGTTTGGGAAACCTGGGGAGCTGTCCCTGAAGGTTTGAGTGCCTCTCTGAGGTGGAGGGCAGCTACCCCTCACCGATGGCAGGCAGTGAGCTCCAGCTAAATTCTGGAGAAGCCTGGGCCACACGGGGGATGGCACAGGAGGGGCCCCCTCTCCCTGGATGATCAGAAGGCCTCACTTGAGGGCCACCAGGTTTCCTTATTGGGCCTCTGGCACCCTCTAGGTCAGGCCCAAGCGGGGCTAGGACAGAAAGGCCCAGCCCTACGTCGGGCCCAGGGGGTCCCAAGGCAAAAACATTTGCAACAGTGGCAGTAAGCCCAAATGTCAGGTTCTCAATAAGCCACAAAGATTTAAGAAGCAACAAGCCCTCATCAGCCCTAAAATTCAACCAAGGAGGAATTTAATTCCCTCAAGCCTCATCATCACCCATGATAAAGCCCAGTAATTCCGCATGGCACAGGAGCCAAGACCTCACAGAAATTCACCCCAGTGAGGCTGGCCTAAGGAGACAGCTCCCTGTTTACGTGAGCTGGAGTGGGGTGGGGGGCTCCCCCAAGGCCTGCGGGACAATGCACCAACTTTCTCCCCAGTTTGTTCTGATCCCCCAAATCTCAAGATGTTTCACAGTCCAAGGACGGGCTGTTTGGAGGAAACACAAGGAAGGGCATCTGGTTTTCCAACGTGGACGGTCCCCTGACAAATGGAGAAAAAGTCCGGATGAGCCAAGGATAGGTCCCGAGCCGGCCACCATGCCAACCCGGCCTGTGTCTGGGTTTCTCTTCCCATGCCAGCATGGCGATCTCGACTGGGAGACGAGGAGCCCAAGGAAGGCTTGAGGCCTTCTGCGGAAGACAGCCATCTGAAGCACCATGACGTGGGCTCGGGTCTGACAGCCAGGAAAGGACAGCTGCAGCCACAAAAGGCTGTCCTGGCATCCGGATCGCGAGAAAAATCCAAATCCTCTGCCACGGGGGGGGGGGCCACAGAGCATGAGTGAATCTCGCCCCAGACACTCACTTGCTCTGGGATCCTAGGCAAATGACTTAGCCTCAGTTTGCTTTGCTGTCCAATGAGAACACTGCACCTCCTTCCCAGGGTCCTGTGAAGTGCTTGGCACACAGTGGGGGCCCTTGCACAGACCACGTCCTTCTGCTTGGCTCCTTGACTTTCCCCCATGAGATGGGTGTCGCTGTGACAGTCTGTCAGAAGAGGCATGGCCTGGAGCTGGTCAGAGGTGGGGGCCAGCTCCCAGGAGCAGTGCAAAGCAGCTCTGATACAGAATGAGGCCTCACAAGAACTGGGCTCGACTCCTATGGCGATGGGCAGCTTACTTCCGAGGCTGGGGGACCCTACGCGCTGGGAGGGACGCCACAACATAGCTCTCCCCCCAGGACACAGGCTGCGAACAGACCTGGGAAATGAGGACACGGTGGGACAGGCCCGGGCCGCGCCCCGGCAGGGGCCACTGCAAACAAACAATGGAGGCCTGCACAGAGGGGAATCACTCTTGGCACATCTGTGGCCCTAACCTGGCCCAGATCCTCCGAACTAGTTTTCTAGTAGAGACCAAGTGAACCTCCTCTTGGATTCGTACAGCCTTGAGGAGGGCGGCCCTGCTTCGGGGGGTGGCCTCTGCTGAGGTCCCCAGAGCCTGCGCCCCTGGGGGCAGGGAGCTCCCTACCACTCACCAGTCCTTGCAGCATACCAAAGGTGACCTCTTTCCCCAGAGGTCTCCGGGGAAGTGTGCCAGGTCAGTGACCTAACACTGTGAGCAGTCCAGCAGGGGCCAGCCCGGGCCCTCTCAGGAGAGATACCTGCCATGTTCCTGCCTCACTGCAATGACTGGTGACTTAAGGGAAGCAGGCAAGCGGCAGCGTCCCCTCCACACCTGCGCTGACCACGTCCCCGGGGCTGCACCGCTGCCCCTCATCTCTCGGCATAGCTGGCCAATGACAACAAGGCGGACGGGGCCAAGGACGCACCATGCAGTGAGCCAGGACACGCCAGCCACCCTGCCCAGGGATCAAAGGGGAGGCAGAGGAGGACCAGAGTGAGAGCACATGCAGAATGACCCCCAGGTCCGAGGGGGCCAAGCAGACAGTGCACACACGGGATGGACGCAGCGGGCAACAAGGCCAGGGTGTTTACCGGTCTCCGGCAGGAGTGGCTGGCGCTGTCCTACGGCCGGCCTGCGGTTAAATACAACGCCTGAGTCGCCTAAGTACAAGGGGAAGGAGGATCCGCCAGAGCCCGCGAGTACTCACACAGCCACCAGCGAGGATTTCTGCTGCCAGGGGGACCGAGCCGTCTCTGCTTTCAAACTTGTCGCGGACAAAATCATTGACCTGGAAGACAAGACAGCAGAGAGCGTGAGCAGCACGCCCCAGCCGTGGCCCAGTGAACACACGCCAAAGTGCAGAGAGGGCCCCACCAGTGCCCCAAACACTCACCGTGAGTTTGATGGCCTTCTCTGGGGCAACCCCCAACAACTGTGGCACCAGACCTGTGGGCCAAAGAGCATGGGCACAGTCAGAAAGGAAGCGTGCCCCAGACCCAGCGTGGGAGGCAGGCGTGGCTCCAGCCACTCACTGCCCTCCCACCTAGGAGCCACCTCACACTTGGGGTAAGCACCCATGGGCAGACAGGGTGACATAAAAGGAGCTGAGCCCAGCACTGCGGGCACGCAGCCACGGCCCCTCACCCCACAGACTGCCCTGCTGCTATCAGAGGGCTCACGCTGGAGCTAAAAGACTGGAAATGAGAGGCAAAGGAATCCACCGGACCACAGCCTTGGGGACAAAGGCCTGGGTTCGAATCCTGGTCTGCTACCTGCCAACTGTGTGGGCTAGTCCCTGAGGCAATCGAGGCCTCAGTTTCCACATTTAGGAAACGAGGGGGCACCCTGCAGTTCTACCATTCTTGTCCAACAAGATATAATGAACCAACTGAGAATTTCTCACCCTTGTGCTGTCTCTAACAAAAAAGAAGGCCACTGGGGGCAGAGCCAAGATGGCGGAGTAGAAGCAGGAAACTCCATGAGCTCCCCCCATAAGCACCTCAAGGGCCTATAAAAATGACTCTAAATAAACATTAGAGCCACAGACCCACAAAGAGATAGAGAAACAAATATCCCAGTGAAGGCAGCCCGGCAGGAAGGGTCCATCGCAGGGGGCTGGGAGTCTAGCCCAGTCCCAGCAAGCCACATGGTTCTGGCCCCAGGGCGGCAGACTTCAGGAGAGTAAATCAGCAGCAGCATTATCAACCCATAAATGCCAAAGACAAAGATCACTGTGGAACTCTGCTGGCAATGGGGGGTCTGGGAGTAGGGTCCAGCCCCTGCCCCCAGGGTGGGAAGCCGTGGGGGCACAGCGGCTGCTCTGCGTGGCAGCTTCAGCTCCTGGGCTGCAGATTGTAGAGGGACCAGGTAACCAGTCTGAATGGTGATTGCTCTTGCTCTAACCTGCTTGGATCTGGATCCCTGTCCTGGGTGGAAGTCCTGGGGTGCATGACCAGTTGCCAGAGGGCACCCAACTAATACCTTCAGGAGCTGAGAAAACCCCAGCGATTTGGGACAAAGCTCCCCCTCTGGTAGCAGAATTCTACTGTGGCAAAAAGGTCAAAAGTCAAGTAACTGAGTGGCAACATGAGCAAGCAAAGGAAGCACAGCAATCAAACCTTAGATTCTTTTTTGGGGGGCACAAAAAGGATGAAAGCATGGAACAGGAAGAAGACAACAAAGTCAGAACTCCTGCACCAAAAGCTTCCAAGAAAAATATGAACTGATTACAGGCCACCGAGGAGCTTAATTAAGAAGGATTCTGAAAACCAAATAAGAGAAGTGGAGGAAAAATTGGGAAGAGAGGAAAATGCCTTAAAAAGCCAAATTTGCCAGACGGAAAAAGAATCTCAAAAGCTCACTGAAGAATCATTCCTTCAGAATTAGACTGGAACAAATGGAAGCTGGTGACTTTATAAGAAATCAAGATACTATTAAACAGATCCAAACAAATGAAAGAATAGAAGGCAATGTGAAATATCTCAGTGGAAAAACCACTGACCTGGAAAACAGATCCAGGAGAGATAATTTAAAATTATTGGACTACATGAAAGCCAAAGAAAGAACCTAGAAATCATCCTCCAAGAAATTCTCAAGGAAAATTGCCCTGCTGTTTTAGAACCAGAGGGAAAAAATAGAGGTTGAAAGAATCCAGTGATCACCTCTTGAAAGAGATCCCCAAAAGAAAACTCCTAGGAATATTATAGCCAGGTTCTGGAGTTCCCAGATCAAGGAGAAAATATTACAAGCAGCCAGGAAGAAACAATTTGAATACTGTGGAAACACAATCAGAATAACATAGGATCTGGCAGCTTCTACACTGAGGGATCGAAGGGCTTGGAATATAATGTTCTGGAGGTCAAAGGAGCTGGGACTAAAACCAAGAATCACCTACCCAGAAAAACTGAGTATCATGTTTCAGGGGAAAACATGGTCATTCAGTGGAATAGAGAACTTTCAAGCATTCTTGATGAAAAAACCAGAGTTGAATAGAAAATCTGACTTTTAAATACAAGAAGCAAGAGAAGGTAAACAGGGAAAAGAAATCATAAGGAACTTAACAAAGTTGAACTACTTACATTCCTACATGGAAAAATGATCATTGTAACTTATGACACTTTTCTCAGTATGAGAATAGTTGAAGGGAATGTAAATGTGTATATATATATGTATACATACATACATATGTCTATCTAGGAGGGTATATGGGCATATGAATACATATATATGTGTACAGCTATACATAGACAGAGGGCACAGGAGCAATTGAATAGGAAGGGATGATACTTGAAAGGTGAAATTGAGAGGTGAGAGAGGAATACAATGAGAGAAGATGGGGAGAGACAGAATGGGGTAAACTATCTCATACAGAAGAGGCAAAAGGAAAATGGTTACAATGGAGGGGAAGAGCAGGAAGGCAAAAGGGAATGGGTCAACCTTACTCTCACTGAATTTGGCTTAGGGAGGGAATGACATACACAATAAATTGAGTATCTTACCCTACAGGAAAGTAGGGGGAAAGGGGACAAGAGGGGGAATGATACAAGCGGGAGCAGATGGGGGGGGGAGAGTAGTTAGAAGCACATGTTTTGAAAAGGGACAGGGTCAAAATAGAAAACAGAATAAGTGGGGGGGGGCAGGATAGGATGGAGGGAAATATAATCATTCTTTCACAATATATCTATTATGGGGCAGGGGGGAAGAAGGCTGCTAACCCTGCCTCTGTGCATCCACCACCAGAGAGGTTAAAAAAACAAGCAAAAAAATGCCAAAAGCTGATGAGTGGAGAGTCAGGTCACCAAGACCCTGGAATCACCTATTTGGTGAGTAGGCCAGTGCCCATGGAACTGAGTGGACTTTCAACTGGACGGACGCTCTGGGGAAAACTGGAGCAGTCTGGCAGAAAATAGGGTCTGATGAAAATCTTACAGCACATACTTGGGCTATAAGCTCCCAACAGGTACACACTTTGGGCAAAAAAGGACGGACACACACACACACACACACACACACACACAGACTCACACTCGATTATACATAGATACATGGATGTGAATGGAAAATAGGATCTTGCACAACTAAAGGGAGAGGGAAAATCCAACTTTTTAAAAATAACGAGCTTTGACTGTCTTGTTTCTGACGTCACCACAGCTTCCCCTGGTCTTCCTCCCCTGCACTTCTCGGGAGAGCAATCCTGTATTCTATATAACAAACAGGACTTAATTAAAAATCGGCACAGCCACGGGCCTCCCACCGCCCTTGGCACAGAGGCGGGCCAGGAGCATCTTTTTCCTTCATTGGGGCATTCTTCCTTGGTGACCTTCTAGCTGTCTGCAATACTTACATTCTATTTCCATACTGTTTTATTAGCTCGGCACCAGTCCCTGTGGAGCCTTCATCACCTACCTTGTTCTTAGGGCACAGGAGCTTTCCATGACTTTTCTGTGGGTCAGCCATCTGTAACTGATGCTGTAACTATTCTGGTGTACGTGGGGCCTTTCTTTTTTTACTAATGGTTCTCCTGGAACCTACCTCAGACCCAATAATGGAATCTCTGGGTCAAAGGGCACCAACGGTGGGTAAGACACTAGGCCCTACTTTCACGGCAGGCCAAACCACTGCTGTGAATGTGCTTGGTGAATACATGAAGGGCCACGGGCAGACTGGGCCTGTCCGGTGTCCTCAGGCCCAGCCCGCTACGGGTCCCCACCAAAACTAGATGTGACACATTCCCGGCCCTCTCAGAGATCACTTCTGGGGGCTGGCAGGCTGGAGGGAATGGGAGGAGGAACAAAGATGTCTGGAGAAGACAGCAAGAAGAAAGGTCTCGTGTGGCCCTGAGGAGCTGAACAAAGCCCTGAAGGAACCAGGAGCGCTCCATGGGCGGGGCGCAGCTCAGGCAAAGTGTGGGTGTCTGAGACAAGGGCGATGGAAGAGTCAGGCTGTAGAGCCTCAGTCGCCGAAGGGAGACGGGCAGGTGAAGGGGGGATGGCTAGGGGATGCTGGGCTCTGCTCTGGCCACATTCCAGCTGATCTGCCTGGGAAAAATCGAGGGAGGGGGACCAGAATGCAGAAGATGGACGAGGGATCCAGGGGCCTGCAGAGAACTAGAGATTCTGGCGTCTGGAGCGGCCCCCTCAGAGGAGGAAAAGCCCAGGGAGGTGTAGGAAACGAAAGTCATCCAGCCTGGAAGCGCAAGCACACGGACAGGAAGCCTCCTTCCCCTACTCTGGGCCAGAAGGAAAGAAGGAGGTCGCTTTATGGATGTTCCACATCCTTCTGAGGCACTGCCACGGCTTCAGACCTGGACTAGAAGACATGCCCTGGAGTTGTGGGCATGCTGAGGGCTAACCTGGGCCCCCAGGGCTCAGAGGTCTTCCCAAGACCACCTGAGCTAGCTGCCAGGGAGCGTGGGAGCCCCCCGCCATGGAGGTGGTCACTGCACTGCCCCTGCCAACCACTACGAAGATGTGACTTTCATCCAGATTCCCATCCCAGGCCCCAAGTGCACAACCATAGCTGTCCATCCTCCCACAAGCAGCGTCTTCTCTCCTACAAGCACGCTCTCCATGGGCCTGTGCCCCATGCCCCTCTGCTGCCTGGAACCCCAGGAGGGTCAGGGGAGTTGCTATGCCGATGTGGCTGGGCAGTCGCCTCCTTCCAGGGGTCCCCTTCCAGCAGCCTCGGAGGCAGCCTCAGGCCTTCACTTCCTAACGTGATTCAGATGCTGGCTCTCCAAGGGAGTCAGTGCCCGCCTGTCAGAGGAACAGGGCTGCTAGGGCCAGGCCCAGGCCACAGACCCCCGAGAGAAAGGAAACCCTTTCCGCTCCTCTCTTTATCTTGGCCAATTATCTTGAAAGCCTGGAGAGCTTTCTGAAGATAAAAGGTTGTATCTAGTGACTCAGGCCTGTCCACACGGGCCAGGAGGGAGGGCAGCACAGGAACCCTCGGGATGGGGCCAGGGCTGGCCAAGCCTCTCACAGGATGGAAGGAATCAAGGAAAAAAGAAGTAACAAAAAAATGCATCCTCAGAATGCTGGGGCACAGCAGGAATCGATGCCAAAGTCATTTCTGTTTTGGAACGCGGGGAGCTGCGTGCTCCCGTGCACAGTCTCCTTTTAGGGACCAAAGCCCAACTCACTGAGAAATGAACATCTTCAAGAGATTGGTTAGACCAATGTGGTCCTTTCCTCAGGGCTCCCTCCATCTGTAGGACAGGGGAGCTTCTGTCAAACTGTCTGGGGAGATGTACCCCCCAAGGAAGGAGAGCCACGGCAGCCCACCGGCACCCTGCCCCCAGGGGAGGGGACAGCAGCCCCCGACAGGCATCGCGATGGCACTTGTGATGCTGGGGTTCTTGGAGCTGCCCTCAGTGGCGGTAAATAAGGGTCTAGCTGACAAAATGCCATTCTGGAAATCATGACAAGCCTCTAACGATGGAAGCCTCCTTCCCCTTTGGAACAGAATTCCCTGGCAGGAAGCTTCTCCAACTTGAGGCCCTGCTGGAGGGACACAGAGCCCCAGGCCCTTGGGAGAGCTGGTGGTCAGCTGGGCAGTCTGCAGCCTCCAAAGAGCAGGGCAGAGAGAGATACAGGGATGGTGGCCAAGCATCTCCACTCCCTTTCTCCTCGCCATGGTCCTGGGTGTTTTCATTAGAATGGGAGCCCCTGGAGAACATCCCAGTACAAAAAGAAGCGCTTAAATGACGTTGACTGACTGACCTGAAGAGGGCAAGAAGCCAGCGGCAGAGGAGGCAGGTGCCAATGCTGTGAGCTGGGCCCCAAACTGGGAGAGGTCAAGAACTCGGTGCCAAGGATGAGGCAAACACAAGCGGGCACTGCCCAGCTCCCAGCCGGGGACTCTGACCCCGCCCAGAGAGGCACCAGCATCAATCACCTAGGGTCAGTGACCTTCCAGAAGATAAGGAGGGGGCACCGAAGAGGAGAGATCAAAAGACCTGGGGGGAGGGGCTATCCCATGAAGGGTCGCCTTGTTTCGAGGGAAACAGCTCCACAAAGAGAGAAGCTGGCCTTTCCAGGTGGGAGCCCTGGGACAGCAGGGGGCAGGAGAGGCCAGCCCAAGCAGGGCCCTGTGGGGGGCCAGCAGCCCAAACTGCTGCACTCAGTCTAGTTCCCGGATGATGCCGTCCAGCTGCAAGTTTGAGAAGCTGAGCCCAAAGCACGGACAGCTTCACTTCCGAGGTCACCTGGGTCTTCTGGATGAGATCTTGGGCAGGGACTTGTGGGCACAGTGCTTGGCCAGGGTCTCCCTGAGGGTCCGCTCAAACTCAGAGGCCTCAGACAGAAGGGCCAAGGAGAGGCCAGCTCAGGACAGGAGATGCACGAGAGTCACGCTGAGACGAGGCGAGGGGAATGTAGGAGGACGCCCCAGGCCTGCTGCGCAGAGACAGACACGGGACCAGGTCACCACGATGATGCCAACCCTGCTGGGGAGTGTGTGCAAACCAACCCGCTCCTGATGGAGACACTGAGGCTTGGAGACATTTTAAGCTCGACATGTCAAAGCTGAACTCATTCTCTCTACGCCTTTCCCTTTCCCTTCCTAACTATTACTGCTGAGAACAACACAATCCCCCCATCACCTGGGACTCCTCACTCGCCCATTGGCCAAATCCAATGTGTTGCCAAGTCCCATGCTTACGGAACATGTCTGTCGGTCTCCCCTTCCAGACGTCTCTCGTGGGTCTCCCCTTCCAGACGTCTCTCATTTCCCCTTCCAGCATCTCTTGCTCCCCTTCCAGACGTCTCTAGTGGGTCTCCCCTTCCAGACATCTCTCATTTCCCCTTCCAGATGTCTCTTGCAGGTCTCCCCTCTGACGTGTCTCTCATTTCCTCTTCGACGTGTCTTTTGTGGGTTTCTGTTCCCGATATCTCTCTCCAATGGGCCCCTGTCTTGACTCTGACGCTGACCCCACCCTGGTGCAGGCCCTCATTCCCCCACACTTGACCACAGCAATAGCTGCTGGGGGAGTCTGTCTGCCTCCAGCCTTTCCCCATCCGTCCTCCCTTCAGCTACCAAAGAGACCATGTCACCCTGCCCACACCACATGAACTCCAGGGGCTCCTTGGTGCCCACCACTCCCATTCACGTCGTCCACGCCCTAGATCCCCCTGCCCCTACCTCAGTGCCCACCCCGTGCCTCCTGACTGTTCCATCTCCTGGCTCCTGGCATTTTCTCCAGTGTCCTCCACGCATGGGATGCTCTCCCTCCTTTCTAAGACTCCTGACCTCGCCGATGTCTGCTCAGTCCCACCTAAACCCCCACCTTCTATAGGAAGCCCTTCTTTAATCCTAACACCTTTCCTCTGTCACTGCTAATGGACCCCACAAAAGTCTGGTTTGTGAGACTGCTGGAACGCCGTCTCCTCCATTAGCCTGGGAGCACCCTGACGGCAGCGCCAGCCTCGCCTCTGTCTGTGCCCCCGGAACTCAGCCCAGTGCCTGGCAAACGGTACTTAATAAGTGCTTGCTAGGCGGGGCCTGCCCAGGCAGGTCCTAGGCTGCTGTCAGGGAGGGCGCACCTCTGTGCTGGGGCCCCAGGGAGAGTGCATCCCCCTCCAGCCCCGACTCAGCTGTGACTGAGCCGGGAGGGGACAGAAGAACTGAGTCCCTCAGGGCAGCAGAGAGAGCCCCTAGAGCTCCAGGCCGGGCCTTCTAACCACCCCATGTCCACCACTGAGGGGCCAAGGAGGGAAGACCCTTCTGGGGCTGATTCTTGTACCCCAAACCTGGACCTTCTCAGAAGCTGTCCCTGGGCATGTCACTCATCCACAAATGGGGATCCTAAAAGCACCTTACTCCCCTCTGGGGCTAGAATCACAGTGGGATGCTACATAAAACTCTCTGCCAGCCTCTAGATGGAGGCGGCCATAGAGGCCGAAGGCAGGTAAGTGACATATCCAAGGTCCTACAGGGCATCCAAGGCGGAGCTGGCTCCAAGAACACCTTCTGAGCACTCTCTGCTTGCCTATGGTTCTATCACCTGGGAGGCACCCCTTCTTCCCACGGCTGGACGCCTGGCGGGGGAGACATCGAGCACTTGGCATGCAGGGATACATGCAGACAGGAGGGATACAAGCTGCGGGCTCCTGATGAGGTAGGGAGGGGGCCATTCAAACGTGGCCTCAGAGCTTGGGGAATAGCCACCAGGGCCTGCAAGCACGGTAGACCAGGAGGCCCAGAGGGCAGGCTGGGGCCCGGAGTCTCTAGTCTGGATGCACACACGCTCTGCTGCCCAGGACCCCAAGACATGGCCACTGACCTCTGTACAGTCCAAAGAAGCCTTCGTAGCGCAGCACCTTCTTAAAACAATCGAAGCTGTTCTTGTACATCAGCTCTCCCACCAAAGACCCCGTGGACCGCTGGTTCTGCATTCGGGTCTTCACCAAATCGATTGGGTAGACAGCAGTGGCCCCCACAGCTGCAATGGAGCAGAGATAAGGGGGGGCCAAGAAGAAGGAATGGGGTGAGGGGTTGGGGAAGGAAGGGGAAGAAGAGAAGCCTGACGGTCCCTGGCCTCTGTCCTGGACAGACCTCTGGGGTCATAGGCAGCTGGCATCATGGGGGGGGGGCACGCTGGGCAGGGCCTTATTTCTCACCTGGCTCAGCCTCCTGGCACTTGAGGGGCAAAGGGAAGGGAAGAGAGGAAGGAGAGTGCAAACACTCATTGAGGACTGACCTCCGGCAACGGAGCCCAGGGCAAACCTGTAAGCAGACTCTGCCACGTGGATGAGAAAAGGGCGAGGGTCTCTGGAAACTCTCTGGAGAGATGGTGATGCAGTGCGTCAGAGAGCAAGGGTAGTGGGCGAGAAAAGAGGAGAGAGCCAATGAAAACGTGAGCCACTTCACCCCACCCCGTGCCACGCCTCCTCACCCCAGGCCTAGTGGCTTCATTTTCATAAAACTCCTAATCCATGGCTGGGAAGGTCTGACCGGGGCCTAAAGCCAGCAGAGCTGGCCCAGGGCTGAGCTCAGCCTCCCCCACCCTGTGGCTGCTGGCCCTGCTGGGGACATGGACTAAACTTTTAGCTCAGGGACATATGTGGTTTTCAGAAAAAATCGGATTTTAGGTGACTGTAAAAAGCGGAGGCCAAAGGGTCACAAATACCTAGTGGGTGTGGGTGTCTAGAACCCTGGGCCTCTAGTCAGGAAGCCCCAAGTTCAAATCCAGCCTCAACTCCTGGGAGTTGTGGAATGCTGGGCAAGTCACTGCCCCTCTGCGGCCCCAGTCTCCTCAGGCGCTAACAGAGGCTGTCTTGCAGGGATCATCTTGGAGCCCACTTCTGAGCACTTCCTGGACCACCGGAGGGCCCTAATGAACGCTGGTTTCCTCCTAGTGAGGAATCCACAGGCGTGAGCAGGGCCGTTGTGCTGCTCTGATCTGAGACCCCTCAGTCCTCACGCACATTCTGGCTCTCTCTGCCTGCGGGCGGGCCACAACCTGTTTCCTGTAGTCATCTGGCCTGGACCAAGGCCGGGGGCTGGGAAACAGCCAAAGGGGCTTGGGGTTTGCAGCAGCTGGCAGTGGAGAAGGGGGTGCCTCCTGCCCTCTGCCCTCCTCCAGGCCCCACACTGGGTCTCAGCATGGAGGATCCCAGGAAGGTTTGGGCTTCCTCTCTGGAGGGGGGCCAGCTGGCCCCCAGGGTGCTGAATTTAGTGGGACCCTTAGCCTCCCATCCTGCGCACATAGCCACTGTCCCAGGGTGGGCAAGGCCGGAGAGCAGAAGGCCTGGGGCCCGCCCAGCCTGCTGTGGTCACACTGGCATCTCTGTGCAGACCCACGGCCTGGCTCGCTTTATGGGAGGTTACGCTCAGTGACATGAGGAGTCCACTTATTTTTAAGACACCCCCTGAATGTGACACACCCACTGGGGGAAGCCTTTCCTTCCTGAGTGCTAGTACCTGGAAGGACCTGGGGTTACAAAAAGGCAGCTCGAGAGAGAGCGAGGGGGGCCCCAGGCTTAACGCTGGGCCTGCAGACTAAGCTTAGGGAGAGAGATCCGTGCTGGGCCTGAGCGTCAGGCCAGGCAGACAGACCCGGGAGGAGGGAGGGCACAGGCCAGGCATGCCCCAAGGTTGTCAGCAGAGCACAAACCTGCCGCTGGTGTTCAGTCAGCCTGCACTGCAGCCGCTCCCCGACCAGGGGCGTGATCCTCTCAATGTCAGCCAGCGTCATCCGTCTGCAGAGAAGAGTGGCTACTGAAATTCAGGGGGGCCCAGAGGCTCCTCACAAGCTGCTCCCCCACAGGGACCCCTCCCTCCCCATAGACGGGCCCCAGAACAGCGTACCCGCGTGGCTCGTAGAGGTCAGCCAGCTGAAACAGGATGTCCACCTCCATGGGGGTGATCTGCCCAAACTTCTGAGCCGCCAGGGCAAACTCCTCTAAGGCAAAGCAAGTTGTGGGGGGAGAGTCCAGGGAAGGGGGCTCTGACATGCGCACAGCTTTCCTTCATGTTCCCCACTCTTCCTCTTCTTTTCCCCCTCTTAATATGCCTTTAAAAATGCTATTTATACTAAATGATGGTTTTCTGGGAAGGGGAGCGATCCTGGGGGAGAGGAAGGCGCCAGGGAAAGAAAAGGCTGCAACGCGGACTGGAAAGCGTGTAGGGCCAGGGAGGGGCAGGAGCTCCCACAACGTAAAGCCTGGTGCCACCTGTCCCTGGGGAATCCCTCATAAAAGGGGTGCCCAGCAGCTTCAAATCATCAAACCAGGGCAGGGGGGAGGGAGCTCGACAGCGGGAGGGCAGCCCCTCCCTCCAGGACAACCTGGGTGATGCAGGCCTCTCATCCAGACCCCCTCCTCCAGGACTGCCTGGGTGATGGGGACGGCAGGCCCCCCCCACTCCAGGACTGCCTGGGTGACGGGGACGGCAGGCCCCCTCTCCAGGACTGCCTGGGTGATGCGGGCCTCTCGCCCAGCCCCCCCCCCCCCCCCGCCAAGCACCCCCAGCCATGCCACCGCTCACCCTTGGTGACCTCGACATCCTTCCTGCTGCCCGCCAGTGTGCGGTAGATCTTCCGAATGATCTCCATGTTGTTAAGGAGAGAATTAAATCCATTGAAGTAGGAGAAGCTGACTTGGTGGGCTGTGGTGCCTCCCGCAGCCTTGAAGGGACAAAGAAAGAGTTCAAGGTGGGTTCGAGGCTTCCAAGTGTGTCCCTGGAGATCATAAACATGGTGGGCCCTGCCATGCGCGCTAACTCAACCCAATGAGCAACTGCCAAAGTCTTCTACAGAACAAGGAGTGCACCCGCGCGTGCACACACGCGCGACCAGCCTCTAGCCACGTGCTTTCCTGAAGGCCACGGTGCATGCTCTGTGGGAAGCAGGAAGCATAATAGATGTGGGCGCGGGTAGCTGGGCTTGGAGTGGGGCTAAGAATTTATAGAGAACCAGGGTTTTTAATGAAAGACAAGGGAGACGCATAAAACATCCCCTTAGGGAGGGAATTTCCATTTTGGAACATTCCATAGTCAGTCTCTCTTTCCTTAGGAAAGTCTGTCTTAATGGGGTCACATCAGTATTGATCTGACAGACGGCCGGACTGCATTAGCCAGTGGCCTGGAAGGGCGACCTTCCTGGAGGACGAACCATCCAGTACGGGTCAGAGAGTCTCCCTGCTCTGTCCTCTGCAGAGACGCAGGGGATTTGGGCTGACATCCAAAGCTGGCGTGGGCACTGGGAGTGTCTTGCCAGCTTCCCCTCCTCTGGACTAAAAAGCTCTGGGGCAGCGGCTGGGCTGGGGGTCATTTTTCATCCTACTTCCAATGGAGATGGAGGGAGGTGGCGTCCAAGCTGCCAAACCAGACCTCTGTGCCTAAGGACACTGATGATTCTGCCACTGAAAAGAGCCTCTAGCAAGGCGGGACAGCAATCATGCCCCAGGAGGCCCTCACTAACCGAAACCAGGCATTCCTCCACAAAAGGCGTCAAGACGTGGGGGCGGATCGTGACCATGATGTCCCGGAAGTCCATGGCGGTGACCCGCCCCGTGTGCGCAGTATCCCGCTGCATAAAGGCCTGCTTGGCATGCTCCAACTGTATTTCCTGAAAAAGAGGGAGGAGTGGAAGGTCTTACATGGCAGGCCCCTGCCACCTGCCTGGCAGCTCCGCCCTCCCACAACTTGCCAAGCACAGAAGCCTAAGCTGCAGCTCTCAGAGAGAAGCAAGGAGGAGGCTTGCTTTTGTATGCCCAGGGCCCTGCTCAGCACCCGACTCAACGACTTCCTGGATAAAAGGGCAAATGGCTGGATGCCAAACATACAACGTCCTGGTAACCCTGGCACACAGAAGGCATTTATCAAGGCTCAGGATTCTGTCTATGCGTCTGACACTGCCTGGCACACAGTAGGTGTTTTTGAAGGTTCGGAGAATTCTGTCTGTCTGTCTACACTTCTGACATTGAGGACTGGATGCAAGGCTGTTAGAAACAACACAGATGAAAAGCACAGGAAGACATCCACAGACAGGTGAAGGCAGAAAAGAGCAGCCAGGACCTCTACAGTGGGAGGGAAAACGAGAAGTCAGGCAGTCAGTCAATGAACGTGGCTCAGCACCTGCCATGTGCCTGGCACTGAGCCAATACAAAGGGAGATAAAGCCGCCCCCTGCCATCGGTCAGAGGAAACAGCCTACGCAGACATACAGGAACAAACTCTATGGGCATCAGATTCCGGCTGGGAGCAAGTGAACAATGGCTGGCCACCATTATTCAGCGCAACATCCCCTTAGGGAGGGAACTTCCATTCTACAACATTCCACATCCAGTCTTTCTTTCTTCAGGGAAAACCTCACTGCCCACTCCAGAACCTCCTAGTTCCCTAGGGCCTCCAGGAGAAAATATCAAGTGCTCTGCTCAGCCTTCCGTCCCCTTCCCATCTTCTCTTCCCTCACTGCCCAGCTGCCCCAAAGAAAGGGCGAGGTGTTAGCACCGTCAGACTCAGACACAGGCATCAGGCAAGTCACAGAGAAGCTACAGGCAAG
The DNA here is from genome assembly GCF_028583685.1 of Petaurus breviceps papuanus. Taxonomy (NCBI): domain Eukaryota; kingdom Metazoa; phylum Chordata; class Mammalia; order Diprotodontia; family Petauridae; genus Petaurus; species Petaurus breviceps. The sequence continues at coordinate 10,341,863 of NW_027185872.1, read as the reverse complement.
AAGTCAGAGCATTCATGGCCTTAATTCTTCTCTGGGGCCGCTAGGCAGAAGATGGTGGCACATTCTACACCTGAGGGAATAATAGGGGTTGGAGGGCGTCCTGCCAAAGCTGCCTCCTCAGGGGCAGGCTGGGGCTAGAGGGAGACCCTCTCTCCTCTGCAGAGACAGTGTTCTGGGTCAAGGGACAGGCCCATTTAGCAGCAGAGGTGAGGAGAGCCCTGGCCAGGCCAGGGAGCCACTCACCAGTAAGAACTGAGTGAACTCTGCATAAGACAGACGTCTTTTTCGGTCTTTCCCAAAATGCAGCTGCACAAATTCTGAATTCCAGTTAAACGGAATGTGTTGGTGAATGGCGGTCCGTTCAAAAACTTGCTTTACATCCTCTGGAAAAGAAAGGCAAAGAGAGATGGAAAGAGCTAAATTAAACATGACCAATTCATAGAGTTCTCAGGTCTATGTTATTTTATGATTTTATAAGAACAAGAATTTTTTCACTGTACAAAAAAGCTTATAAATTCCCACTTGGTATTAGAATAAACTATTGAGCCCTTTATAGAAAAAAGGAAAACATTCAAAACCAAAAAAGGTTCTAGGAAAAAAAAAACCTAAAATCAAATAGGGCAACATTTATTATGAAACGATACCTAATCACCCAAGTAAAAGCAATTTCCATAGGAGTAAATTTCAAAATAAGTCAATCAACCAGCATTTATTAAGTTTCTACTATCTGAATAAACCTGAACATAAACCCTCTCTTCAAACTCGGAAGGGATAAGGAGGACAACAGAGGCTTTTATCTTCCTCTGAGCTGCGCCTACCACTCTCTTCACAATAAGGAGCCATTAAGCTCACCCAAGCCTCCTCACCCTTAAAAAACCTCTTCACTAGGTCTTAGCCTTCTCTTAAGCCAACCCCCCCCCCCCACTTCTGGGAAAGATTCTTACTGCAGTAAGTTATTTTTCTGCCTAAGGAGAGATCTCAGTAGAAGCCATTAGGGTATTCCAGAATGCTAAACATGTAGACCTGCACACGGCCCCGTGAGTGAACAGGAGGCCAGGGAGGAGTGTGCTGCTGTGAAGGGGACTGATGGGACTTGGGTGGGGGGGTGGAGGGTGTGCACGGATCAGGGGACAAGGGCAAAGGAAAGACCAGAGTGTCCAAGAAAATCCCAGAGTCTCAATGCGGGGCAACTACACAGAACAAAATGGGCATGTCCCGAGGAGCAGGAGGGGGCCCATAGGGAACACCCTGATTTGAAGGCAAAGACTCCAGAGAGTGGATAGAGAACTGGGAGACATCTGCAGAGAATGAGTGAACCCAAGGAGATGAAGATGTCCCCCAAATCAATGTGTGTGAGCAAGAGAAGATGCCTCGGGACATAAGTCTAGGAAACATCCACACATGGGGCGGGGCGGGGGGGGCAGAGACGCCTGCAGAGACAGGAAGGTCATGATGAATGGGGATGACACGCAGGACCGGCTGCTTCATGGCAGTGTGACAGGGGCTTAGTTTCATAAAGGATTTCTGCACATGGATGTGAGCCCAAATAATTTTCTTTTAGAACCATGACCATGCGTGTCAAGCTCCTTCAGAGACGCACAAGCAGATGGCAGACAATCGCAGCCCCACAGCCCCATCCCAGCCCCAAACGCTTTTCTTTCAGTTGGACACCTTGACACCCACCCCCAGAACACACCTGAGCAGCCCCTTTCTCTGAGAACTCTGGACATGCTCAGAAGCGGCTTCTCTTCTTGCTGCCCAGCAAGACTCAGAAAAGTGGGGTCTGTGTCTCTTGCAGTGAAAAGAATGGCAGGCTACATTTTAGAAATGAGGGACGCCTGCAGCCTGAGCCCCGTTCTGCCCCTTCTCTCCTCATACATACCTGTCCATGCCAGCATGTGCGGCCCCGACCAGGCAGTGTTTAGACGAGTCCTTTGGGACGGCCTCGGATCACTAACTATTGAGGATTAGGGTCGTTCCCAGCTTATCATCCCTACAATGTTACTGTTAGACACTGCTCCCCTGATTCTGGTCATTTCACTTTACGTCCATTCATTCGTACAAGTCTCTCCAGATTTTCCTGAAATCATCTTGCTTGTCATTTCTTACAGCACAATAATATTCCATCACAATTACACACTGCAGCTTGTTCAGCTGCCCAACTGGTGGGCATCCCCTCCATTTCCAAACTGCTTCCCAGAATGGCTGGGTCAGGTCACAACTCCACCAACAATGCATGAGTGTCTCAGTTTTCCCCCACTTGTCTCCAGCATTTATCATTTTCTTTTTCCAACATATCAGTCAATCTGATAGGTGAAGTGGTACCTCAGAGTTGTTTTAATCTGCATTTCCCTAATCAATAGTGATTTAGAGAATTTTTCATGACTATAGATAGCTTTCATTTCTTTGTCTGAAAGCTAATTGTGGAATGACTTGTATTTTTATTAACTTAACTCAATTCTCTATATATTTGAGAAATAAAACCTTTACCAGAGATACCTGAGGCAAAAAATTTCCGTTTTCTGTTTCCCTTTAAATTTTGGTTGCACTGGTTTCATTTGTACAAAACCTTTTTAATTTTACATCATCAAAATCATTGACATTTTGTAATGCTCTCTATTTTTTTTCGGTCCTAAATTCTTCCCTTATGCACAGATCTGACAAATAAACTATTCCTTGCTCTCTTAATTTGCTTATGGCATCACCCTGTACGTGTAAATCATACCCTCGTCTCGACCTTGTCTTGGTATACAGCGTGAGATGGTCTATACCTAGTTTCTGCTCTACTGTTTCACAGTTTTCCCAGCAGTTTTTGTCCATGAGTTTTCTCAGTGCCTCTGAAGGGGGATCATGAGCCGTAGCCAGTCGTCCCTCTTCTCGGTTTGAGAAGAGGAGCAGACTTGCCCATCAGGAGAGAAGGAAGGGCCAGACAGGGACTGTCCAGTGGAGATGTGGCTTCCGAGGGAGCAGACTGGTCCTGATGGGACCCCAGACATCAAAGTTTGAAATCCGGTTGTTTGCTGCCCCAGGCACACGGGTCTTCCTCACTCATGTGCCCACTGGCTGGGCGTCTGTAAGTGTGTGTCCATACACCCACTCTCCCCTACAAATACTGCATATAAAGTTAGAGAGCATAAGCCAGGTTTTTGTGAGTTTTCCTCCACTTGCTTTTGCTTTATTGTTAAGTGAAAGGCTGGATGTCCAAGAGTTCATGGAGTCACAGGGACCCACTTTGGAAATGAGGAGGAAGATCCCTCCAAGGATCCTGAGGGTCAAGACAGTCAACAGGTATTTCTGGGCACTGACTCAGTGCCAGGGACCATGCTGAGCAGGGAATCCAGGTTCTCCTCTCAGGGCATTTGCACTTAATGGGGGAAGACGCCACAAAGGAAGCTGCCAAGTCAGGAGAAGGGAGGGTGCTTGGCAGAGCAGGGCAGCCTAGAGGGGAATCTGGGAGGAAGGCATCCAACCGTCAACCAGAGGATGGGTTCTCAGGGGTGTATGAAGGCACACCAGGTGAGGGATCAGGTGGCCGCTGCTCCTGAAGATATTCTGGGGCCCCCACCTGGAGCAAACCCTCAGCCCCAGATCCTGTCCCATGCCCATTGGCACTAGCCTGTGTCCCCACGGGACAAAGCCAAACACCAGGTCTGGTCTGATCTCCCCAATAATTCATTCTTCCAGTTTCAGAGTAGGTCATCTTAGCCTGCTTGACAGACAGACAAACAAATGCACAGGGCACAGAGGAAATCTGCCTGGGTGCTGAGGAACAGAAGCCGCCTAGCTGACCTCAGGAGGTGCACATGCCCACAGATAGGCAGGAGGCCGGATAGGGCACCTCCCAGACACAGCTGTGGACAGAGGGAATGGCCTGGCCTGGGCTAGTGGGAGGGCAAAAGAAAGGGTCGAAGCATTTCCACGGCACCTCCCACGCGCTCTGCAAAGACATAGAAGGAAGTGATTCCAAGTCACCAGGAGCTTCCATCCAAAAGTACGGTAACCCCAAAGACACACACGGAATGTAAACAGAAGACCCTGAGAGGGTGGGCGTGGCACCGTGAGGAGGAGGAAAGGCCTCGGAGCTGTGTCAAGGCACCTGCGCCCAGAGTGAGAAGTGAGGAGAGGGCATCCGGCTGAATGGGAGGCCCTACTTTATCCCAGAAATAAGAGAAAGGCCCTGGAGCTGCTCAGACCTGGGAGGAAGCATGGGCTAGAGTAGGGAGACTTAAGATGTTGCAAAAGTAGAAACAGCAAATCTGGCCGGGGAATGCACCTACTAAGGGCTGGGTACCCCGTGGGGCCCTCCCCGAGCCTCCAAAGGTGCCTTCTGCTCCTGGACCAGGCAGTAGCAGAGACGGGGCCGTCTACGGAGGAGTTGGACAGTCTGGGAAGGGCTCCCTTGTGTGAGGGGGTGGATGAGTGCCAATCCTGGCCCTGGCCCCGAGCAGGAGGGTGCAGCAGCTATGGACAGGCTGCCTCTGCTGACCCAGGAGTCTCCTTCCATCATGAGGAGTGCCAGCCAACTTGGCCACAGGCTGATTCCATGGAAAATATGGGGAGCTTTCCAAAGAGCTCAGGGAAAAATCCCAGCTGGGAGGTTTGGGGAAGAAAATGCTAAGAGACCTTAAACGCCTACGAGACCCGACCATGGGCTCCGAACAGACACTTCCTTCACTGCAAGGTGCCAGAAATCGCCGGCAGGGGGCTGGCGGGTGCCTCCCTCTCAGAGGGCGCAACCCAGGGGCCAAGGGCAGGGAGGGGCTGCATCCACGCAGAGCCAAGGAGCTCCGTCTCCAGGATGTCTAGCAGGCTAGTCAAGGACATGTGCACTGGAGGCAGGGCTCCCAGGAGGGGGTCCAGAGGGTTGAGGGGGACACACGCCCTGCACCCACTCCAAGAAGGCTGGAGACAATGGGCAGGGCAGCCAGACTGCCATGGGAGGGGGAAGCCAGAGAGAGAGGACACTGGCAGGGTTGTTTTTGGAGACTGGGAAAGGCCTGGCCAGGCTGGAACCAATAGACAGGGAGATGAGGAAGAGGATCAAAAGCCTGGGGAACTAGGCATCGAATGCATGCCAAGAGGGCCCCACCAAGCAGCAGGCTTGGAACTACAGAAGGCCAAGATCGGCTCCTCACACCCTGTGCTGGAGCACTGCAGCTCTGTCTCTCTGTCTCTCTGTCTCTCTCTCTCTCTCTCTCTCTCTCTCTCTCTCTCTCTCTCTTTCTCTCTCTCTCTCACGCTGTGACCTTTTCCACTCATTAGCTGACCCTCTGGAAGGGATGCCCAGAAGCGACAAGGGGGCAGGGAGCCCAAGATCAAGCCCTGCACCTCTGGCACTTCTGGTCAAAGGAACATCTGTGACGGTTCCTGCAGAGGCACAGGGACCCTGACAGAGCTGCGGCTTCTGGGCCCGTCCCACCCACCTTGGCCCAGCCTTACCGAAGTTCACCTCTCCGTCGCCGGTTTTGTCAAAGAGCTGGAAGGCCACCACAAACGCGGCGTCCGGGGCGCACAGGACAGACTCAAAAGCGATAAATTCTTGGAAGGATATCAGCCTGTGGGAGAAGAAGGCACAAGAGGCAGTCAGCGGTCATGGGCACGGAGACGTAAGTGCATCACACACGTGCGCGCACACACTCACACGCCCTATCCAGACTCCCAAGGCCTGCATCCAGGACTCACTGAGACGAAAAGCTGCCTCTCTCAGCCCCGGTGCTGCGGCTCTTATCAGAGGGGCTTAAAGCTAACCCAACGTGAAGCAAAACCTTCGAAATCAAAGTGGGCTTTACTGCCAGAAACAAGACATGCTATTCATGATATTATCATATAAATTAAGATTTCACAAATAAGTCACTGATTCCCTGCATAGCAATGAAGTGAATAAATAAATGCATGGATAAATCAAGACCCTGAGGTTTCTCCCAGGCAAAGATTCCATCCCCCATCTTACAGGTTTGGTACCCAGAGGCCCAAGCTAAATAGCAAAGAAGTCAAGCCTTCAGGGTGGGTGGAAAAGGGGACAGAAGCATCACCATGGGGAGCTGGAGGGAGAGAGAGCTCTCACTCTACATCTCCTCTGAAGAGACCAAATTCTGCTTGGGAAATCCAGGAAAAAACCTGGAGAGTCAGACCTCCAGGCCAGGTCTGCAGACTCTGGAGACAGGAACACCTCGAGTCCTGTGCAGAGGCCCCCATGACGTGCAGCTCTGCACAAGCAGAGAAGGGCTTTGTTTTGGGGGGGGGGGCACATCCTGAAGGCATTCACGGAGAGAAGAGGGAGGTGGCAGAAGCGCAGATTACACCACATGGGTGCATCGTGCTGACTCTTATTTCTAAAGATTCTGTGATGAGAAGAGACTGTCTCCAAGGGCCCTTGTTTGAGTTTGGGCTCTCTCTTCATCACCACCATGCCCTCAGTCAGCACTAGCAGAAAGCAAACCAGAACTGCCACAGGCATAAAGCCTTGCTTTGGAACTGCTGATGCTAAGGCCTTGTAGCAGCAACCACACGGGCATTCCCAGGATGGCTGCTGGCACAGGTTCTAGATCTGCTTTACTGGGAAGGACAGCTGTTCAAGGGGCCAACAGTCTTTTTGATTACATTCACTAGTTCGGAGGAAAAGTCAGCACCCTGAACTTCAGAGGAAATACAAGCAAAGAAATAAAGACCGACAGGGCTCTGACTGCCTGAATCAACCATCTGCTTTACATACCTCCCTGGATGGAGAGAGCCTTTACATCTGAGCAGTCAGGGAGCTCAGAATATACATACGGTCACTCAGAATCTCGACCAGGGAATCACAAGGTCCTTCTCATAAGCAAGTCCCCAAAGCAAAATACCAACTCAGTATATGTACACTTCTCAGAGCCAGAAGGCATCACACCTCTCCTGACTCAGAGCCTAATTAGAAACCAGCAAAAGGTGTGAGAGCCTTCCTACAAGCCAGCCTCCCATAAGCAAGCTGCCCTTAATGGGCTCCACCTGAGGCCTATTGATGGGCTGGGAAGATCTTATATCCCATTGACATTACAGGCCTTTGTCAATCAACAGAAAATCCCCCACTCCCTGTAGCACCTGTCATGAGGCCAAGACAGTAAGGCAGAAGGCCTTCAATAAAGGGACAGCCATGGGAGGGAGGGAAGCTGTCCCCCAAAAGATGCCTTCAGGCTGTTTTCTTAAGGTGACCACCTGTCACTGTCACATCTTACCCTCTTCCACATCTGGACCGGGGGTGTGTAAAGGAATTACTGTTCACCACGGCAACCTGAATGTCCAGCAGGATCTGACCATGAAGTAATCGCTCGGGAAACCAGGTCTGTGTCCAGCCTGCTGTACACATGATGACTCCAGGCAGACCGGGTGGAAATCTGCAGGGACCATGGCCTGGTCCTCCGAGGTCTCCAGGCCGGTCTCCTTCCCCTGCTCTCCTCTCCCTCTAAGGCTCCCTAGAACCCTCGAGGCCAGATTTTGTGGCTTTTTCTCATGCTTATTCTCCGCAGGAGAGTCCTTCTCTAACTTTTCCTGCTGCTGCTGCTCTTCATACCTCCCCAGTTTCCTCTGCTGATTCTGCATGTGTATCATGCTCTATAGCTGTGGGTGCCCCAGGCTCAGTCTATCTTGGCTCTATCCCGTCTCCCGGGGCCATCTTGCCAGCTCCCATGGGTCCCATTTTCATTTTTCTGTGTTGCAGGGTGCACACTGGCCCCTCATCTCCCTTCTGACATCATCAAGACTGCACGTCTCCAACCCACACCTCTAGTCCCATGAAGGGTACCAGCATCCAGTCAAACCTCCCATCACCCTTGACTCCTCACTCACTCCCTACAGTCAATTCTGGTGGCAAGCCCTCCACCACATCCTGTCCTCTCCCCTCCCCTCCCAGGCACAACCTGCGTCCAGGCTGCCATCAGCTCCTGCACGACCCACCTAAGCCAGCACCTCCAGACCAAGAGCTCCAAAGGGAGGCAGGGGGGGCTGAAGATGACGGAACCTCAGGGGAAAGAGAAGCAGCTGGAATAGCCACAGAGAACCAGGACGCCCAGCTGCCTGAACCAGGCGTCGGAGCAGGGCTCTGGAGCCAGCGAGGTACCCGGCACTCTGACATCGTCTCAGCCTTCAGGGGGCCTTTAAAGCAACTGACATAGTCCAAAAAATCCCAATGAAGGAAAGGGGATCGCACCCCCCCCCCATGTAAAGACCCTGATGCAGAAATGCAAATGAGGGGGAGATTGGGACCTGCTGGTGTCCAATGTTTACACCCAGGAGGAGGAGGAGGGGCTGGACAGTAAGCACAGCAGGTCACGGGGCAAGGGAGGGGCCTTGGTCAGTGCCAGAGCCACCAGGAAAATTTGTGAGGAAGCCCATGATGAGAGCTGGGATCCTTCTCCCTGTTATACTGATAAGAAAGCGAAGGAAGCCTCTGAGTGGACACCGGGCTTCCGGCACAGGCCTCTGGCTTCTGGCAGACTCTGGCTCCCCACCCCTACAGCTCTGCACACTCCAGGCTTTCTCAAGCTGCCCAGCAGCATTCCCATGTTGACTCTTTGGGCCGAGGTCACAGACCAGTCGCTCTAATCTCTATGTGAGTATCATTGGCTTCCTTGGTGACCTTATGTGTTGTACATTACAGATTTAAAAATGATTCTAAGAAGGGGTCCTAGGCTTCCCCAGCCTGCCCAAGCCCCCAGGGACGCCCACAGAGCTTTGTGCTCCCCATCACCTTGGAAGCTTTGCTCTGCTTGGTCCTTGTTTTCAAAACTCAAACTGTGTGTTTCATTTATCAAAACCAAGAACAAGTGAATTTAAAAAGGAAAATAAATTCCAGATTTTAGCCCACAATGCCCTGTAATCTGAGAGCTGCCAGCAAGGAAGCAAGGTGAGAACAAAGGGCTGGGAAGGAGGAGGGCAGTGGGGGAGAAAGGTACCCTAATCCCAATGGGAATCAGGAGAGGGGAAAGAAGGCCCCCCACCCCCCAAGCCACCAGGCGGGCTCTATGGCAAAATTAGTCACAATTATAAGGATAAAGGGAAGATAAGAGATCCCAGAAAAGCAGTCTTGAGGAGCCTCAGGGCACAATTTGCTGATTACCCATTAAGTGACCTCAGCAAATGCCTACTCCAATTAAACCATTAATTGTCCGATTACTAGTTTCCTTAAAAAAAAAAAAAGGATGGAAAGAAAGAAAACCCAAGCCCGAATGCCAGCCTTGCCGGTCCCCTCCACTCTTGGGGGGATTGTCCCTTTGATCACAGTCAGTACATCCCCAAGAGCAGCCAAAAACCCGGGGACCACGGTGGGAGGGGAGAAGGATGGATAGTTTGGGGCAAAATTACTTTTTCAAAAGGGCAGAATCGACTTCTTAGAGACTTTTTTTTAAATCTCTCAAAATGAAACACGGTTGAGAAGATCAAGACATGAAGCTTTATTAATAATGATGAGGGCGCTAATCCAGTGTACTCCCTCCCCCTAATTAAGAATGAAATCGCGGGAAGATTGGATCCTTGATCAGAAGCAGCAACTGAGCAGGGACAAAAGTTTAATTTTCTTTCAGTTCAATTCTAATACTCGTTTATGTTCCGAGACTTCCTTAACATTCACATCCAATGAGCCACTGACCAACCGTGGGTCTGTCCACGCGCCTTGGAGAGTGCCAAGGCCTGAGCCACCTGGGGCCAGCTGAATTCAAATTAACCCCATTTTCCCATGTTAATTAAACCCCCTATTTTCTTCTCAGTGTAGCTCTGTTCCTTCCACAGCAGAGTCTACAAAGGGTTCCCAACAGATCTGCTCCAAAGACAGCCATGTCTTCATTTGCGCCGTCAGGACCACACAATACAGTAAGTGAGCAGGCATTTTGCAGTCAATTAGATGAGGCCCCGCGCTCATCCATCCCTGCATCCCCGGCTGGGCCGGGGCAGGGGCGGCACAGAGTTGCCCAGGCAACGCATTTTCCTTGCTGAATTTCATTAGGGGTCAGCAAGGACTTCCCCACTCTCCCAACACCCGGCCCAGGCAAGCCAACATTGCACCACAGATCATTTTCACTTAAATGCACAAAGTCGGAGCTCAGGTGAAGACCCTAAAGAGATTCCTGCTGGGGACCCCCCCTCCCAGAGCAGAGGGCGGGGCTGGCCAGGGGAAGATGAGGAAGAAGCCTTCCCGGGGGGCCCTGCCGCGGTCACCCCGTGGTCCTAAAGGAGGGAGCCCACTCAGAATCACAGCAATAAACACAAAATTCCTGCCAATCAATCAACAAGCAATTATTGTGCACGGCAAAGTGCCAGGCCCCACACTAAGCTCTGGGACACGCTGGGGGAGCAAACATACAGAGCTAAGCACCAAGGTGTCTACACCTGCAACTGAGGCATGGGAAAGCCCCCCGAGGGCAGAGGAGGAATCCTGAAACGGGGGAGGAGGGAAGGTATCCTAGACAGGGGGCACAGCCAATGCAAAGGCACAGAAGGCAGACGGAGTGCCTCAGGCAACGAGGCTAAAAAGACCTTGATCCCAGAGGCAGCAGAAAGCCACCAGACTTGGCAGAGTAGAAGACCTGGGGCCAGGTCAGCTTTGAAGGGAAATTCATTCAGCAGCAAGGTCTAGGGTGGCCTGGAGACCCCGGGGGAGGAAGAGTCAGAATTCCGGATGGAGCTTGGGAGGGCAGATGTGGCTCAGTCCCGAGAGAGTCGAGAGAGCTCAAGTGCAGCCCCTGCTGAGTCCTGGGATGCTGCTGGAGGGGCCACGATGCCATCTGGAGGCACAGTCTGCTGAAGAAATCTCTCTTCTGTTCCCTTCTTTTGAAAACATCCAACAGGTAACTGGTGACTCGGGCCGGTGGGGGGAAAGACCTGGGCCCGGGCACTGGGCGAGGGGGTGCCCCAGACCTAGCAGCCTAGCAATGGCGATGGAGAAGGAGAACCAAGAACAATGCCATGTGGGGGACAGAGAGCACAGGCACCATGATGTGTGGCAACCAAGAGATGCTTGGGGACTTGGGAGAAGCGGCCGCTGACGAGGCAGGAGGGCAAGGGCCAGGAAGCAAGCGACTGACTGGAGGGAGGCAGACAGACAGAGACTTCTTAGGAAGTGCTACCTCACTCTTCCATCCTCAGCCAGAGCCTCGGGGGCTTCCAGACCAAAAGCTCCCTGAGGGGTGCGCACCGAGCCCAGGCCTAGCAGATGACAGTGCCCAGGGAGTATTCCACAAGACTGTTTACTCCTTTTTCACGGTAGGGTATGTTGGGGCTACAAAGACAGAAGGAAAAGCGGCCCCCTCCAATCTGCTTGGGAGACACAACCCATATCGCAGACTTGTAGCGTTAGATAATGAGAATCCCTCATCAGAATAATTACTGAGCACTATATTACAAGATCCTTAGTCAAAGAAAAATAAAATTACTTACCACCTGCTACATTTATTAAAGCAAGAAACAGAATCAATACACTTTTAAGAAAAACTGAAACTAAAGGCAGTTTCTGGATCAGACCTGATCAACTGAGGTTTATAGAAACCTTCCAGAAACAGAAATGAGCCCCCACCCATCCCCTCCTGGCTTTGCTGTCATAGTCTTCTCTCGCCCTCCCTAAGCACCAGCCCCACATTTAGCAAGAAGTCTAAAAAATGGCACCTTTGCTATTCAAATATGCAGCCCCATGGAATGAGCTGATCCTTGGGCCATTATCACACACAAATCCTCAGGAAAACAAAAGGAGAGGAACACTCAATTCCAGTTCAAAGTTATTTTCCCCCTCTGAGACAAGCACTGATGTCGACGTTGGCTAAGGGAAGCAGGGAGCTCCCAAGGGCCTCTAGCCACAGCCGCTGGTCCCTGATGGCGTGACCGGCCGCCGGTGTGCCAGGGCTCAGCGCAAGTGCGCCTGCCAGGCTGTCTTAGAGAAAGAGGCCTCCTGACCCACGCTCAGACTCCAGCTTCTCAGGGAGTCTTTCACTAAATATACAAGTCTATACACTGAATGTTCCAGCTCAACAATACTTTAATCAGATGACAGGCCCCCCGGCCTCCACCCGAGAGAAGGTGAGCAGCTGACAGTTCTGGGGGGGAGGAGCCCCCGGCATCTGGCCTCTGTCTGTGGGGCCCCAGGTAAGAGATGCCCTGGCAGATGTCAGATTTGGGGGGGAAGTTCTTGCGGCACACTTCTGTGAACAAGGTCTGAGGTAAAAATGGGAGTCACTGTCCAGAAGACAGACATAGGCAGGTCCCAAATAGAGACCAGAAACCTACTGACCCCTCATCCCAAATGCTCCAGATCACTCAGGATAAGAGAAACACAGATGAGGACATCTCTAGGATCGGACAAGATCACAGGCATGATGGTGTTTTAGAATGGGGTCTTACTGAGTCTAAAGAGAAGCCATTTGTCTTTTTAGCCCATCTAGTGCTGGATTGATGATTCTACAAGCTGAACTAGAGGGTGGAGATAAAGGAGGAGGCAGGAGGGCGGGGGTCAAAGCCCAGGTAGAGGGACTGGCAAAGGCCAGAAGGGGAATCTCAGAAGGTGCCAAGGCTGTCTGCAGAGGCAGCTCCTACCCCACGCTCTCAGGGTCCTGGATCTGGTGCTCTCTCTCTGCCTAGGACGTCTCTCTTCCCTTCCTCCTCAGTCCGTGTGGTTCTACTTCTACACTCCCGGAGGGCAGGGGTGGCCTTTCCCTCCCAGCCTGTATTCTTAGCAGTGGCCCACATGCAAAAGTCACTTAACAAATGCTCAGTGAAAAGAGGGGCTGCGTGGGGCAGCCAGGTGGCTCAGCGAGTAAGAGCACTGGCTCCAGTGTCGGGATGACGTGGAGATCAGATCCTGGGCTCAGACACTTAGCACCCACCCAGAAACACCTGGCTGTGTAACCTTGAGCAGGTTACTTAACCCCAATTGCTTAGGGGCGGCCAGGTGGCTCAGCGAGTAAGAGCACCGGCTCCAGTGTCAGGATGACCTGGGGATCAAATCTGGGCTCAGATACTCAGCACCACACCTAGAAATAACTGGCTGTGTAACCTTGAGCAAGTTACTTAAGCCCGATTGCTTAAAAAAAAAAAAAAGAAAAAAGAAAAAAGGGGCTGTGGAGAGGAGGATCAGAGGGAAAGGGCCCATAGAGGGCCCCAGTCTGGTGAGCTGGCCTAGTGAGCAGGACAAGGGAAGGGGGCTGAGTGCCTGCAAGAGGAGAGAGGTGACTCCCTGTGGAAAATGCAAAAGGAGAAAGTCAGGCCAAACCCAGGAATGCCAGGGCTCTGGGCTATGGAGGTGCAAGGCTCAGGGTGTCCATTTCAAAATCAAGGGCACATTCCTTCCCGGGTAGGCCTGAGGAGGGAAAGTTCAGGTGGCAGCAGCAAAGAAGCCGGGGTCTTTGGGGAAAGACCAACAGGTCCGCTGTAGTGCCCAAGGACAAGGGCAGTGCTGGGGTAGACAGGAAGACTATGAACACAGAGGCACCCCAGGCTCTCTCCAGGGGCTGAACCTCCAAGGAGGAGAAGTGGTGGAAAGGGGAGGAGAGCGGGGGAGAAGCTGAATGTCTATAAGGGCCGAGATGCTTCTCCTTGGCCATGGGGAGGCTTCAGTGGACACGTAAACCTGAGCACCTAGGCCCACGGCCCAGGCCCATGCAGAGACCCTGAGGGCCCCATAGGCAGGATCCTCCTTGAGGGCCTGAGAGCATCTGTCCCCTTGCATGGTTCTGGCTGGACAGACACATGGACACACTCCTTGGTGCCTGGCTTCAGTGACCTGCACCCCTGACCTTGGATGGTCCGTCTGTGGGAGAACAGGGAGCCTCTACGACATTTCACGGCACCATTATCCCCAGAAGTAAAACTGACCCCTGATACACAGGAAAGGATGGGCTTGGGAATCTTCTGTCCATCAGCACCAAGGTCAAAGTCAGCCCCAAACCAGGGGCACAAAAATGAGAAAGCGAAGCTGTGACCTACTGTGGGGCTCTGGACTGAGGGAGGTCAACAAGACTGAGGTCTGGCCCCCACCTCACAGAAGCCCCTCAGTGGAGGCAGCAGCAGGCTCACAGCCCAGGGGAAGGAAGGGAGGAGCCCAAGACAGTCCAGCCTGAGAGCCAACAGAGCTATCTCCAGCATCAGGCCTGAGACGTACAGAGGACAAAGGGTACTGTCCAGCATTCTGAAGAGATGAAAGAAGAGGCCTTCCATTGTGGAGATGCGGTCAGACAGCTAGCCTCTCCTGCCCCACAGCAGCTCACCGCCCAAACCCAGGAAGGCCCCTAGAGGCAGGGCGGTCCTGGTGTAAGCCAAGGCTCTGGAGGGCCATGGGCCTCGCTGCCCAGAGGCCCCCTCCCATGACCAAGTCCACCTGAGGGGCTGTGGGCTCTCGGCGATGCGGCAATCAAAATAACCGTGTCTGAAGAAGCCAGAGGCGGGGAGAAGCCATGCTGGCATGGCCCACCCAGTACTAAGCAGCACGCAGAAGGCCTGCCCACCCCCTCAGCGAAGAGGGCACGATCTGCGCCCGTCATAAGAAAAGTCACTACATTTGTCAGAGGGCTGCCTAACTAACTGACCACTGAGGAAAGCATAATGGATTTCCTTTAAAATAACTCAGTTACTAATACAGAAAAATCCTTTCAAGGTGAAAAAATAACTTTTCCAGCCCCTTCAACAGGAAAAATGTCTCTGAACACGTTTCCCAAGGAAACTGAGACTCGACATACCCATCCTTGGTCTGGTCCACCACACTTCCCAGGAGCTCCACAGTCTCAGGGTTGGGCTGACAATCTCCAAAAATATTCAGGTATCGGTTGATAAAGTCATTCGGAGACATGAAGAATTCGCCATTTTTCTCAACACTTGCATACTGGTAAAAAAAAAAAAAGTTACTTTACATGTTTGATGAGATGCCAAGCGGAACAGGAACATCTGGAGAAGGGAAAGAAGCCCTCCAAGGGTGCCGGCCCCGAAGAGGCAGCAATGGGCCCAGGAGCCTCCCGGGGCCGGCAGCACACTGTGCCACTCCCCACGCTAACAACTCTACAGAAGACCTCGGTGGGGAGCCCTGCTACAGCTCCTTCCCGCTCACCAGAGGAATCGAGGGCAGCTGCCAATTCCCACGAGCTGGAGCCTCATGTCCCTGGAGGGGGCTGGGATGCCCCAGCTCCCCAAACAAGTCATGGGTCCCCCTCACTGCTCCAGGGGACACAGAGGACCCCTGGGCTCTCCCACACCCTCTGTTCCAGCCTGGAACCTAGCCACAGAGATCCTATCTGTGCCGGTCATATTTCACAGCACCCGGCTTTCAGCTGCAGGGTTCACAGGAGAACTCCACACCAGTCACCAGCATCTGAAGTCCAGTTTGGAGGTTTGCGCTATCCCATTTAGGAAATGACTGTGAAATCCCTAACCTTCCTCTCCGTGCCTCCAGGAGCTGCGGGCAGTAACTCCCGGAATGAAGGGCCCTATGCCATTCTCAGAAGACGAGAAAACACATCACGCTTGGTCTGGGAAGAAGAGACAGGGCTTTTTGGGAAACCCCAGCGGATGCTGGCGTGCTCACTCCTGCAGTCACATGGGCCCAAGCTGCCCCCACGGAAGGCCGGCAGGATGGAGCATCGAGTTCCAAGCTCACTGTGGCCACGTGCCAGACGGTCTCTTGGGTTTGGGGTCTACTTCCCAGGATCCAGGTGTGAGATGGTGGTCAGCCCTGCCCCTGCCCAGCAAGTTAGCCAGGAGCTAGGGCATGGTGAGCACTGGACTATGCTGGGCCTGGAGGCTCCTGCTGGGCGGGGTTACGTGCTAAGGCTTTCTAGTGGAAGCCCTCCCAGGGAGCCCCGCCGCTCTGGACACCCACCCTCCCTCCTCTATTGTAATGTTTGTGTGGCCCTCGCAAACAAAGGCTTTTCAGATCTTCTGGCCAAATGAACAGTAACATCTCCCCACAGCATGACATGCTGTCCCCATCCCTTCCATGCCACGATGCCCGCACCCACACACCTGAGGCCCCAATTCTCTGGGGACCCTATGGCATGTCCGCCTGCACCAAAGCAGCCTCTCTGGCTGTCCCACCTCTCACCTCACCCACCAAAGACCTGCCCTGACCTCCTCTCTCAGGCCCTGGCTCCCGACCTTGCCCCACACCCTGCCCTGACCTCCTGCCTTAGTCCCCGTTCCTTGTGCCCACGGATCCCTTACAGCTCTCTCCTCACTTTGC
Source organism: Petaurus breviceps papuanus (assembly GCF_028583685.1). Lineage (NCBI taxonomy): Eukaryota > Metazoa > Chordata > Mammalia > Diprotodontia > Petauridae > Petaurus > Petaurus breviceps. The sequence continues at coordinate 10,325,686 of NW_027185872.1, read as the reverse complement.
CAAACTCCTGGAGAGACGGAGCACTGATTAGGGGCTTGTTGTATGCCAGGCGCTGGATGAGGAGGGCACATAAGAGGCTTGGGGGCAGTTCCAGGAGGAAGCTGGAGGGGGGCCAGGAGAGGCTGGCCGCACCCCATTCACAGGCTGCACACACTCCTCAATGCCTGGAGCTGCCCACGGCGGTCACTTAACTAATCAGCGGACTGTGAAACCCAATGGTCTAGTCCAGGGCTGGGGGCCCTGCGGCCTCTGACCGCATCCCGGCACTTCAGATCGTCCCCCTTCTCTTGGCTCAGACAGAACATGGACACGTCCTCGGACTCCTGCTAAAGCTGCCCTGAGTTCAGGACCCACATTCTCTGCCATGAAGCAGCGGGTGTAGCGAGCCCCAACACAGACCTCGGCAAAGGCGCCTCTCAAGCTCCCACTCCAATCCTGCCCTGAGCTTCATCAAAGGCTTGGTGACTGACTAGAATGCCTTCAGCGTGGAATCAGAACTCATCACTTCAGCCCCAAGCCCCCCTTCTTTGCAGCCTCCCGGCCCATGGGGGCTCCCACCATCTTTCCAACTGCCCAGGGCTGTCAGCTCAGAACCCGCCTTGCCTCCTCCCCCTTTGCCCATCTGTCCCTTGCTTTCCACTCCAAGGGCAGCGCCACCCTCCCCCAGCTCGGCAGGGCAGCAGCCTCCTCTTGGGCATCCCGCCTGACTCCACAGACTTCAGGACTGACAGTTCTGGGGGGTGACAAGCCCACCCCCTCACACCTGCAGTGACAGGCATCTCCTAGAACCAGGCAAGCCAAGACAAACCCCCCAGAGCCGCTGCCCCCTTCTACCGCTCTCCGCAAACCCAAGGGCTCTGCTCTCACAGCTCTCTGGGACTTCCCTGAGACTCCCCTTCTGTCACCCTGCCCTGCTCGTCCTCTGTAGCTCACACTAAGCCCATCATCCAAACGAGGTCTGCACGGAGGGCTGTCGTCTAGGGAACCAGGCACTCTGCAGACTTCCTCGATGGGCCTTTCCTTCAGCTCCACTCCTGACCTCACACTGGGGAACCTCAGAGAGCCCAGGGACACTTCCAGAAGCTCCCAGCTCCCCCCCCCTACACCCAGAGATGGCCACCCTTTTGTCTTGCCATGACCCAGACGCTGGCCTGGCTGGGCCTCTCCCTCTGCTCTAGGTCCCCGGGGTCTTTGCTCAGTAACGTGCATGTTCTCAGCCCTCAGCTGGTACCATCATGAGCCCCCAGTGACCTCCACAGCTCCCTCTTCACATGAGTCTCTGGGCCCTTATCTTACCCCTGATCTCTCCCGGCCAAGCCCCAACCTTGGGCTCTTTGAACCATCTATGTTTTCACTCCTCATCACAAGTAGTGGAACAAAGCTGGGGATGATCCACGTTCTGACCGGGTCCCCTACAAATCTGTGTTCTTATTCTGGCTGAGCCCTGGCTGGGCAGGGCAATCCTTGTACACCCCGGAGGCACCAGCCACTGGGGCACCACCTCTGGGCATCTTCTCTGAAAAGCGAGCCTTGGGCCGAGGGCTCTCTGGAGGACCAGCCTTTCTTTAGAGAATCCCTAGTCCAACTGGACCTTGCAGTGGAGACGTCACCCGTCAAACACGTGGCGAGCGCAGCGCTATCCAAGGAGCTTGGTTAATAGTAAGACTCAGGAGGCCATGGGAAGAAGGCCTGGCATGAGAGAGCTGCAGAAACTCTTTGCTGGAAGACAGAAGCCAAGGGGACGTTTTGCTCTAAGTGTCAACGGCATTCTTAGTCATTTGTGGGCAGATTACTTCCCAGAGAGGGGAAAACCGGTCCTCTGGGGGTGACAAGGCCCACCTTCCACCTCCCAGCGAGGGCCTCTGTGGACGGCGCCTGCAGCGGCAGCCCCTCTGCTGCCTTCTGCCTCTCGTTCCTCTTCTGGTTTCCAGCTGTTGGTTCCCATCATTTCCTACTCACTCTAGCCACTGTCCCACCACAAACAAACAAGCTGAAGTCCTCCTCGGTACGTGCAGCCACGCAAGACTGACGCTGGTCACACTCAGGCCTCCCCCTGTACCTCCGAAAGGCCAGGAGTGGGAGCCCACTTCATCACGGGGCCAGAGCGCTGAGGCTTTCCAAGCCGCCACAGTGCTTGTATAAGCTATTCTGGTCCTCCTTCCTTCGCCTTTCCCTAGTTCATACAAATCTTCGCCATGTCATCTCTTACGGCATGGTAATATGCCATCGCGCATCTACCATAATGTGTTCAGCCATTCTCCAACTGATTGGCACCCGCTTTGCTAGAACAGAAGCCAGGCTGCCAGGACTATTTTTGTACATTGGGGGCCTATGCACCTTTCTGTGACTGCTTTGGGTCCAAGGCATCACTGAATCAGAGGATGCAATCAGAGGGTTGGAATAGTATGGTCCCAGACCAAACTTCCACCAACAGCACTTGTCCTCTGCCTTCTCCAACAGCAGCCCTCTCCCGTTCCTGTCTTGATCTGGATTTCTCTTCTGACCAACGATATACAGCATTTCCAGGCAAGTGCTGCCAGTCAGCTTTTCTTATTTCAGAACTGCCTGCTCCTATGCACTGCCTCCTTACTGAGAATGGAACGCATTCTTCGTAGATTCCTATTTGGCACAAAGACAGTTAAACCGTTTGCTCTCTAATTCTAACTATAATTTTTCACACAAAAACTTTTTATTAAAGCAGAATTTGTCATTGATGATCTCCCCTCTATTGCTTAGGTTTTCAAAAGTTTCTTCTCACCTGCTCCTTTAGTCTGCTTTCCAATAAAGACCTTTGAAACACAGGCCTTACGTGTTTTAAATATTGTAGGCCATGGGGTGATGCCACTCCAAGCCTGATTTCTCCTCAGCATGCCTTCCATTTTTCAAAGGAGTTTTTGTCAAACAGTGAGCCCTCACTCCAATAGACCGTGCCCTTTCCAGTCATCCTTCTTTCAAACATCATGCTATTATGCTATTATGTTCAATTGTTTCTGGGCCTTATGTGCCTAATCTGTTCCCCTGAACAACTCTTCTATTACTTAACGAATATCAAACAGTACAAATGAATACTGCCTTGCACCATGGACTGAGATTCTGAATTGCTAGACCTTCTTCCTTTCCCATTTTCTTTTCATCTTTGAAATTCCGTGTTTTTAAAATTTCCCTTAGTGACATTTCAATTTTTTCCCAGTACACTGGGTTCTGTGATGCTGAATACAAACACGGTAACTCTACGAGGAAAAGGCAGTTTGCTACTGAAATCTCAACAGATCTTTTCCATTTTCCATCTGTTCCTTGTCCCTCCATGTTAGTCATGAAAAGTACTCAGGATGTCCACCTGTGTCTCTCACCAAGCTTTCAGTAAACCACACACTGCCGCTCCTTGCTTTCTTTCTCTGGAGATCTTACTACCAGTCTACCCTCTGGGGTTACTCTTGGCCAGTACATCTCCAATGGGCAAGGAGACCAAGGGCAGATGAAGGCTCATTTGGTTCTCCTTGTTGCGGTGATAGACTTTCATTCATCAAACATTGTTAGGAAAAAGTAAGTCCATATCAGTATGCATTCAATTAGCCATTTCTGACTTCTTGGTGTCAATAGTTTATTTAAATAGGTCAGGCTGACGTATCCTCATTTACATGACCTATCTTCTTACTTAAATCCAGTTTGATATGGATTCTGGCCTTTGCTCCATAAAGAGAGAGAGACAGAGAGACAGAGACAGAGAGAGACAGAGAGACAGAGAGAGAGAGAGAGAGAGAGAGACAGACAGACAGACAGACAGACAGACAGACAGACAGACAGACAGACAGACAGCTGGCTCAGAAGTGACCCTCCCACGGGAAATCAGACTTTGGGGCTCATTAAAATATCATCACTTGGTTTTTATGATATTATCAGGTGTCTGTACAAACTGCTGCCTCTCTCTCCTCCAAGTATTAACGAACTATAGGTGTGAGACAGTCATACCATCTCATCTGTGAATTCTTGCTTCTTATGCCTGATTCACAGCATATCTTTTGCTGACCTTTCCCAAGGCCATGTTTGCACTGAAGTTGATTTAAACTGGGGATAATGAAATCATCCATGATATGTCTCAACCACCTTGTTTGATGCCATAAATGTTATTGTATAAGCTACAATCAGTTTTTAACTGAACACATGAAGTGAAGATATTTATTCAGTCCAAGACTAAATTTTGTTAATAACTTTTGTTGTTACAAGATAGGTACTGGGTAACTGGCATGTAAGAGGGGTCAAGAAAGGCTTGCTGTTGGTGTAATCTCAGCTGGGACTCTCCAGGAGCCAACCCTGTGTCTAGCTCTGTAAAGTATGATGTTGGTCGTTTAATGACCGTATGATGTTGTCATTTTTGTTATCTTGCTATGGTTCAGCTGGAGATGCCAATTATCTCCCTACTTAAGTTGGTCTGTATGGCTTAAAGCAAAATCGTATGCACTTTCTAGTCATCGTGAATGGGATTGCCATTAATCATACCATGTTCTCCTTCACTCTGCTAGTGTTACATAGAAATGCTGCTGATTTTCAGGGTTGATGCATATGCCGTTACTTTACAGAAGCAACCTTCCCAAACAGCTTTTTTGCTGTTTGTTTCCAGGATTTTCTAACCAGTCATCATGTCATTAAAAAGACCCAAGAGTTTTGTTGCTTCCCCTTAGATTTTCTGTCTCACCCTAAGCTCGAACATTCTTAGAACCATGAGACGTCCCAGCAGGGGAAGAGTTCCATCGCTAAGCTTCTATGACCCATGGGTTTGTAGACACTCTTGGACGCTGAACGAGGGGCTGTCCTGGGTTAGGCTGTGTGAGGTCTTTGGTGCACAATGCAGGTCATACCTCATCTAAGGTCTTTCTTTCCTCCTGGACTGATATAATCCTATGGTTTAGGGTGCTTCTCCTGTGAAATTATGTATAATGAATTATGTTAGGAAATTTCTTCCTAACAATTCTTTCTCAAGCATGGTTTGGACTATATGAGGCTGGTATATCATATGGGACCTCTTCCACTGCTGAACTGGCTGATCGATTATCAGCTCATAAAATTCTTGTCTGTGTTCTCCTCCCAGAAACTCTGCTCAGGCGATCTACTGAACACAGACTTTTTGTTTTTAAACACCGTCAAGTTACCAGGGCAGAGTCTGGCCTGGCTATTATCATTAAATTTCCTTACATGGCCAACTCTGGCCAACTCCTTAAGAAGGGATTTAATACCACAAATTAAGTGTAAGTCAGCTGCCTTTGGGTCACCTACAAGTTTTACTTGCACACATGATTAGAAGTCTACTGGCAATTCTTTTGTTTTATTTCCAGGTAGCAGCCTGGCATCACGAGAGCTCTGGACAATTTGCCAGATGCCAGCCAGGGGAAGTTTAAGTCCAGTTCAGGTCTAAGTAGGTATGTACACGTGTACATACCATAACTACATGCCATAATGTGGTTCCTCCATGCAGGGATCATGCATTCCTTTTCCGCTCAGTTACTGTGACTGTAGAGACAGCTACAGTGATTTATTTGGCATAGTCACGGAGCTCTCTGAGAAAATGTTCTGGGGATGGTCAGCGCAGTCACCTTACCCCCTAAATCATCCTGAGGCCTCCCCATCTAGGAGGAGACCTTGCTGCAGCACCTTATGAAAGCATTCATCTCCTGTGTCATAGTTTGAATCTACTCATCAGCAGACCAACTAACCCCATCATTGCTGTGACTGGAGCTAACCAGGGACTGTATGTACTTTTAACATCTATGGGGACATAAGATGCTTTGTTTAATGAGATACTTCAAGGCTACCTTCAACTACAGCAGTCAAATACTGCTTTTGTCTTTATTGTGATCAGAAAACCAAGAATGCAGCACCTTACAACTTTCAGATAATTCTATGACTGTGAAGACATCTGACAAAGAGAACTGTCCAGGATAAGGAAGAGGAACCTTATGTACGAAAATATTTATAGCAGAACTTTTACCATTATATCGGCCTGGAAACCCAATGGGTACTCATTAACTGGAAAATGGCTCATGAAAATGACAGATTCTGAGACGAGTGGGCAAACCACGAGAAGCATTCATACAGCAACTGCCACATGTGGTCAAGAAAAATGACCCCAAAAGAATTCTGAACTTTGACCAATGCAGTGACCAGCTGTGATGTTGGAAGCCTGAGGATGAAACCTTTGGCTCCTTTGCAGAGGGGGCAAACTACATACCCAGAATACAACATACCTGTTCCCAGACATGACAGCCACATCGCTCTGTTCTGTTCTGCTTGCTATATGCATTCACTAAAAGAGGACATTTGTGGTGGGGGAGGGGAGTCATGTAGGAAGGGATGCTAAGAAAACATGCACAAGAGCCAAAGCAGGTTCTGGAGGGTTCGAGTTAACTCTACGCCCCCAGCTCACGTGTCTGCTGAGACATTCGGGTCTGTTACACTCACAGTACAAAAAGGGCCCATAAGCTGTGCTCCCTAACCTCCCCCTCCCTCTCCCTTGCACTGTCTCTTCCTGGCAGCTTCCCTGGGGGCTTCTGGTAAGCCCCCTGGGCACAGACATCTTGGCCACCACCACATCTGCCAAGCACCCAGACTAGAGGTTGGCAAGGTGTAATGGGAATGGGAATCTGAAGCTCTTCCCTGCCTCTTAATAGACCGAGGGGGGAGTTTGAAGACCTCCCGTGCTGTGAAAGTAAAGTCTGCCCCCTAATAGGCTGAATGTAGTCACATGGAGCCTGTGATGGAGGGAATTTGCTGAAGGTCACAGGAAGCTGGTAGTCAGAGTTAGAGCTAGCCAGACGGTGGGGGAGAGAGAGGACGCTCATTAAAGAGATAGAGAGGTTTGTGAATAAAAACTGATCTTGTACTGGTTTGTGGGAAGGCTGAAGGATGCTATGGCTCTCAACGTCACTATGGCTTCTGAATATCTTTGGTAGTAGGATAGAACTGGCTTACTGGTTTTGGGATTGTTTTCTGGTATCTAAATAAATGCTTCAGTTCTCTCCTCTATCTGGAGAGTTTGGCATATTTTGCGATCAAATGTCATGTGATATTTCCAGTCATGATCTGTATCGTGACTGTGGGCACTGTGAATATTGCACTGGTGCTACAGAGGGACTGCTTAGGGGCTTCCTAGCCACAGCCTTGCTGATGTACCGTGCAGTAGGATCCCTTATTTGTGAGTCCTGCCTCTTCTTCCAAGTGTGAAGGTCACTTTCTTTGGTAGGAAAAAAGACAAAAGTGAGAGAAAGAAGACATATGTGGTGCTGCTCTCCCTGCTCCAGCATCAGATTCTGGCCAAAGTTTTGCCTCCAGAGTCACGCCCCTCCTTGCAATTACTTGTGGCTGCCTATCTCTATGCTTCTTCTTAAAATCTAAGGAGGCACTGATGCATTGTTGGAGGAGTTGTGAACGGATCCAACCAACCTAGAGAGAATTTGGAACTATGCCCAAAGGGCTATGAAACTGTGCAATGCCAGCAATGCCGCTGCTAGCTCTGTAACCCAAAGAGATCATCAGAAAGGAAAAGGGCCCACATGAGCAAGGTGATTTCTGCCAACTGGAGAACGGTAATGGATCACGGCTGCGCGCTAGCAGATGACGTGCAGAATGGTTTCTGAAAAGCCTGGGAAGATTTCCATGAATGAGAAGGGAGCAGAACCAGGAGAACTTTGCAGACAGTAACAGCAACAGTGTAACCAAGATCGCAGATGGGCTCTTCTTGGCTATGAGAATGAGCCAAGACAATGCCAAGGGCTGCTGACGGAAAGGCTCTCCACCCCTGGAGATGGAAGTGAGGGCGCCTGGGTGCAGACTGAAGCGGGCTATCTTCACTTTATTTTTTCGTGGTTCTTCTGGCCGGCTTCTTCTTTCACAACATGACTAATATGGAAACATGTTTTACCTGATGTGCCTACATAGCCAAATGGTTACCATCTTAGGGAGAGGGTGGTGAAGAAGGGAAGGAGATCATTTGGAACTTAAAAGTTTTTTAAAATGAATGTTTACGAGTAAGAGCACCAGCCCCAGAGTTGGGATGACCTGGGATCGAATCCAGGCTCAGACACTCAGCACCCACCCAGAAACACCTGGCCGTGTAACCTTGAGCAAGTTACT